>NC_132799.1:27300795-27605795 GCF_048594095.1 Paramormyrops kingsleyae
GTGATGCAGGAATTAGGAATTAAAAGCAAATTAAGTTGGGGTATATAGTACACCCCATTGGTCAAGTTGTCTGAGGGCACTTGGGTAAACTGTTCTTCAGGTTTCTGACTCCAAACATACTGGCCCATTTGCAAGGCTCAGATAATGATAATGTTGCCATAGCCCACAGTATCATCGATGTCTGTTTACTGTGTTTTCACTCTGCCACGGCGCCTTTGTCCTTCCATTCATGTGAATCCGACAGTCATGCCAAGTCTTGTTTTCGGCTGCAGTTTGTCACAGACGGTAGCCTGGACCAGTCGGCAGCCAAACCCGTGGTGGAGTACTGTGTGGTGTGTGGAGACAAGGCTTCAGGTGAGCGGTGTGCAGGTTCAGAAAGCGTGAGGGCGCTTCCAGGGACACAGCACAGCGAACATGCTGAAGTTGTTTAGCTCATTATTTATCAGATATGCCATAGTGGTCAAACAAAAGCCCAGGGCTGGTTGCTTATCTCGTGCACTGCTGGTGGGCTGAGCTTGCAGGCCGAGGCCATATCTAACCCCCCTCCAAAACGCAGGGCGGCACTACGGCGCGGTGAGCTGTGAGGGCTGCAAAGGCTTCTTTAAGCGCAGCATCAGGAAGAACCTGGTGTACACGTGTCGGGGCTCTGGGGAATGCGTCATCAACAAGCACCACCGCAACCGCTGCCAGTACTGCAGACTGCAGCGCTGCATGGCCTTTGGAATGAAGCAGGACTGTAAGCCACCGCCGCCCACCACCTCTCCCCCCCCCCCCCCCCCCCCCCCCCCCCCCCCCCTCCAGCTTGATCCCACCGCCTGCAAGCGTCACAAGCTTCATCTCTGTCCCCCCCCCAGCCGTGCAGTGCGAGCGGAAGCCAGTGGAGGTGTCCCGGGAGAAATCCGTCAACTGCGCGGCCTCCACGGAGAAAATCTACATCCGCAAGAACCTCTGCAGCCCCCTGGCGGCCACGCCCACCTTCGTGACGGAGAAGGAGACGGCCAGGTACATAGCAAGCCGCCGGACGCAGGAGCCTTTCAGGCTCAGTGTTGGTCCCTCCTTTCTGTGCAGTGGGGGGGTCTTTCGCTGATGCTGTTCTCTGTAGGTCTACGAGTCTGCTGGAGTCGGGCATGTTGTTGAACATCCAGCAGCCTTTCTCCAAGCTGGAGAATGCCATCATGGTTCCAGTGTCCCCCGAAAAGGTACGGCTCGTGTGTTCTCCACACCACGTTCCGTGTTCAGACGGCGCTCGTCTTTCACACAGCGCTTGGTGAAAATATCCTCACGTAGTTCCGCCAAATCTTTCACCTGGAGCACTACAGAGTTAGTGTTCATGGTCAGGCTGCTATAGCCAAACCATTGGTCACTCGTGCCAATGCCACGTAGTTTCAGTGGTGCCACCAGTGCAAACCTTGGGCTGTGGACAATGGGAAGTGTATGGTTCTCAGATGAGTCCACCTTCACTGTCTTTCTCACATCTGGGAGAGTTTCGGTGTGGAGAAGCCCCAAGGAGGTTTACCACCCGGACTGTGGTGGTTTGGGCTGCAGTGTCATGGCATTCCCTAGGCCCCACTACATGTTCTAGATGGGCGTGTTATTCCAGTAGTTCAAACGCTGTACACTGAAGCTGGTGTCGTGCATCGGCACGATAATGCACCAAAACACACAGCAAGGCTGGTGACAGGGGTTTGATGGGCATGAAAGTGATGTTGAACATCTCTCATGGCCTGCACTCGCCAGATTGGAATATTATTGGGGTGTTTTGGAGGAGCAAGTCAGGAAACGTTTTCCTCCAGGAATGGCTCATGATCCCTCTGGCCACCGCAGGACTTGGATCTGTCATTCCCAAGACAAACGGATGCTGTGTCGGCTGCAAAAGGAAGGCCTGACGCCATACTAACAAATTATGGTTGTCTAAAACCAGGTGTTTCAGTTTTTATTGTGAAACTTTCTTCAGGTTTCCGTCCAGCCGCCGAGCGCATCTGCTGTGCAGCCTGAATCTGACCGCATTCTCTTCCCACCAGGGTGACCCCTGTCAGGGTGACCTCAGCACTCTGGCCAACGTGGTGACGTCGCTCGCCCACTTGAACAAGGCGAGGGAGATGACGGACTGCAGCGTCGACCTGTCGGGGATGGAGACGCTGAGTAACGGCGACGGGTCCATAGCGGAGATTCCGTCGGAGGAACAGAATACGAGCGACATCACACGGTATGGATTTGGTGTCTCTGCATTGACGGTCAAATGCGGCTGCTGCATTTCCAGCGGCGTTCGTGCCTTGCCGACGCTTCGTACCAGCATGTCACCTCGCCCGCCTTTTGCCCGCAGAGCGTTCGACACACTAGCCAAGGCACTAAACCCTGCAGAGAGCGCCTCTGGTGAGGCCATGGAGGCCAGCATGCGCCTGGTGTCGGGTGACCAGTCGGGCGGCATCGTGGAGCTGGAGGGGCCGCTGCTCTGCGAAAGCCACGTGCCCTTTAAGGTGAGCGCGTTCGCCAGCGGTAGCCGACGTCCAGCCCTGGCTTCGACATGGCGGAGGTTGATCCTGGATCAGTGGGCTAAGCTCATCCGGCCTCCCCTGCATTTCTGCCTGCAGCTGATGATGCCTTTGCCCATGCCAGAGTATCTCAACGTGAACTACATCTGCGAGTCGGCCTCTCGCCTGCTCTTCCTGTCTATGCACTGGGCTCGCTCCATACCTGCCTTCCAGGCCCTGGGGTGAGTTCCTCCTCCCCTTCTCCCATATCATCGCTTACACTCTTCCACAGTTTCCCACTCCTGCTCATATGTGATCATGTTTTCCTGCACCTTTTTTCAGAGCTTCCCATCCTGGAGGTTTTCTCTTGGCCGAAATACTTTAAACGTTAAAGATGTGGGACAGAAAATTGAGTTTGTAGAGCCTGAAATGCAAAATTACCCATTGATCCGTCTTCCTGCCTCGTACTTAATACAGGGTCATGGGAAAGTTTTTAAAACACTTAAAGAGCATCTTTGCTAAATTAAGGTTGTTGCTTTCAAAGTCTACGTTGAGCCTAGAGTCTCCCCGTCTTTGATTTATTTTTTTTTTCTTTCAGAAGCATAATTAATGTCTTATGGAAATGGGACGCTGGCAGTGTGGCTCTCTTCCTTGTTTCCCTAAGGCAGAGTTCTGTTTCAAGTTGTGTGAACCCTTTGTGATGCAGCCAAACACCCACAAATCCTTTTGCTTTTAATTCAGGGACAGAACTACTTTCCCAAGTTAAAGTATCGTGTGAATTTTTGGTCTGATTTGCATCACATCTTGTCTGCACACGATAGAAGGAAATTTCCCATGAAGAAATTTTAATTTTATGCCTTGGTGGGGAGGGGGGTAGAGGGGAAATTTTATGTCTGCTTTTAGCGAAGGTGCATTGCCCTGTTGCCTGCCAACTGTTTTATATTGCCCCCTCCCCCCACCTGTCCCCCAGGCAAGAGAGCAACATCAGCCTGATGAAGGCGTGCTGGAACGAGCTGTTCGCCCTCGGCATGGCACAGTGCTCCCATGTGATGAACGTGGCCACCATCTTGGCTGCTATCATCAGCCACTTACAGAGCGGCCTGCAGGAAGGTAAGGCGAAGGGGTGTATAACTTCACAGGACAAAAATCCCTCTAAGGGGGACGAATTTAAGAGTGTGAAATGTCACCTTTAAGATTTAGCTAGCACCTTTGAGTAATGGTTCTGTAATTTATAGCTTTTATAAACACACACAAAAGCCTCAGACTTTTTCTTAGAATCTATATTCTGTACCTAACAAGATTCTTTATATTTAGTAATTTTGTTACATGCTGTCTTCCTACGTAATAGTCCATAGTACAAAGCAGAGGCCTGTTACCTGTAACGCTGAGCATGTGGTTGGTGTCAAGCTCACCCAGCATGCTAATGAAGCTGAACACACCTCCCCAGAAAAGCTCTCTGCAGAACGAGTAAAGCTGGTGATGGAGCACATTTGGAGGATGCAGGAGTTCTGCAACAGCATGTCCAAGCTGTCCCTCGACGCGTACGAGTATGCCTACCTCAAAGCCATCGTCCTCTTCAGCCCTGGTGAGGGATTGTCTATTTGGGTCAAGAAAATTTAATAATATATCCAGAAAATTGTCAGAAAATTGGCATAATATCTAGCAACCGTTGTCTACAATGTAGCTGTTTCCTTCTTGTGAGGAAACAGCCACGGTGTGGCGGCCCAGAAATTAAAGGGATGTTTAAAGGCGACTTGATTTCACTCATGCAGAGCGTGGCTTGTGGTCTCGCTTTTTCTCCAGATCATCCTGGCATCGACAACACCCTGCAGATCCAGAGGTTCCAGGAGAAGGCCTACATGGAGCTGCAGGATTACGTTGCCCAGATGTATCCTGAGGACACCTACCGGTGAGGGTCCCATGTGTTGCTTAGGTGGCTGGTGTGTCACTGTCTAGTTTAGGGTCATATTTGAGGCTGCTTTTGGGGGTTGGATGGGGGCAGCGTAGTGATGATGGTCTGGTGTGGGGCTGTATTGAGACCCCCTAGCTGACTCCCACCTGTTCCCCGCTGCCTCCCTCCCAGCCTGTCGAAGCTTCTGCTCCGACTCCCCGCACTGCGGCTGATGAGCGGCGCCATCACAGAGGAGCTATTCTTTGCCGGCCTCATCGGCAACGTGCAGATCGACAGCATCATTCCCTACATCCTCAAGATGGAGTCCACCGACTACAACAGCCAGGGAGTCACCGCCGTCATCCAGTAAACCACGGAGCTAATGTACCGCTGGGGTGCCTCAGGAGTGGCACCGAAAACGCGTCTCCACTTCGCAGTGTGTCCAGGCAGCGCAGTGGGCTGTAGCTTGTATGAAATTGGCACCTCCCTGTTGTCTTTTGGGGGGGGAGACTGACCTCCGCTTGAAGAGCGAGTTCGCTTTCGTAAAGGTCCCAGGTAGGGACATGGACTCAGACACCGAAGGCTACCAGCTCAGGTGCAAGGAGGAGGAGGTCCCAGAGGTGGCGCCCTTGAGCAAGATACATTGCTCCAGTAAAAAGATCCTGATTTGTAAATGGGTTAAATAATATTAAAAAGTCACTATGGGGGGAAAAAAACTGTCAGTTAAGCAACTATAAAATTGCGAGTCTCTTGTTAGTTCCCTGAGACTTTTTTTTTTTTTTTGTCCGTCCTGTGTGACTGAATCATGGTTATGTGAACAACATTCAGTTTATTTTTTGAGACAATTCCCCAGTGTACTCCCCCTCTACCACTCCTTTCCAAGACTTTCTACTTTGTATAGAAACGATAGGGATAGAAATTATGACCTTATTTCTAATAATTTATCCTGTCTTTGAACAATAATGCTCATGCTGCAACTTGCTCTGCTTGTACACGGACCCAAAGCCCTATGTACTGTGTGTATATATAAATATGTATATAAAATAAACTATGAAGGACCATAACGGGTCGCACTCATTTGTGGTCTTTCATGAACGGTCAGTGGTCTCGCCATAAATGCCAGCTGCAGTTAATATAGGCATTACTAATACCTTGTTCTCTTTGGCATGTCTCTTTAAAACAAACTAATGTTTGTTCAAATGAAGAACAAATATATGCAAGTCAAATCTGAATACATATTGTTTCTTACCCTATTTTGAATCGGTGCTAAAGACAAAACCAGTAAAAAGTTATACAAAAGTACATAAGTCAAATACAATTATGTATTAAGATCATTAAGGCATGCACGATGTATTATTTCCATAGGTGTTAGATAATCGGAAATGATTGCTGTTCGACAGCACAGTTTTTTTTTTTTTGTACCGTAGTCGCCGTAGGAACGAATATTTAGCAGAACGCTGCTGTGTCGCTGGTATCCGCGGCGGAATTTCGGTGTTACTCTCGGTTGCGCTTCCGCCTGAAGATGGCGGAGTATGTTCAAGTCTTTCGCAGGGCTTTGGGCCAGTTAGGGGGTCACGGAGGGATTCGCGGTCTCCTTCTTCAGTTATTTAGGTGAACAGTTTATGACTTTGCTTTTTGGTCCTGGTGAAAATCTCCGCTTGTTTATGATTCAGAATATCATAGTTGATTGACCTCATATGTGACCTCTGCTTCAAGAACGGATCGTTTCTTGTTGATTCGAATTATTTTTAATTCTGTTATTCTACTCTTTATCCAGCAGACTAATTAGCATGTTTAAGTATGCTTTTTAGTGAGAGTAAAATACTATTTAAGGGAGCATTGAATGGATAGGCCAACGTTTCTTATCTATATTCGCAGCTAGCATAGTAGCCTAGTTGTTTTTTTTTCTTTTCAATTCGTTGTCATTCATGCACTGTTTCAATAATATGACATTGTACTTTTTCTCCAGAGTAAATGATCTCAAAACGGGAGCATTGATTGGTGTTGACAAATATGGAAACAAGTACTACGAAGATAAGCGTAACTTCTTCGGTAAGACTTAAGTTTATTTGTAAGTTAATTATTGATTATCATGTCTACCATAAGGGAACTTAATACATTCTTTTACTGAATATGAGGTTTCTTCCTAAACTGAACTGTGCTCCTCCTTAATACGTCTCAGGTCGCCACCGATGGGTCATTTACACGCTGGAAATGAACGGAAAGCGTACCGTGTGGGAAGTAGACGGCAGTATGGTGCCAGCTGAGTGGTAAGCTTTCTGCACTGGTGTATGTCATACTGCTGAAACAATTGAATAAATAGTACTAAATGCTTTTTAACTATTTGTCGCTCTATTTTTCAGGGCTGTAGAGCTCCTGTAGAACCTTTTCCATTACTCATATTTTGAATGCACATTTGCGTTTAGCTTCTTACCTAAGCAGAGTGGTGGCTCTAAGGCTTGGGATTTGTGCTGGTAACTCCGTTGGGCCCTTGAGCAAGGCCTTTAACCTGCAGTTGCTTCATCTTGGGTATGATGTTAATCTACATCCAGCCCTGCAAGCAGGTCTTCCACCTTACAGGGAAATTTTAGGCATTGGTGGCAGGACTGACGCAGTTAGTCCAGGTTCGATCCCAGCCAAGAATCATTTGAGAAATACAAACTGGCTTCTATTCTGTCTGCAGGGCTGAATAAGTGGCTTCCTCTCGGCGCGGTAGAGCTGTGCTTTCGGTCCTCTGGGTGCTTATGGAACTGTGGATAGCCTCGAGCGAATGCTTCTATGCTTGGAATGTGTTGCATCACCAGCAACCCGCAATAGAGAAAACAGGAGGGTCTCTGACATCTCTGTGCTTTAATTGTTAGTACCCTTAACAGCTGTGCAGGATGTAACCAGGCACACTAGTGTGGTGGTACTGTGCTCTGTGTCCTTGACATTTCATGGCTTCCACCTGTTGGATATCGTGACAGTTGCGGAGAGACCCGAAGTCCTTCTCTCAGCCAGTCAGTACCGTGGAACTTCACCATGATGAGTTCTGTGCTTGTGGCGTCCCCTGCAGGCACCGCTGGCTTCACTGCATGACAGAGGATCCACCCACCACCCACCCCCCGGTGCCCCGGAAATTCATAGCAGAGACCCACAAGTTCAACTTGAGCGCCACGTCCGATCAGTACGTCCCTTACTCCACCACGCGGAAGAAGATCCACGAGTGGGTGCCCCCAAAGGCTAGCTCTGTGTAACCGGAGCTGACCTGAGCCACCGTGACTCTCCTTATGGAAGTTTCTGTAAATTATGATTCTTACCTCTATACCTACTTCAAATAATAAAATGGTAAATGTGCACTGCTTGTGGAAGTGTTTGCTATAGGGAAGAGCTCTGCTGTGCTGTGTCAGTGGCAAAGGGGAATCTTTCGGTGTGTTTTTCCTGCCAAGGAAAAATAATAAATGGTCTTTTAAAAGGTATGTTTTACAGATACCTTTAAAATTGAAAGTTAAATCTGAGACGTTACTAATAGTTTTCTCTGACTTCATAGACATTTATGGAAGTTCAGATCTGTATCAGGGCTGAGTCAGGTCTATCGGGGCGTTCCATTCTTGTGCATCATTTAGCTCTGTGACACGGCCAAAGCCACGTGACCTTAAGTAGGCTTGTTAGTCTGAGGGCTCTTCATCAGTATGTGGTATTTCACACATGGTTGATGGCTGTGTCCACTGACTAAGTGATGATTTTGATGTGATCTCTCAGGCCAGCAGTCCCTCCAGAAGCACCTCAAACAGAACACATGACAGTGTGTAAGAGGTGGATTTAATTTGTCTTCGATAAGTTGGAAGGGTTTCGTGTTTCTTTCAAATCCTCTTCATTATCTGATTAGCTGTGTTATAAGACTTTTTAAATGAATTTAAGGGAGACTACTGTGAGAATGTAGTGATCATATATCGGCAGGTATTTCCAGGTGTTTTAGGCTATGAAGTGTCTGCAGTCGTGACCCTTGAAATTTGTGTCAGTGTACCGTACTGTCCTTCCACTAGAGGGCACCATTAACCTGGATTATTAACGGTAAACGACAGAACGATCTTCCTACACTGAAAGACAGATTGGATTCATAGCGCAGATCCGTCCGGAACCTTCTTAAGCATTTGACGTAGAAAGCGGTGTGTGTTAATGGCAGCTGAATAATGTGTTGCGTGGGTATGTGGAACTTGGAATATATTAAAGAATTCATTAATATGAATATCATTAATATGCATTTCAAGATTCATATTAATAAACGCTTCTTTGTTAGACAACAATGCCAGTTCTAACAAGATACTTTCCATTAAACATGGAAAAATTAAGGTTCTACAAAGCATGACTGGTACCCATTTGTCTTTATGGTACTACACGCAAAGGAAAAGGCTGCTGTAGTGCTTCCGAACTGTAAACGCCTTCTCGGTGAATAAATCCATTTGTCTGCTTTATACGGTCAATTCCAGTTTTTAGCATTTTAGTTCCCATATTTTAACTGGTTGATAGTTTAACTAGAATGTGTTCCACTCGCTTTATTTGACTGGATTTGAGGAGACGTAGGCTGACACCGTGGCTGGGCCTCCCGGTACCGGTGTTTATGTGGGTGTAAGCGCCACTGACTTTTATGGTATAGTCTCTCTGGAGGGCTAATAAATAATTCATGTGAACGGCAACAGCACGCATTTACCACAGTGCTGTGAATGCAGTAGGGGGGGGGGGTTAATGTAAAGTTTGGGACAGAAGCGCAGCCATCAGCCCCGAACTTTGGTTGTTATTAAAGGGCCGCTGCAATAATGGCATAATAAAAAAGGTAAAAAATATATCGCCCAAAAAAAACCTACATTTGGTGACATATGAAGCAATGCTTAGCAAGAACGCACTTTTTTGCTGTTATTGCTATTGAGAATTTTATTTCTATCCATGCCACTGCTGCTTACAGGAAAAAAATACAGTGAGTGAGAAATAGACAGGAATTCCCCTATCCCAGACAACATAGATATGTACATATAGCTTATCTACAGCGCACACCACCCGAGACGAAGTGGAATTGGTGCTGGCTGCCGACGTGTGTATTATTGTTTTAATAGTCACTAAGTAAACATTGCAGCAATGAGTTGATTAAATGATTTAAAGTTAGGCTACTCCCTGTGTTTTATTAACGTAGAAAGAACGTAGATTGTCTTCAGTTCGGTAAAATGAAACTTTGCTGATTGGTCGCTACAGGAAGTGCGTTAAGCACCGGAGGCAGTGTAATTACGGGGTAATTTAAACGCTCAGAATCTGTGGTCGAAATCTGACAGATATAAAAAACACAATGGACAATGCTAACAAGTAAGAAGGCAGTGAAGGCACTTGCCTTGTTTAGTATAAAATATATCCATCTCCATTGCAGTCTTTTTTTTTGGGGGGGGGGGGGGGGTTATCTGCAGAAAAGTGCAGAAAAGCCAGGCCTATGTCCCAGATCTGCATGTTGTTTTTTCATCATCCAGCCTGGCAATATATTTGTTTTTTTTTCTTCTAAACCGACGAAGTTCTGCGATATGTCTACAAAGCGGCCGGTGCGGAACATGGTTGTGCTGAGACGCCAAATGGCCTAATCTTCATGTCGAGGTATTTGATGAGCTTTGTACTCGTATGACATGACCGTGACGTTGCTTTATTTTCTGTGAAAGAATTTGGCAAATAATCCTAATAAAATCTATTGATAATGGTTTTCATTAGGCTACATTATATACGTAACAGCTGTAATAGATATATTCTGTTCTACTTTTACTAACATTTAATAATGTTAGTTCTCTAAATTATACAATTTCCGAAGTAAATCCTATTTTCACATCTAAACCTGTTTTATTTGCGTTCACTTTGCAGACTGTTAACGTTCTCGTTTCCTGTCGAGCTTGGCAGTGCAACAACAGGGTAGAAAATCAAACATTTACAACTATTACAATTACTCCTCAGTTATTACACGGAGGGTGCGGCGCTGGCCCCAAAACCCGCTGACAGTCATCATGAGGAATTAACACGCAGCGATTACGATAATCGAGAGCACACTTTGACCTCGGCTGGTCTCTTATCTGGGGTCTGCAGGTTAGTCCCCCGTAAGGGACGGCTCACGCCCCGCAGAGGGAGCCCAAAGGGAGGAGCGCACCGCCGGCCACGCCGCCAGCTTGCACCGTCAGGTGCCTCTGCAACTCTCTTCTGCAATAGCTGCCTTTCGCTTCCTCTCGGGGGAATGCGCTCCCATAAGGAGCTAAAGGGTACACCTTCAGCTGGAATATCTGAATATTTCCAGGTATATTTCACAGCTAGATCACGCCCGTTCCACGCCCAAATAACAGCCCAGTGACTTGACCTGACTTGTTCTTCTGGTCCGGTTATTTTGTGCCGTACTCTGCCGCCGTAGTGCTACCAAGAGCGGCTGGAAGGGAGGGTTTTCTTCGCGATGAAGGAAAGGCTGTTTCCTTATTCTCTGCCGGGAAACATGCACAGCGAGCGGCGGCTGTAAAGTCGCCATGTGCTCCGACTTGTGAGGGAGGAAGAGGAGCGGAGATGAAGAAAAACTCGAGCGCTATCCCGCTGATCCAAGTCACCGAGGTACGACTGCTCCCAAATGCCGGCTAAACATCAGAAAACCACATTTGTCACCATATTATTCTTCTGATTTATTGTCGTTATTATGCAGTTGTACAGTTTACAATTTTAAAACCATGAATTTGCCAGTACATTTTCAGAACGATAATATACGCGCGATAACCTTTACCTTAAAACTATGTTTATTTGTCAGGTCTGGCTTATGTGAGTTTAAGCTTAAACATCCATTTAGCAGAGTTATTCAAAGCAATCCAACTCTTGGTGTCGCATAAAGATTGACAGTGGCTTGTACCGTATTGATGCCGCTCATGCATGAAATGTGATGTTTTTTGTGTAAACTAGAGGGGCTGTTTGGATGGGATTGCTTAATTCCGGGGATAATATGCTTTCTGCTTGTGTGCTTGAGTCTTTGCAAGGCAGCTTCCAGTTTTTCGTCGGTTGTGCTGTTATCTTGTATCCTGTGACATTTAGATACGTTTCTGCTGCGTCAGTGTCGCGGTCAAGCTCGTTTTCTAATCCCTGTTTGTGGGATTCAAGTTCAGTGCCACTAAAACTCCATTAAAGCTTCCAGGGCAGGTGTGTGTGTGTGTGTGTGTGTGTGTGTATGAGGGGGGGGGGGTGTTAACTACAGAATTTGTTCACTGTTTTTGACAGTTAATTTACGCATATTTCACGGCTTTTTCTAAAATGATGGTACTAGGAGTGAAGCAGAATGGGAGCTGACAGACTTAACTGACCTCCATGCGCATTTGTCTGCTTCTGGGAACAATATCCGACGGCGCCTTTACCTGCTTTACTGTTGACTGCTTTGGGATTGTATGGCTCTTCTGGGATTTATTGTTTCAGTGTTGCGTAAGATTTCTTTTTCCCCCCGAGCCAGTTTTGTTGGGTCTTACCTTTTGTGTTTGTAACCAAGACTAGATTGAATAGCGCTGATTAAAGTGCATTTGAAAATTGACGAAACAACGAAACTCGGCTAGGTTTGTCAGTGACTCGGTAATACTGCTCATTTAAGCAGAGCGATTCCAATGAGCTAAGCACTTATTTACGGATTTCCCAAAAGTGAAGTCGATCTAAACTTGAAACTTCTTCACTGTTAGCAGAATCATTTTTCTTACGCTGATGCTCGCCTGACCGGCTGCATTTCAGGTGATCATGACAGTCCTCCGGGTTCACGGTGCTTCGCGTTTTATCACATTTTTAAAATACGTTGGGTGTTAAATCATGGTACTGTTACTTAAGAATACGCTACTTTTACCGGTGGTGGCTTGGGGCTGATGACAAGGCATGTTTCCTCACTCTTTACTGGAGGTGTTTTGTGACCTGACAACACAGGATGAAGGGACTTAATCGAGTAATAAAGCCCAATGTGCTGTGTGCTGAAACTTCACCAAACACGCTCCCCTCTTTAGCCTATTGCTATTATTATTATTATTATTATTATTATTATTATTAAGGGTCCAAAGCACGTACTGCTATGGAACCTTATTGTTTTTATTTATTTATTTATTATTATTATTATTATTATTATTATCAGAAACAGCAAATATTAATTGGCTAATCTCTGCTGCCAGAGAGCTGATGAAGTACAATGGCATCAAATCAATGTCTTCGGAGAGACCCTCGAGGGTACCATGGCAACGGGTCCCACTCGGTCACTCCTCTGTTATGCAGCACGGGCACAGCCGCCAAATAGGATTTGTCTGGTAATACAGGTCAGCTCCTGGCAACAGCCCCCCCACCTGGCGTAGGGATGACTCTGCCGCTCTCCTCACCGCGATAACCCCCCCAGCAGGTTGCCGACTCTCGCATCTGGCGACATTCACGCTTTCAGACTCTATATTATTCCGTTATTAACCTAAAATTAGCTACATCAGAAGTGTTGGGGTAATTTGCAAACAATACAAGTAATCATGTAATTGCGTGTGCGTGGAGACTTATCTCGAATTGAAAATCTCACGCGACCCAGCTGACCAAAGTTGGGAGCCCTGCCTATCTGTCAGAGACACTGAATACCCATCGACGCGCGCTCCTGTCAGCACCTTGCGAATGACGTTAAAGCTCATTTAATGTTTTTGTTATAGCCCAGACTGGGGCGGGGGGGGGGGGGGGGACTTCTATCATCGCCTCTGGATCTCCGCTTTCATTTTAGTGTTATCAGTGTATTGTTCTTGCTGTAACAGCAACTCATTTCCTTAGGAATCTGAACCATAAATATGCACCTGAATTTTTTTGATTCCATGGTAATGCATTACTGTCAATCTTGAAAGATATTCCTGTTGAGTGTCCTTGTTATAGTGATGTTGAAGGACGTTTTACCGTGAGCCTCTGTCTCTGCAATTTTTTTCTCTTCCTTATAAATAGTTCCCCTGACCTTTGCTTTGCTTTAAAATCACGATGCCTTCGCCAGGTGATCAGTAACAGATCCTACGCTGTTTGTCTGATGTCTATCATCTGAGGTTTCGCAACAGTCAAATGACGAGCAGTTTGCCTCCCGCTGTTTTCGTGAGTTCAGCGGTCTGGCAGAAGACCAAGACTGCAAACATGCCCAGAACGCCCCGAGACCGTCTTCAGCGCCTTTTCTAGGAACAGCCTTTCCTCGAAAAACCTTTTCTGGTTGATTCAATCAGTTTCTGTTTACAACTCCATTTCTCTGGGTCATTACAGGAAAAGCTTGTAGACATGTCTCATCGCTTTGTTAGAAATGTTAGCAAGGGTGGGGTTTCACAACACCTGATTCTTTGAACGCAGGTTGTTGCGAGGGGGGGGGGGGGATTTCCATAAATAAGCAGTGTATTTTGAGTCCACACCTTTTTTTTTTTTAATCCGCTGACATTCTTGTATGCTTTGAAACAAAGAAAATTATGGAAACTGCTAAACTTACTAAACCTGATCCATTGAGAAAGCCCTGGTCGGTCAACTGGCTATTTGCCCGCGCGGTATAACCCATAATCCATGGGTATCACTTCCGGTCAGCCATGAAGGTATATCGTAGCTTCTTCTCCATTGCAAGCTCGCAGAAAGCTGGATGCTGTTCAGAGAATTGCAAGCTTATCGTTCCATCCCAGGAGCAAAAACGTGCTACATGCTAGCTGGAGATGCTCCTCTGCAAGTCAAGAAAATCACGAGACCCGTAGGTGTCGGGTCGCGCCATCCTGGCGGGTAAACATTGCGTGTTTATATGAACACACACTTTATTTTTGTTATTGTTGCCGCCTCATCCTGGATTTGTGTAGGTCACTATGTATCTTATCTATAGGTATAGACTTAGTTGAATTAATCAGATTAACGTTTGGGCCTGTTTCCTTACCATTACTGTTAATGTATCAGCATAGACATTGAGAAGAGCCCAGAGACGCGCACATTCACCACTCATGCACCTCATTTGTTTATTTTGTCCATCCTAGTGGAGCACAAATAGATCTAGGAGTCTGCTGCTAGCAGGCTAGTGCTCCTTGTTCATCGAAGACCTTCCAGTAGAATGATTGGCTAAATGTCCCTTCGTCACTCTGCAGTTTGGTTCTGCTGCGGTTTGGCCTGTGCGACATGAAGGGCCACACTGCTTTGTAGTGTCGGTGATCCTGCCTGCCACAGATTTAAGGTTCAGGTTCCCCTGAGACTTCCTAAAGACAAACAGGTGACCATGCGTACACAAAAGAGGCGCGTCACAAAGCAGTGTGACTCATTGCGGACCGGGAGTCCAGATCACAGGGCAGAGATAAAGCCTAGATGAACTCATGAACGTCACAAGACGGGCCAAAAGATGGGTGAACCCTGGGACCTCTGCCTTTGTCATTTAAATACAATGCAGTCTTGCAGCAGTTGTCTTTCCTTGTAACCGAGTGCTACAGGGATACTGGGGTTTAAAATGACATTTAAATTTGCTCACACACAGCAGCTCCGTTATGTATTTAATTCTGCCCTGGGGATCTTCAGGGTTAATACTTCCTACCTACACAATAATAATTTTGCTGCTCAAAGGGCTGTTGTTCTGAGATAACCTGACACTCATTCTTCAATTAATGCTTTTTAAAGCTTGCACATCTGAAACTAGCCAAACTGAGGAGTAAGATGGCCAACATTGATCTCTGTAAGATCCTAAGACCTTGATGGCTCTGACAGTAGTTTAATCCTCCTCCTCCATATGAAGCAGAATCTCACATCCCTGTCGAGTAACAGATTGCATCGTGGTTGTCGCTCGCGTGATGTATCCTCTGTGACGCGATGCTGAAAGGCTGCAGACTGAGACGGGAGTCTGGGAATGTAGCGACATTTGTTTTAGATCCAGCTGAAGAGAGAGATATTTGCAGCGTGCCGAGCCTCAGGCATGACAGGACTGGGAGGTGTGTGTCTGTGAGTCTGAGCTCTTCAAAAAGCGCCTTTATGCCCATTTGCAGTATCTGCCACCCAAGTGTAAACCTAAAGGCAGGTGTTTTAAGTGTGACACCTGCAGAATGAGAATCAGGACCTGCAAATCCCTCACAGTCTCCCAAATTAGATTGAAGGGACACCTTTCTTAGGCAGCTGCAGCAGGAGAAGGGATGTAAATGTTACTGTAAACTCTAGCCGCTTCGATGTCACGCTTCCATCAGCATTTCACCGGATCCGCTGGTAGCAAACACCTGTGAGCCGGCCCGGTTCGGTCCTGTCGGACTGTCGGGGCCGAATCTCTGTAGTTGCTGCCCTTGTTGCCGGGCGTCTGATGCATGCAGTCGCAGTGATTGCTTGGCCTTTGCAGGGTTGCCTTAGCAACACATGGTTGAAGAAGGAGATGAAAGTCAAGCGAGGGAGTCCATTAATTTTTTTTTATTTGTTTATTATTTTTTAAAATTTGTTTTCTTCATGGGTGCATGTAAAGCTCCTCCGGCCAGCGAGCATTTCCGGAACATTCCGCAGAAATGGTGCCGCGCACCAGCATCTGATGCCATGGCAGTCTACGGATTGGGAGTCCCGGTGGGATGATGGGATGCGGTGGCAGTCGAGTGCCCCCTTTCCCTGATGCACTTTCCCTTGCAAATGCCCGTAGCTATGATACAGGAAGCAGGTCTGGCTCCTTGCTCAGATCTGGTAAACGCCATGCCGTACAGCAGATCTTTCTGTAACTGCTACCCGTCTGCTTTTAATTAACAGAGAAATCTGTACAAGGGGTGTAAAATCTGAGAGCTCCTAATGTCTGTAAAGTCTCTCCTTCTGTTGGTCATCAGTCCCCGATTCCTTCTGAAGGTCCTTTCATGTGGGAATAACTGAATGGTAATGGATGGTAATGTTTGTTTGTAGTGATAAAATGAAGTGCTTATAAAGCCACCGCCTGCCTAATTGTTCATACTCATCTTCGTATCTATTTTATATCTGCTGCTAATATGCAGAGAGCCTGTGGGCCCCCCCACGCTTGGGCCTGCAAGAGTAGTGGATGGCTGAGTGTGCTGACGTTACCCCCCCCCCCCCCGCCCCCCCACCGTGGGGATTCTGCATTGGAACATTCTCACCCGCCTGAATCCTTTATCGCTGTCAGATGCACTGTGGTGGGCCATCGGCTGGGGGTGTGAAGTCCCATCTTTCACATGGCGGCACGCCTCCCCCCCCCCCCCCCCCCACACCCCAGCTTGTCATCGGCATCCTGGGCCCGACATTCTTTGGCCACCCTGAGCTTGACTGATGTCAGTCATTGTTGCCATGGTCGCGAAGACAAGAAAGGGGAGGCAGGCCAGTGTGTGATGATCTGTCACAGGAGGTCACCCCCCCCCCCCCCAGTAATGGAAAGGAGATTTAGTGTGACTTTAGGGAAGGGGGAGGCTGGCTGGTTCTCATCCCTCCGTATGACATCGCACCACCTGAGGGGACTAAACCCCAAGCCCCTGCTGGGTGAGTCCACCTTGGGCCCAGTGGGTGGGATCCTTGTAGACAGGCGGCTCAGTTTCACCCTGCAATTCCTCCACAAACGGCGTCTTCTACCCTTTCAAGCTACAGCTGGGAGGGACAACCAGCTCTGTCTAGCGGTCATGTTTCTAGGAAGCTTTGATCTTAATTTCTTTCTTTCTTTTTTTTCTTTTAAAATCCATGTTAAACCATATTCTCTGCGCCCTTCTCCCTGCTGGCCCCATCTTCTCTGGAGGCCTTCGAATATCGTCTCACTGTCATTGCGTCTCGCAACATGTCAGACAGCTTCCCTGGTTTCCGTAGCGCCCGTAACCGCAGATATGGTGTCGCCATCGTCATTCCCAGGCTGGGTCACGTGTCTAGATCAGCCAGCAGGGGCCCCAGATTTTGGTATCGTGTCCAAAACGTTTCAGAGCCCTGGGGCCTGTTTCACAAAGCAGGATTACTTGCTTAGCCAGATAACTTGCCAGATTTAAGGTAGTCTGGGCTAAATAGACCTTATTTTCATCAACTTACATTTAGCCCAGACTACCTTAAATCTGGCAAGTTATCTGGCTAAGCAAGTAATCCTGCTTTGTGAAACAGGCCCCTGCTCTCCGGAGTCTAGCGAGGCCGCAGTAGGCGGAGCTTCGTCTGGGGTCACACCTCATGTATTATTTACCTGCCCCACCAGGAAGACGGGGCCTCTGGGTCACCCTCGGCGGGAGCCGCTGAATCATTGATGCGGAAGGCAGCCTGGCTTCTCTGACGGGTCGGGGAAGGTTCTGCTCTGTTTGCAGGAGCGGAGCAGCATTCGGACCTCATTAGCGTCTGTGCCGCTTTGTCTTTCTCCACATGGACTGCAGTAATTTTATCACCGTTCATGTTTTTTCTCACTGTCCAATTACTGCCGAGCACGGAGGCCAAATGGTTTCAAAGAAAAAGCAGAAATGTTACAGTGAATGGATGTTTTGTGACCTCAGACTATTTTTAGGGTCATTTACTGGCGGGGAAATCAGGCACATTATCAGACGACCGCAGATACAGAGGATGTTATGTAAAAGGCCGCCACCTGTTCCCCGGTGGTACTGGAGGTCCAATTAGTGTTCTGGGCGTCATTTTCTGATCAGTGCCTCTTTGCCAGAACGTCACCGTGGAGCACAGGCTAGATTGATTTTCAGATTTCGGTTCTGAAAACGACAAATGAGCCGGATGTCTGAATACAACAGGAAAGGGTCTTTTTTTTTTCTTTTATGATGCCTGAGCTCTCCGTTCCGTTGGATGGCGAAACACCACTGACAAGCAGTCAGAAGCGACCAGAATCAACAGTGACACAGAATCAACAGACAAAGAGACCCCCCCCCCCCCCGCCACTGTCCCCCTCTCCCTCTTTCCTGTTTTCTTCTGCTGTAAAATGTAAAATTAGGTCCCTGATGTCTCCACTCTGTGTTGAGTGGAGAGGGTACACCGGGGCATCAGGGAGCTCGGGGGCATCAGGGAGCTCGGGGGCATCAGGGAGCTCAGGATAAGTGTGTATTTTCACGCTGCTTGGTCCTTGGGGCGTTACAGGGGCACTGGGGAAACCCAGATCGCAGAGCTCGCATACTGCAAACCCTCTGCCACAACCCCCCCCAGTTAGTGTGACCCATATTCGGCTGACTGCCTCCCCCCCCACCTCAAAGCGCTGACATCCGCAGGGCTCAAACCCCTGCAGAACACGAATCCCAATGAACGCCCCATGACCCCTGAAGGCGTCTCCCCCGAAAGGACACGCTCACCCACGGGCTCTTTGATGTCTACTCACCACGCTGTTGCCACGGTAGCCTGTACCGAACACCCCCCCCCCCCCCCCCCCCCCCGGTGATCTTTGACCTCCCCTGTGCAGGATCCCCTTGGGGTTTAAACCAAAGCGTGTGAGTATCATCCCCAAAGCCTCAGTCCCAAAACCAAACACGGTCACTATTCATATATATATATATATATATACACACACTTTTTTGTTATTTATTTTTGTTTTTGTCGTTACTGTTTTTTCTCATTAACTAAATGATACAGCACAGTCTTCCCCTCCACCCCAATACATCTTTTTTTTAACACCGTATAAAATGTCACCAATATGGTGATTTTAGATGCTGTGATGTCGCATGGCTGGGTTACTTTAAATGCAATGACCACCTTAACCCTCTCAAGGCAGGCGTTGCTGATTTGCAACAGTTAAAAACTAACTACCTTATTACCCCACTTACATGTTTTATGAGTTTTTTTTACTCAGAAGTACCACTGCAGGACTTGGTTGTCCTGTCGTTACTAAAACTTAATTTGAGCCTGAAAGGGTTAAACGCGAAAGGTCTTTAAAGATGTTTGCTGGGGGGGGTCGAAGCGTGTCACCCCCTCCTCACTGTTTAACATTGACATGGACACCCCACACCAGCACACCTACCGCCACGCTTAGATGGATCCATGCTCAGTGCCCCCCCCACCCAGCTGTGGGGGTCTGTGTGCCCCCCCCCCCCACATGCCATTTCTTCTCTGGTCCCTACTTGTTAATCTGATTCGGATGGGGACAGGATTCCCATTGTGTCCATTGACCATTGACTTGCCAATCTGGCAGTGACGGCCTACCCCCCTCTCCGCGATTGGTCCCTGGGGCTGCTGCTTTCACATTACACTGATTATTTATGAGGACACTCCCCCCACCCTGTCTTGAGCGATATAGTGGGGGATGGGGGGAGAGATGGAGGCAGAAAGCGAAACGGTCCCCCCCCCACCACAGGTCCAGTCCGGAACGTCTCATTCCAAATGGAGCCGCTGTTACATTGAGGTCGTCGGCGATGGGGGAAGGGGGGGTCAGACTGAGGCTGATTGCTCTAAATAAATAACAACATAATGAGTAACGAAGGATTGCTGGAGCTGCTGGTGTTTGCCTGCGAGACTCAGGGCGTGGGGGGGGGCAAAGCTTGCCATTGTCCGCCGTGGGCCCCTCCCTCCAGCTCTGCTGATTCGTTGTCATCATTAAGGCCGGCAAGCTGCTGGAAAGTGGTGCGAATGAGCCAGGGTGGTGGGTATAACAAACAGCCCTTCTGAATACCCCTCAGTGTCTCCCCCCCCCCCTTTCCAGTGCCTGGCCCCCACTGACACTGTGCATCCATCGTGCAGCCCCAGGTGTTTTTCCGCAGAGGAAGACTCTCCAGGCGGTGGGTGGTCTGCCGTGGTGATGCTCCGATGGTTAATGCTCCGATGGTCCTGAAGCTGTTAATCAGGCCCATCTGACTCAGAGGGGGAATTTCCAAACAGGTCTCCATGGTGCTTTGAAGACCTTGCAAGTATGAGATTCTGGAGAGGACTGGTCTTCTGGATCTGACCTCTTCCAGACCTCCACTTGTAAACGGGTACATTCCAGACCTCCGCCTGTAAACGGGTACATTCCAGACCTCCGCCTGTAAACGGGTACATTCCAGACCTCCACCTCCATCATGCCCCGACAAGCGGCCGAATGACTCAAACAGATCCTCTGGCCACCTCACACCACTCTCATGACCCCCGCTGGGTGATAAATAGTGTCCCTCATATCGATTGTGCCGGGTTGTTGTTTGTGCGTCGCTCCTCACTCATTCACTCGTAACACAAACATGGCGGGGGGGGGGGGGTGTTTTAGACTGTCTGCCCACGCTCTCAAGTTTACAAGTGGGGTAGCAGGGTGTGTCTGCGACCAAACAGCTCAGGTAAGCGCTGATGTTTGCTCTCAGGCTGACAGACAGAACCATCAGAAAAAGGAGCGGGGGGGGGGGAGGGTGGCAGACTTAGAGGGGGGTGTCGAGAATGGTGTGGTTATAATGCGGGTGGTTTTCCTAGGGAGGTAAAAACTGGCTGATGTAGAGAGGAAAGTCTAACAAGTGGTTGCATCGTAAAGGGTTTGGCTTGTATAATATGGTAAAGTGCCTCTAGTATGCAAGCAGTACAAAGACAAACGTCGTCGGAGGTGAATCCAGTCCTACTGATGCAGTCCATAGTAAAGGACCTGGTGGGGGGGCTGCATGAGCCCCATCAGTCAGCTGAAAAGGCTACTTGACTTTGATGTATTTCATAGTGTGAAGCCAGTCCCACATTGGCCCTGCAGCCTTTAGCACGTTCTGTTGTGACCCAAAGGGAGCGTTTGGGGAAGGAAGGAATGGAAGAGGCGGTTTCTCCTCCATTATTTTCCAATTATGTCATCCCATGTTGACTTTTTTGCACGTCTTTGTTTGTGATGGTCATCAACCACATTAGCATTATATATTTATATTCTCTGTCACATTCCACAAGCGATGACAGCCACCGCTGGGTCCTTAAGCCTGCCGGATGCCATTTCTCTCTCTCTCTCTGCTTTTCCTGCATCTTCCTGCATCCTGCTGCTTGGGCGCGAGCGACTTTCAAAAAGCGTGGTGGGTTTTGTTGTCCCACAGAGAGAGTCTGATTTTTTTCTTCGGAAAACATTCAGCTCGAAGCATCAGGAAGACCGTTATGATGCCACAAAACTAAGCAGTTGAGTTTTTTTTTTTTTTTTGAATGTCCCCTATCAATCTGTGGCGATTTGAGGACACAATTAAACAGCGGGATTGTGGGCCAGAAAGATATAGAATAACTGAACCCTGGGATCGTGGAGTGTTTCACTGAGCCATAGTGCTGCCCCTGCAGTCAGTTTTCCGATCATAAATCACATTTGGTCGTTACCCATTTGCTTTTTAAATGATCAGTCTCAGGGTCAAGGCCCTGGTGTGGCGCCGTGACTCCTGCGATCAATGAAGCCGCGATGGCGAAAGAGATGAAATCTGAATGGTTATATGTTGCAGGAACTTGGGTGTGTGCCTGGCGCTGCAAAAATAATTAGCACCATAAATGTCTTTTCTGCACCGAAAGGGCAGCCATGCACACAGACAATGAGCATCCCCCCCCCCCCAGCTGTGAGGTCTTGTCATCCGTGCCTTTGCGACTGCGATTCTGAGCTAATTAGCATTAGCAGCAGTCCCTCTGCGCCCTCTCCCATTGGGCCTCCACAGGGAAGACGGACAGGGGCCGGTCGTCCTGTGAGGCACCACGACGTCCCATGTGACGTTATTTGGGGTCAAAGGTCACCCCGTGACTGAGTGACCGAGAGACTTCAAACAGGAAGTCTGGAGGTCCAGAGCACGGGTGGGGATGAAAAACAACATTCTGTTTATATAAAAACACAAAGAGCAAGTTAAACTGCTTTTGTTTGGTTTGAGGGCTTCTAATAAAGCGAGGCAATGCGTAAGCTTGGAGAGAGACCTTCACAAACCACCCTCGCACTGCCATTTGTGATTTTTTTAATATATTTTTTTTCTTTCCAGGATTTCATCTGTGGTAGTCTCTCTCTGGCTTTGCACTGTAGCATTATGTGTTGATAATGAAAGCAGGCATTATATCCCAGTGGGATATGCAACCCGGCTGAAAACCGCACCGTAAGTGAAAGCTATATATTGCGATGTGAATTTCACTTCTCATCCTATGGAAACAGTGCGCGTCTGCTCTGACTGCGCTCCTTTTTCCTTGCAAGCAGCCTCATTGGTGGGTCAGCAAAAGCAGCCTTGCAATTGGCTCCGATTTCACCCCGAATGCGGACAAATTCCCAGGAGATTTCATGATTTTGCAGCATAATAAATAGATTGTAAGCTAATGCTATTTTTTTTTTGCAGTTTTATTTGCTTTAAAAAAAGAGAGACGTGAAATTAGAAGTTACCTATTTGTGTAAACCTGCAATAATTGCAGTAAATCTTATAAATGTTTTGATGAACATGTAACAGTTTAATTTGCCTAAATGACAGGTTTGCTTTAAAAGCTTAATGTTATCAAGTTGCAATCTCCTTTTAGTAATTACTTTGTCCCAGGGAAGTAGATAATGTTATTAAAAGCTGCTAAACGGAAATTAGCAAGTTTAAATACGCCCGGCAGAGCATGTAGGCTTGAAATGAACTTGTTTCTCTGGACTGGAAACAAATGATGCGATCAAGAGGAATGATTGGGGGAAAAGAGATGCAGCAAGCAAAGGAATTAACACAGAAGATTTGTCGCTGATCATTCCAGAAGAGTTATAGACCGTCATCATTTTGCTTGGTGGAATTAATCCCGGTTGTGAAACGCCCCCGTTATTTGGCCAGTGTGAGATGACGTGGCAGAAACTGTGGCCCATGGAGAAGTAAGGGTGATGGGGAAGCGTCGGTTGGTGTTAAATTTCGGACCCATAAGTGTCCTTTTCCATACATGGGGCTGAAATCGGAATCAGGTCCCTGCCACACTGTGCCGCAATCCGCGGGGGTTGAAGCTCGGGCCGGCTCTTCCTGCACCATCCCCTCCGAGGGGCCGCTGTGCCCAGGGCAGCCTGCTGGTTCATCCCCCAGGCTGGTGATAGATGTCTGGGGGTGGGGGGTGTAATTTTCCTCTGGCTGATTAATGGAAGCACTTCTAGTCAGGACATTCACCTGTGGGCAGGAGCAGATTCATAGGCATGGTGATGATTCCCCCCCAGGAACAGTCAGCAGAATTTCGGTGATTTATCGGCTCTAAGAATTCATGTGTCATCCACCGGACATTAGCACAGGGGGATTCGGTTGTGCCGGCCAAGCAGCTTCGGAATAAAGAACTTAATTAAAACTTTGGAATCATGGAAGATCCCAAACCAAATAACTTTTTTTCCTTTTTGGTCTTAGAAGTGGAATTGCATGGTGGACATACTACACATCTGCATCTTTTCAGGGAATTAAATGTTTTAATAAGAATACACTTTCATAATCACTGTCTTAAAATATGTGTCTTTATTGTCAACAAATAAAGCCAACTGTAAAGAAACACACAGTACTACTGCCTTAATTTCAGGGTGCCGGGTTTTGGAAAGATCACCTGGCTAAATCGATTGAATTTTTCACCCATCGTATACAGGTCAGTTTGGCGATCTTCTACTATGAAGTTACACGCGTGAGCAAATTCTATATTTGCATTAATAAAATGATGTCGCCGTTACTCTCTTGTAGTCTGTGGTGTGAGTTCAGGCTGCTGACCTGACTACCCTGCTAAAAAAAAAACAGGCTTTAACTGAATTAGTTGAAGTGGATAAGAAATGCTGCTTCTACTGTAACCTGAGCGTGAAGCACAATGGTGATGGCTGTTTGCTGCAGACTGGCTCGCCGTGTGCCTGTGTGTGCCTGTGTGTGCCTGTGTGTGCCTGTGTGTGCATGAGTGTGCATGAGTGTGCGCGTGTCATGTGACTTTGGCCCCGGCACCGATGGCGTCTCGGACCAAGGGGCCTTTTCCTGCCTTACCTGCAGTTTGGGTGATGCTGTGTTCTCATGCAAACTAATGTAACTCTATCGCTGATGTTATGCGGGCGGCTGGGAACAGAAGGTGCTTTTGAGAATGACACCACTGTACCCCCCCCCCCCATTTCCCACCTATACTTTGACACTTACTTGAATTTATCAGTGCACAGTTTCACAGTTAGTCCAGATGTTGCTGTAATCGTGATCCTTCTACCAGCTGGCTAATTAGCATACCCGCTGAGTAAAACTGGCCGTTTCCAAACCTGAGGGTCTATGAGGCCATGGTCCCGTTTAGCGAGCTCTGGATCGCCGACCCAGCATCGTGTCGTGGGCATGGTGCACGGTGGGGCTCTTCCGCAGGGATGCCAAATCTGCCAGAACATGGCAGTTCTGTGACAGTTTGTTTTTCTCTGTCAGTTTACCTGTCAGTCATCAGAAAGCACGTCATTCGCTGACATTTCCTTGGAAAGGATTCCAGATGAGATTTGTTTGATCTTTAGACTACAAACTCTGCAAAGTTTGTAAATTAAAACGGCTGATGTGAAGTGACGCCCGGCTAAGGCGTTTCTGTGCTCACAAAGCCCTGGGTTCGAGCAGAAGCTAAAAGGGCAACCAGCAGCATCTGTTCGGCCAGACGACGGACTCTCGCTTTAATATGGGTTCGCGGCAAGGACGGCGTATGGTTACACCTAAGATATCGGAGACCCTCCAAGCACACGACGGGAAACTCGGGCCATAAAATCGGACCGACATCAAGTTCTCCTCTTACAGGAAAAGGGAGGTTTTACACTTCCTCTTTGAGTCAAGTCCCAGGCCAACTGACACTCTACTTGTTCATGTAATAAATTACTCCGGAGCCACGATAGGCATCGTCTCGAACACAGAAAGAGCCAGGGACCGATCTGCCGCCGGCAATGAATGCTGCGACTGCTGATACAGCTGTTAAACTATTAATAGGCTTGGTGCAAGTTACAATTCAAACAATGCATCAAAGTTATTGGATTTCCAAGTGAGACCTTTAAAATTTAACAGTGCAATGAAATATTTCTTAAAATATTGATGATGTGTCTTGCTCTAGTGAGCTGTTATGAAGTGTTGGGTGTCTGCTGCATTGATTGCTCTTGACAGATCTGTTTGACATGCAGGTCACAGCGTGTGAATCGGGAGAGCTTTTTAATCACGTGTGGAGGATGGTGGCTTGTGGGGTAGGGTTAAAGCCTCACACCTTCCCAGCTGGGGGTATGAGAGCTGACCCTGTTTGTTGGCAAGTGTGTTTGCACGTTCCTTCTGCGCTTGCGTGGATCTCCTCCCCTCCTCCAAAGACCTGCTGTAGATGATTTGATGTCTGAGTATCACAGGTGGTCATAATAATCAAGGCAGATTTAGCTGATTAACAAATGCCTTTGGTAGGGAGATAATAAACAATGCATTTGATGTTTTGTTGGTTTGCAGCGCTGTTCCAGAGATGTTACTCACTCAGTATTCCGGCTCCGGGTCACGCAACCCAGTTCACCTGTAGCACAGACTCTAACCACTTTTGTACTTCATTATTGCCACATTAGTTTCAGGGTTACTGCGCAGAACAAGTGCTGCGCTGGGGGGCAGAGAGACTGAGAAGGACATCTTCTTTGGATGATGGGTGAGCCGTAAGTGACCCAGCAGGTGAGACGCCTTTGTGATTCATGGTAATTACTTTCAGGAAAATTAGCCCTAGTTAAACAGCTGTCTCATTGCACAGGATGGGAGAGAGTCGTTGTTAAATGACAGGTGATCTTGTCATTAACCACCAGGCTTACTGGTACTGGTTACCAGAAGCCCCACTAACATTTACTAGTACATTCATGACCTTTATTTGTTATTGTACAGAGCGTAAATATTATTCTTTGTAGAATTCCCCAAAATCCCCCAAAAACAAAGGTTATGTAACCTACAGCAACTACATAAAGGAATAAAAAATCCCAAATGATTTTCCTGTATTATTCTTAAAGTGGGGACATTCCACTTATTCAGAAGATAATAGTCATATTTCACAGAAAATTTTTCAGGTAGCCCTGGTAATCACCATATATACAAGTGCTGTCTAATTATGTTGTATGTTATCACAACACATACATGTGCAGCGCCTTGGGACAACTCAGTTGTGAATGGCGCTGTATGAAAAGAAATGGAATTGAATATAGTGTGTGAAACGCAAGAAAACGTGGTGGCTTTCCGTTAAAGTTGCTGTTTTGGTTTATCCGGTAAGAGCTGCGGTTCAATTTCATACTCCAGGGTGGGAACTGGACAAACTAGTTGGGTGAACTTTCTAGGAAAATTACCTGTCAGATTCCTCTGGCTGAAGTACAGCAGAGGGTGAGCGTGATGCGGGTGGGGGGTGGGGCAAGATGGTGTGCTCTCCAAAGCAACTAAATATATATATATATATATATATATAAACGATTCTCTTGCAAAACATAAATAACATGAAAAGTCCTGAGTATTTCGTATATCCGTGTACGTCTCCCAGGTAACAGTATCGTTGCCGGTGCCCGGCGCTGTGATACCCCGGCGGGGCGCAGGAAGGGTTAAGTGCTCCTCCCCAGCCCTCGGTAGGCAGGGTTTACACGCACGTCGTGCCTCTCGGAGCCGGAGGGAGGGCGGCTGGCGTTCAGAAGCTCGGTCCGTGTGGAGATGAGCCGGGCTGCGGGACTATGCCCAGCACCGGAGGCGCCGCGGATGAAAGTTTCGACGCGGGGAGACTGAGCCATAACAGCGCGGGCGAAATGGTAACCGTCCGGGCAGAAACTCTCCGCTTGCTGACAGCTACAGTTACTGTGATTAAAATTCAGTTCCTTCCTTTCCACGCCGTTTCTGCATGACTGCGCGTATATTTGCATAACTGGCGCGTATGTTCTAGTCATGACTGCTGCTTGATAGGATTGTTTAACTCATTGCTAGTTGCTGGTTATGTTTATTTTATATATTTTTTGTAGTTTCTTTTCTTGTAGTTTTAGAAGAACTAACGAAATCGATTAAAATCACAATACGATTTCGTAACCCTTAATGTGGGGATGCGTATTAACATATTCATGTCCATACATTTGCAAATAGGCGTGAATAATTTTGTCCCAATTTTATGATGGCGGTGGTTTTGTTATAAAGGAGTCGCTCTTGGCAGCCTAATTTTCATTTCAGCTGGCGATTTTCTCAGTCTCTTTTCTAATATTACAGTTGCAGTACTTATAAGACATTCATTCCCTTAATGTCACAGTCTGTCTGCAGCCTTTTAACGCTGGTTATGCAAGCAAAAAGTGTGTCAGCTCTTGTTGAGTCACCCGATACCGTGTGCGCTCATACGGAGAGCCGAGCTGTTTTTCAAAGAAAGAAAGAAAGAAAGCACCCACCGTATCCACATTTGATTGTTATTTTAATGATGGCTAGGGAGAAGTTTTTAATCTCCTTCCTCTGCGTGTCAGTCCATCTAGACTAGATCTTTTAGTGCTTCTAAAAGTGTTAGATATTTTCCAGTCCCACCGTTCCACGTTTATTGTTTTATTATCTCAGTATGACTATAGCTATTGTTTCAGTGTCAAAGGCAGCAGCCTTGTCGGCATCATCTCGGATACTTAGCCGGAGGACGTAAAAGGACGGAGAAAGCGCCTCTGTTTTGAGCAACTCGTTTCACTTCCTTAAAAAAATGTTGCCGACCGCTTGGTCACAGCGGTATTAAAACACTGAGCACTGTGTACTTTTATCTGGCTGTGCACGAAGCTTTAATTCCATTGTTTCAGCGTTTCCTCCCCGGGCTGAGCAGCAGCCCTCAGTCCGGTCATTTAAGGCAGGCTCCACTTTCTGAACCCGCGTTTATTGAAATGGGTGTTTTCGGGGGCTCGGGCTTCTCTGTGGGCCCCGGGGTGATGAAAAAAATCCGCAGGAGTTTGGTTAATTATTGTTCTTAATTTGAGCCTTTGGAGGCTGACCAACCATGCGTTTGTAAGCCTCAAGTTACATGCTTTACTGTGTGTGTGTGTGTGTGGAGGGGGCACAGTCTCTTATCTGTTCAGCCATTTATATCTCTTTGGTCAAGTCTTTTTTTTTCTTCTTTATACAAAGCATGTCCAGAATGACAGATGCTCAGATATCTTTGCTCTAGATACTGCTGCTTTGTGTTTTACCATGAAACAATGCAGAGAGATATTGTGTCAGGACTCTGCCATCACTTAAATGGATTCAGTGCACAGCCTCGCAGTGCACAGCCTCGCAGTGCACAGCCTCGCAGTGAGACCGCGTGCCGTTTTCACACTTGCCCCTGACTGTGTAAAACTCAACCCTTAGGGGACGGTGGCACTTCACGACTTGGGCTCTTAGCAGTTAGTTTTAGCCCCCTTGGGGGGAGGCTGAAGCTGAGGCTGATCCCGAGAGTGCTCGAGCCAGCTTGGTGACAGTGCCATCTTACTGAAGCTGGGACTCGATTGGATGTCACTTGCCTGGATGTGTGGCAAGTTCTCTTGTAAATGACCATAACTGTTAAAGACAAATAATGCATAAATAACAGCCCTGCTTTGGGTCTATTGGGGTTTCTCTGTTTTTTGGCTAATTGTGTAGAACATATTGCAAATAGGTCGGCGGGGAGGGGGGGGTGGGGTCTATCCCAGGGAACACAGGGCAACTTATCTAGGATAACAGTCCATCATTGGGCACTAACACATAGAGGGTGAATGGGTTGATGAATACTGGAAATGGGAATGCCCAGTGTGCAGATTATTAAACACAGTCAGTTAAAATACACTGAAATGTGGCATCAACCGCCAGTAGCACAGACTACAGATTCCCGCAATCTGTTTTGCGTGTTGTAGCTGTCAGCCTTGTGGTCTGTAGACCCCTGCAGCCTGTTATTTACTGCCCATCACTGGCGGTGCTTGAAAATAAATAAAAACCCCTCAAAGACCACAAACGATCCCTCTGCCATGTCCTGGAATCAGGCGGTATTTTCTGAGAATTGAGTCACAATAGTCTCCTTTTGTACGCGCCGTCGTCTTGCCAAACTGGTTCTGTTGTGGTTCAGGGTCAGAACTCGGGGGACCTTCCTGAAGGTTGTACCCTCCAGCGGGCCCTGTCAGTAAGGTGTGGCCCCTTTTGTCGACAGGTTAGGCCCGTGGTGACCATTTACAGACGGTGTCATTGCACTCTTCTGTTGTCATGGCGACCCAAGGAATCCTGCACCCATTCCATATTGCATGAATGATGCTTTTGTCTTACACGCGGCCGAGTTTCCCCCCTCGCCGCTCGGCCAGGGTCGTCGTCAGTCCGGCTGATTGCGGGGTAGAATCTTCACCACCACAACCCGTGTCTCAATGTCACGTTATCGGGGACCATCTCGCTGAAGCTGCCCAGATACAGAAACGTGTGAGACCAAGCCAAGGGAGAAGAAGCTACACGACCACAGTGATGTTTATCAAAACCTTTGTGGGGGGGGGGTGTCCACTTTCTGGCTGCGTGACTTCTGCTCTTCTGACAGTCTGTTTTGTTTTCGATTTAGCCTCTAATAAATAACTGGAGTGATTTTTGCCCCCTCTTAGAGTACAGATGTGTGCAGGTTTGCCAGTGGCATGTGTGGGACCTTGTCATGTGATTTGGGGGGTGAGAATGAGAGCAGTCAGGGAGGGAGGGAGGGGGGGGGGCACTGTTCCAGGCCCCTGGGGATTATAGTGAGATGTCATGTGAGATGCGTGAGTCTGACTGATGCTAATTCTCTTTTTTTCACTCTTTTTCTCTCACACATACACACACACTCACACACAAGCAAACACACACTGACCCATGTAGTTCACATATTCATATCTTTATAGGGACTCTCCCTTCATTTCTATGTATGTGACTTGCCTACCTTGTTAAATGTGTTTTTGTAAAGTTTCCTTGAGTGTATGAAAGGCACTATATAAATAAAACTTTATCTTATTATTATTATTATTATTATTATTATTATTATTATTAATCCCAAGAATGACAACAATAACCCCTACCCAGGCCTACCCTTAACCATAAGTAACCAAACAAAGACTGGAGAAGGATAATGCCACAGTTCTTATCTGTCGCATGTACAGTATGGTAGAGACATCCACAGAATGAAATGCTTGCAGTGTGGCACAAATGATCGATCACACATACAACATACACGCATAGCACATGGATTAAAAAAAAAGGGGGGGGGGGGGTAGTTAACGTGTAAAATAAAATAAGATGAGTAGGGTTACAGTGCTCAGCACTGTTGCCTCATACCACTGTCCCCACCATGTCTCCATGTATAGGAATAAGCCAGGAATGAATAAGCCAGATCTTGCAAAAGTCATGTGGAAGATCAGCTAGCAGCGTGGATTACTAGACGAGGCCGTCACGAATGTGTGAACTTATCTGACACCTGCAACAACAAAACTCTAGGTTCAGATCTATAATAAAATAAATATGGGCAGTGAACCGTATTTTAACGCGAGTGGACTGCTATCTGTTCTTTGGTTATTAGCCAAGCAGGAAATGAGACGGGTGAGAAGCACCAGATGCGGTTAATGTAATCAGGCAGTGGGCATTTGCAGATGAACCCTGCAGATGAACTGCACTGGAAGCGGTCAGGGTAATGCTATTAACCGCACGGGGCGAGGTAGGGACCCCGGGGTCAGTCCGCGCACGGCTGGTCTGATTGCTGCTGCAGTCCACAAAACAGCAGCTTGCACTTGCTAATTCACCTAATTTATTGCCGCCCCTTAAATACCAATCCATGCTAATAACCCAGTTGCTATTAATATCGGTTGCATCACATGGGTGCCGAAGCCGTTTTACACCACAGCGGGATTATGGGTCGCCTCTGTAAGACTTCCGTGTTTTCGCCGGTGTGTCGCTGCTCGGTCCCGACAGCTGGAAATGCCAAAATCTGAGAAGGCATCAAGTCTGCTTGACGAGCTGCGTATTGCTCGTCTCTCCTTGGTTTTAACTATTCAGCGAGTCAAAATTCCTGGCGCTAACGTTAGGAAGCCTTTAATCTTTCCTTTTAGGAAACAAGAGTTTGGTGGAAGAGTATTAATTGGCACAGAGATTTCATTTTATTCTGCCTTTTTGCGGGAGTCCTCTCATCCAGCCTTGGCGTCTTGCCTCAAGGTGAATAGCTGACTGATGTTTTATGTGCCAACATGTGGACCTGATGCTTCTGGAAACAAGGTGATGAGTCACAGAGCAGCTCTGAAGCTAGAACACTGGTCAGGTGGTTAAGACCAACCAATCTCTGAGTTTGACTGAATGGCGGTGATCCACAGTAATTGAGGTTACCATGTTTAGAATTTGGCATGTTGTAATTTAGGGTTTGGGACTAATATCCTTTAATGGGCTAATGGCCTGACGCAAATGAGGCTTGATGTATGAGTTGCAGTGATGTGTTCCAGTGTCCGACCCCGTGACAGTTCTGCATTCTAGCTTTCAGTGAGCGAGTGCTTTTCATCCGCACATGGAGCTGCATGGGATCAGCCTGGAATTTCCTGCTCGGAAATGGCCTGGAAGTGAGCACTGCCTGGCACGGCCGGGTTGGGAAGAGTCAGCAGACGGATAGGAGAATACGACAGGAGGGGCGCTGACTGCTGTTTGAGACAGTCACATGTTCGCCTGCAATGGGGCCTTGCTCAAGGTGGCAACGGGGATATGATAAATCTGCTGGCCATGGGATTAAAGCCAACAACCTCCTGGGCATGGGTACAGATCCCTAACCCGCTTAGTCAGACACAAACTGAGTTACTGAGTAAAAGCTGAGCTCTCCGTTCTTTCCATTGGACACGCTGAACTGCAGCCTTAAGGAGGGATTAGCATGAGCGTTCGACAGCGACAGGCAGTCACTGCCTAATACCCGTCAAGCTAGCAGCATTAGCGTGAGAATTAGCTGCTCGCTGTGGGTACGACTGCACCGATAGGAGGGTTCGTCTGTCTCCCCCTCGCCATGAGATTCGCTCATCCCCAACTTCGCCAGCCGGTTTCCGTAAAGCCTGACCGTTCTGGGGAGGATGTGATGTTATTAACAAATTCGCAAAAAAGGGACATTGACCACAGTTGGCATCATGTGGCCCCCTGGCCAACCCTCCTCCTCTCTTCCCCGCTGTTCTTGTTCAGAGCCGCTTCCTCTCCAGGCGATGCCGTCGTCACCTGAGCCGTTACCCTGAAGGGCTCCGGTAGAAAGGGGCCGGACTGGTTTTCGTCCATCTCTGCGCAGCATAATTAGTGTTTCACTTTATGCTCCCTGTAATCACCCTGTCTCGCTCCCGTTCTGCCAGCTGGTGGCCAAGGGTGGGCAGCAGTGACCGTGCAGGAGGGCCCTGGGCTCACCGTGTCTCGCTGTCCCGCTCAGGTAAAACGCAGCCAGCGTGAGGCGATATAGAGCGATTTTAGATAGCCAGCTGAGGAGCATATGGATGAATTGCGGAATGGGTTTTAAATGCCACTTATGAGTTCAGTCACATGTAAACACATGGATGGGCTCCACGGCCACGGCAGCAGCTGCGAGGTACGTCGTGTTGTTATGCTCGCTCTAGTTCTGGAGTGTTTTATCTCTCTGAAGTCGTCCTCGTCCTGGTGTAATTGGCATCTGAGAGGTGTGCTGTGGCCTTTGCTTTCCCCGCATGTCGTATATTTTCATTCGGGGGGAGGGGAGTCTGTTTCTGCTCTCAGATAATGGTGATAGTGGGGTGCTAGCGATGCGATGGCCACCTCTCGCTGGGATATCGACCCACAAACCAGCACACCAGCATTTCCCTGGTGTGACTGTGATGCAGATGGACAATTTACAGGGTAATTAAACACCCGACACACATGCCTGTATTTTTCACAGTTTACCTCATTAGAATACAAATCCCTATAGGTGTAATTTTTTTCTAATTGTTATTCATTTATCACACATAGACTTTGGTTTTAATTTGGTTGTGCGCTCTGGGCGTCGTTGGTTTTGTGTTGAGGAAACGCAGAGTCCAGCCATGAGGACGGCGACGTGCCTGTGCATGTGAGCCGGCAGCCGTGGGTGGGGGGTTTGTGTGTGTTTATCATCCAAACAAGTAAAACTGTTTTAGTCATAACAGCTGGTCAGAGACACCTGTGTGGCGTCAGCCAGCTGTCTAGCTAATTGTGGGGTGGGGTTGCGGGGGGGATTCTTGGCAGGCATGACGTGGTTGTTGATGTCATTTTAGCCTCTTGTTCAGCACGTATCAGTTATCAACGTTCACTGTTCTGCTGATGTGTTATAGCTTTCATTTTTGATACTGACTCACACTACTCTATCTGCCGCACCCTATTCTCAGCTGGGTCGGCATCTCGCCCATCTTTCATGCGTCGGCTGCCTCTCCACGACTTTGGATTGTTCTTCCTGGACACACATCAGTGCGCTAAGCTGCAGCTGCCCAGCACCGTGTATCCGACTCCAACCCTGGACTTCAACATAGCAGATCCCGTGCATGTGGAGCTCAGCTTCTCGTACACATGCCATCATCTCTTCCTTTGGTGCTCGTTTGCGTTCCTGCAATGTTGATGAACGTTTTGAACATTAATGAGTCTGCATAGGTCAGAGTGTGAAATACCCTGGGGTGTCATCTGCATAAAAGGACAGCAGGTGGCTGATTTGGAGTTAATTTAGACATGATTCTCATAGCCGGACAGTTGGGGGCGCGTTCTCCTCTTGCCGTGCTGGGACCTTGCACTGAAACCGTTGGGGAAGCGTCTCTAGTTCACATGTTCGGTGTATTTTGCTCTCCCTCCTCTGCTCTCCCGTCCTCTAGAGGGAGCCCACGCGTTCCCGCCTCGTGTCTTTCTGTGGGTGCGTCGTGGGAGGACGCACGGCTTAAGCATCTGCGGGCGTGTGCATGCTGAAAACTCATCTGTCAATTAGCTGCAAACATGCTGTGGTGGGCTCCCCGGGTTAATGCGGAGATCGGGTCTGTCATGGAGAGTATGGACAGGAAGTGAGTTTTTTTTTTTTTTTTTCTCCTCGACATTGTTGCTCTCTCCTGCTGCCGTGGGGTACAATTCTGCTGCCTCATGCAGGAATGTGGACCCTCACTGACTGCATTCCCGTGGGACGCATGTTCCCAGACAGGCCAGTCCGAGCCGGTCCACATGAGTGGCGATATGCTTTGCATTACAGAAGCATGCAGACATTTTACTGTTCATGCTCTCTGTTTACTATCCAGGAAATTCCTTTCCTGCTGACAGTCTGCAGATACCGTTGCCTCCTTGTGTAACTGTACATCCCGTCTGTTTTTGGCTCTGTGTTGGGTGTCATGCATCACTTTGCTCTCGTCACATGATTTTGTTTTCTTTTTTTCCCTTTTATGGCTGAAGACTGTTTGTTTTCATTTGAAAAAGAGACTGAATACTAAATTTGCGTCTCGTTCCCTGGTCATGAGATTCTGCATGTTTCCCCCCTCCCCCCCCAAGTCCCTTCTCCCTTATCTTATTGATACCTAACCAGCTAAGTCTTTGCTGTTCGCGTGATCTTTCGATGTGCAGTATTTTTGTTTCAGGAACACCACCGCTGTTACATAATGGTACTTTTTTCCCCTTATCCTGCTGTTAGTGCACTGGCGTGAAGGATTAAGCTTTGTCCCTAATTTTGTCGTCGAGAGACGACTGGGCTGAGCAGTGACTCTGACCCAGGGGCCGGTCGCCTGTGGGTGAGACCTCTCCCCCCCCTTCCCCAACCTTGTTTCAGTGTGCTTTTCCCTAAGCATGGCGGCTTGGGAGGGGGGCGGCAGTGGAGAGAGAGAGGGAATGTCAGAATGTGCGAGGATGAACTTTTAGAGCAAACACTGTCAGGATAATTGTTTCTGCCCAGCTGAGAATTAAGGGGTCGTGTTGAACCTGTGTGAGGTGGCTCCAGGGGTGTGGCTGTGTGTGCGTGAGTATAAATGAGATCACAAGGAGGTCCGGTGGGCCGATTCATCTCTGTGTCCGTCACCAAAGCTCTGTTTGTCTGACTGTAACCTAAGCCATGCAGGTTCTGATTGGACGCGTTTGTTTCATTCGGGCAGTTTCACGGGCACCTCAGTCAATTGTAGTCAGGCAGATTAGCGGTAGCCTAAAACTGTCCTCAGTTGCAGCTGGAGTTGGTTGCAAAATGGGAGTCTTTTCAGAACCTCCTGCAAACACTTACGGCGCGTAACACTTACGGCGCGTAACACTTACGGCGCGTAACACTTACGGCGCGTAACAGCTGGGTTGGTTAAGAGACATAAAAGTGGGGCTGATTTGGGGGGGTGAAGTGTGCGGCAGGGTCAGTAATATGAGGAAAGGAATGCAGCAAGTCAAGCTTGTCCAATCGCGACACCTTCTTAGGGTCAAATAATATCCGTAATAAAAGGCCCATGTACACGATCCAAGCTGTAGGTAATATAATCTCCTTCCATTGTTCTGGTTTAAGACATCAGACAGTAGGATGTGGTGTAATTCTCAGGCCTTTTAATGAGAATCTGATTATGCCACACATTTTTATTTTAAGTCCTAGTGAAAAATGTTCTGTTGTGTAGTGTGGTGGTGGCTTGAGAGGGACAAGCTGGCCTTTGTGTGCCCGTCTGGAACGTAGTGAACCGGCAATCTGTCTGGGCTCAGTGAGGCGTTTTCCATGGGAAGGCAGAGCTGCAGTACAGTGGGAGGGGCTATGGAATACACAGCCAATCAGTGCTTGTTTACACTGTGGGTGAATCATGTGAACACGCCCTCAAACACACACACACACACACATGTTTACGTTTGTTTCAGTGGGACTTTCCACTGACTCCCTGACTGACCTCTTTTGAACAAAACAAACAACAGGCAAAGTTTGTTTGTTTAGTTAGTTTTAGTTTTGTTTGAAGTTTGTCTCGTCTAAGTACAGATCTCTGCGTAGATGTGTGATGTTCTCGGCCCCGTTTCCGTGGTCAGGTATCACCCGGGAGAAGCCATGCTGACCGGACCGGATCTGCACGCTGCCTTTCGAAGTGGCACCGTCACCTCATTTGAGCCCGGTGCTAATTGCTTCATGGCTGCAGCCCCGGCCCACGCGTCGACTGCTGGGCAGGAGCCCAGGAGGGAGGGGGTGGAGAGGCTGGCATCAGGATGGTCAGATGGTGCTGAAACTCAGGGGGCGAATTAAATGTGAATGGCATTAAATGTGGTTAAAAGGTAGGGCCAGGAAAATATGGAGATGAAGTGTGTCTTGGCATTAGAAAAAGCTCTACAGCGACCACAGGTGGAGTTTAAGTATCTTTCAGAATCACAAGGAGGCCAACTAAGATAACAACTAGATGAATTGTGTGGTGTTAGGGCCCTGTGTGGTGTTAGGGCCCTGGGGAATACAGACAGCTCAGATGGAGGTGGAGAGAATGATGAGGGCATGGCGCTTTGGCTCCTCGTGAAGTTAGCAGACAGCTGGAAGCAAGAGAGCGTAAAAGAGCACATTGAGTGAGGGATAGTGAAGCTGGTGCCTGGAGCCAAGTGTGGAAGGTGACAGGGCTGGAGCTCCCCTGCTCCCCGACACCGCTCAGCCCTCCACCGTCCCCAAAACAGCCCCGTGAGAGGAAATTTAGTCTCAGGGCAGATTCGCTGCCGTTAATTTCACCCAAACGAGTCACCGACTCGCCACAGTCCTGCTGCATGGCCACTGTTACTGGAGACTGATGTGTTGGCTGTAGTATGAGTACAGTAGGTCTCAGGCTAGCTTGTGCCACCCTGCAACTTAGGGGGGAGTACCCTGGGAGGGGGGAGTACCCTTGGAGGGGGGAGTACCCTGGGCTGCATGCTTAACAGCCTTAACTGCTGGCATTTGTGTTTGACACTTCTCTCCAAATCGACATAAACCTGAGGCAGATATTACATCACAGGCATACAGCTGTGCAGGATCCACCTTGGTGTAAGAGCAGCTAGGGTGAACTTCCCGGCAGGGATCGGGAGCAAAGGCGAGTTCACACCAGGCCAAGAGCTAGACGATGTTATGAAACATCATGAAAAGTTACCGGGAGAGCTGCTGAAATCGCACTCGTCTCATCAGCGCTATTGGAAGTGTCTGCGGAAACCGACCTTGGCACCGGGACATGTTCTGCACTTAACCCGTTTGGATGTCGCCTTGCCCCTGGTCGGCCCCTTCCGCTTGGCGAGCAGGCAGTGATGTTCTTGGCCATTGTCCAACCAGACAATGAAGTCTATTTATTGGCATGAACAGGAAAAGAAGAATTCAGGTTGTCCGTCTGTGACCTGTTCATGCTCATCGCCAAACAGAGATCAAAGTTTTCCTTCCTTGGGAATGGCACGCGGTTACAGCAGAATGTAACGCTGACTGGATAGTCATCTGGCGGCAGCCTGCAGCTCATACCGCGTGTGACACGTAACGCTTCTTCTTCAGAGCTGTTATGTGCTGTAACCGTGAAAGCGTTTGGCTTCTCTCACACCTCCCGGCTGTTTTGTTTCCCCGCAGCTGTGCCGCCCGTCACACTTATTTGCAAAAAGTGTATCCGGATCAGATTATGAAGACAGATTATGGATCAGATTATGAAGATTCATACACGCAGGTGATGCCGTGACATCATTGCTCTACGAGGCATGCTGTCACACTCTGTTGCTTGGTTACAGGGACGTACAGCCATGGGTACTTCTGTTCATGATGCACGCACACACACACACACACACGCACAGTGACTCCTCACTCCACCCTCCCCAAATCCTGCTCCCTTTAGCTCTCCTGGCTTCCATTCCAGGCTAGACTAATCCTAACCCTAACCCTAACCCTCCCTCTCAAAATTAACAACTCGCCACAGTGAAACAGAAACTGCCACCACAGATAAGTCTCAATTTAGCAGGCATATGCTCCTCCTTACTGCACAAATGGCCTTTAATTGTTATTTTTTTACATCCCTGCGTTGCCCCTGGCCGACGGCGTAGACGATTAATTAGGTCCTATTAGCAGAGCGAGTTGATATTATTTTTTAGATGTAAAATAGATGGATGGTGGAATATTTAAACAGATTGAGTTATGACTCTTGACCTATCTAACTTAGTCGGTTAAACTGAGCCCAGAGTGTAGGGGGGTGGGGGGGCAGCTTCGCATGGAAGCTGATAGCGGGGATGTATGGGTTGGCCCGTCACGGTTCACTTGCTGGCTGTGTTTTCCCCCGTTCTGTTCTCTCTGTCTAAACCCCCCCCCCCCGCCCCACCCCAGACACCTTCGCATCACAGCTGTGGGGTCGTGAATTCAGCTTCCTGGAAAGGCACGAATGCACCCGCATTCTCACACACTCACATTCACCACCAACTTTTAAAACCTTTCGTCAAACCGTCTGCAGTCGCCGTCTCTCTCCAGTCCAGCACCAGTCCAGTCCCAGGCACTGGAACCCCTTCCCAGCCCAGTGTACATCCATGCCCCAGATGGCCTTGGTTAGCCGTCTCACTAACCTCTTCGCTAACGGTCTTCCCAGCGGACCTTGTGGATGTTTCACTTTCTCCGTAGAGCAGCGACTGTGAGTTTGCAGCGGAGAACACTGCGGTCATGGCAACGTCTTTACAATGAAGAGCTTTTGAGGCGTTTGTGTGCTTCAGCATCTGTGGCCTGGATAGTGGCTGTTCCTCAGACTGGTCTGTCACCATCGGGCAGCATTTTCTAATTTTCTGGGTATTTTATGCCTCCGGTTTTCAAAATGAAACATTCTTTGAATTTTGAGAGGGAGGGTTTCAAAATGTTCTATTGAACACACTTCTCTAAGGTAGATGGGGGGGAGGGGGATGTTCAGTCCGTCCTCACGTGCACAGTCGGCATCTGTGAAAGCGGTCACACTCCCAGAATCGCCCATCTGTGTTTTCACGCAGCAGAAACACGGATAACCACGGTCGGCAGACAGCCATTATTGGCAGCCTCTGATTAAATCGACCGTTTAACGCGCACACGCGTGCACCCCTCCCCCCTGGGCCCGTCGATCTCCCCCGGAATGCGGCTTCACCCGGCGGCGTTGCCATGGCAGGAGCGCGTTCCCACGAGAGAGCCGCACAAGCTCCGCCGTGCTCCGGTGTTTACGTTTACGCTTGTTTGTTTGGCGGGCGGGAGGGGCTCCCCCACTGAGCGATTCGCGCCGCAACACAAACAGCGTGTGCTGCAAATAGCAGACAAGGAGCAGTGACACGGGGGGAGGGGGGGTATCCAGGGCAAGCAGCACCGGGCGTGTTAGACGTGAAAGTATTATATATTATTAAAGGCCAAGCACCAATAAACTGTGGGCTTACACTCAAATTGTACAGTATATGTTAATAATTCATACTGGGACTGTGTCTGGCTCAGGGGGTTAGAATGCTCTGCCTGTGATTGGAAGGTTGCTGGTTCAAATCCCAGGATCAGCAGAATGATGTTGCCATTAAATCCCTGACCAAGGCCCTTAATCCTCAAATGCTCCAGGAACTAACCCTGCTTTTTCATGAAGTACATAGCTAATGGTAAAAGTGTCTGCTAAATTAATGCAGTGTGGTGCAGTGGTGTCAGATGCAGTGGTGTGGAGTACAGAGGATACATTGCTTAGCACTGTAAGCTTAGGCCCTCAGTGTTGGGGGTTAGAAGGTGTCGTATTCTTGCCAGGTTGTGTAGGGTTTCTCCCGCAGTCCAGAAACACTAAATTCACATTAAACTGGCCCGAATGTGAGTGTTTAACTGTGATGGACTGGCATCCCGCTGCCTCAGGCTCTGTGAATCCTGGGAGGGACTCCAGCCTCACCTTGACCCTGATGGAAGGGTGGACTTGGCTGATGCGTTTATCTTAAGGCAAAATGTTGCAGAGAGATCTACTGACCTGGCCCAGACACCATCTGCATTGACCAGGAGAAGATCGAGGATAGTGTGCAGTTTGTGTCCGTAACTTTCTGAAAGTGAGAAACGAAAGTTTGTCATTTTTGGAGAAAATGCCTTGTGTTTCATGACCTTAAGGAATGGGGTCTCACTGACTGCGCTGAATGGGGTCTCACTGACTGCGCTGAATGGGGTCTCACTGACTGCGCTCAATGGGGTCTCACTGACTGTTTCACGGTTTGAAGCCGGTCGAGGGCAACATGAAGATGTGGATTATTTGTTCTGGATTGTTCTAGCTTTGTGGTGGGTTTTTTTTCCCTACATGTCTGGCCTAGATAAATGGTTATGTGCTTGAGAAGGTCAGATAAGACAAAACACCCTTGCCGTATGTTTTCAAACATTTTGTTGCTGTGGCTCTCAAAGGTCTGTGGACCTGGTGCTTCTGGTGGCATTTGTCCGGTTTTCTTGGTACTCTGTGTATTTCTTGACAGATCAATTAGGTTCTAGTGTTCACAGTGTTACTATTGGCTGCTTGGCGATTTGCTATGGTTCTTCAGCGTGATCCTGAATCTTTTTCCTCTTCCGGCAGGCGGATCGGAGCACCGATGGAAATGTCCTCAGCATCCCAGTGCCAATACGGCGGGGGGGTTCAGAGACTAACCTGGACCTGGACTCCACCGATGGGACGGGCCTGGGGCTGGACTTTCACAAAGGCCGTCTGGACATTGACAACCTGCAGCAGAAGATCCTGAAGGTGACGGAGCAGATCAAGATCGAACAGACGGCCCGCGAGGACAATGTGGCCGAGTATCTGAAGCTGATCGGCAATGCCGACAAGCAGCAGCTGTCGCGCATCAAGCAGGTCTTCGAAAAGAAGAACCAGAAGTCTGCGCAGACCATTGCTCAGCTGCAGAAGAAGCTGGAACAGTACCACAAAAAGATGAGGGACAATGAGGTGAATGGCTCCTCCAAGCATAGTGCATCCAAGGAGTCGTCCAAAGAAACGTCTAAGGAACCGAAGGAGATCTTCAAGGACAGCTTGAAGGACAGTCTGAAGGATGTGAGTGGCAGTGGGAGACACCCTTCTGTGGATAAGGTGAAGACCATTGGCCCCGGCGTCTCGCTCTCCCCACCCTTCTTCTTCAACAAGTCGCGGGAATTCGCCAACCTGATCCGCAACAAGTTCGGCAGTGCGGACAACATCGCTCACCTCAAGAGCACCATGGACACCTCACCCTCCTTTCACCAGGAAGTCAGCGGGCGTTCTCTGAGTGGCAGCGCCACCATCGTGGCCAAGCCCAAGTACCCCAGCGACGACGAGTGCTCCTCGGGCACGTCTGTGTCCGCTGACAGCAACGGAAACCCAACCCCTGGCCCGGATGACTCTGGATCACTTGAGGCCCAGAGCAAGCTGACTCTGATCCTAGAGGATGTGAGGGATATCCGTGATGCTCAGAACAACCTAGGCAAAGGCATGGAGAGCCTGAAGGAGCAGTTTAAGAGAGACTATGACTATGTCGTGCAGACACTGCAGGAGGAGCGATACAGGTGAGGTGATCTCTTGTTTATGACCTTGGAAACAAGCTATTGATCTTGCATGATTTCCCATTTGTACGCGTAGAAGCAAAATGTCCTCATCTTAACAAGCTGGTGAAAGGAATGATAATGAATCTCTTTTAGGATCTGGGTAGGACTCATTCACATTCTTATTCACATCACTCACTGCATTCCATCTGGATTGATTCATCTCTCAAGTGTTTAATAAGGTTTTTACACATCAGCAGTCTCTTCAGCGACCAGCTCTTCTTAAACGTGCTCGTGGACACACAGAGATACCCCGAAGCCTGTTTCGGCGCGCTTTCTGTAGCGTGTCATGTTCTTCCAGTTTCCATATGTTGGGACATGATTGGTTCTGACGTGTTGCCATGGTGAATGGCGGCCAACCAGAATCCCACTGTGGGTTCACTGAGGTTGGGTATTTCACTTGGCCTGAAGTAAAATTTGTCCTGAAGGTTGCGATTATGTGGGACTAAAAGCTTTACATTTATCAGCATCAGTGTTGTGGATAATTAGATGTTTTGCTGAAGTTCTCATCAGCTGGTCCAGGAGGCCTTTTATGGCAGATGGAAGTAACTTAGATATGATGAATGACTTGATTGCTGTACAAATTCAGCTCCTGCGTAGGACAGTGAAAGAACACACGTCATACTCTATAAATCTGCACTTCTGAGCTGAATTTTGTTCCGAACAGCCTGATGATGAGTCTTGATTTTGGCAGGGTTCAGGAGGAAGGTGATTCAGGTTGACCTGGTTGACCTGGCAAGACCCAGAGACGTCGTGAGTCCAGGCCAGGCAGAAAGCACTAGAGAAATGGAGCGTGGGTGTGAAAAATGACCTAGATGGCTAAAGGGCACTGGGAAGTCTGCTCTTGGATGATGGCAATAATGGACCCATAAGATTCATGTCTCTTCATCCATCTCTCCCTCCCAGGTTTGAGAGGCTGGAGTGCCAGCTGAATGACCTGACTGAACTCCACCAGCACGAAACCAGCAACCTGAAGCAGGAGCTGGCTAGCATCGAGGAGAAGGTGGCTTACCAGGCCTACGAGAGGGCGAGGGACATCCAGGTACCTCCACGGTCAAGGCTGGGTCCTTCACCGTTCAGCCGTTTCAAATTCAGCGAAGCAGAAAATTGCTTCCCGTCCCACCAAAACATGATGAGTTTTTAGTAAATCAATAAACAATAAAGCCGTGTTTCCCAACCCGGTTCTCGGGGACCCACGGACAGTCCACGTTTTTGCTCCCTCCCAGCTCCTTAGACCAAAAATTTGGACTGTCTGTGGGTCTCCGAGGATCGGATTGGGAAACACTGCAATAAGAAGTTTGAAAAATGCAGGACACATTTAGAACAGAACGTACAAGCAGTTCTTCCTGTTCAGCGCTACTTCCCTCTCTTGTCTCTCTTCCCCTTTGTCACTCTCTCTCTCTCTCTCCCCCTCCCTCTCCCCCCTCCCTTTGTCCCTTCCTCACTTTTTCCTTTCCTCCCTGCCCTTCGGTACATCTCTGACTTCTGGAATGAACTGACCACCCTCTCCATCTGCCCACCAGGAGGTGCTGGAGTCCTGCCAGACACGCATCTCCAAGCTGGAGCTGCAACAGCAGCAGCAGCAGCAGACGGTGCAGCTGGAGAACGCGGACGCCAAGGTGCTGCTGGGGAAATGCATCAACATCATGCTGGCGCTGGTTACCATGGTGCTGGTGTGCGTCTCCACCGTGGCCAAGTTCACGGCCCCCCTGACACGCAGCCGGCTGCACCTCGTGGGCACCTTCTTCGCTGTGTCGCTGCTGGCGCTCTTTTGGAAGAACTGGGAGCACTTGCAGTGTGCCTTCGAGCGCATGCTGCTGCCCAGCTGATCGGAGGGGCGGAGCCACCTGGGGGAATGTCAGGGGATTGGCCGAGAAACCATCTCCCATATCGTGGGGATTGGTCAAGATTTTTTTCTCATTTCCTTCACTCGAACCTTGGTCTCCTTCCCCAGAAAGATCCATAGTCTCTTTGGAATTCTTTGGGCTTGTGCACCCAGCAGAACATTCCGTGGTTTGCAGGATGAAAAACTAGTGATGCTCTTGTGTTTAGACGTTGACTGTTCATTCGTTGGATGGGAAGACTGGACTTTTCACCTCACTGTACCTGTGTGTGTAACATATGTCTCTCAGCCTGTCTTGCCATACTCACTTGTGTAGATTTCACTGTGCAGCAAACTCATCAATTTTAATTTTTCAGATCATACACTGTTGTATTGGATTAAGAAGTGCAATATTTGTGTTTGAGTGGCAATGGTATAACGTGTGTGCGCATATGACAGTTACTTAACGTGATTAAGAACCATGGCGGAGAATCCTGCCAGGGTCACATCAGCTCTGTATAAGAACTACATTCCCCAAGAAACGAGGAATACATTTCCACACACTGCAGCAGATGAGCACCACTGCAGCAAATGTGCACTCATTGCTTTTGTTGGAAGGAAAATGAACATTGGCCACTACTGGAGTGTAACAGAGGTTTTCAAAGGAATTGAAGATGGTTGACTTTCTGTGAGGGGGGTTAAAGGTCGTTGACTTTTTGTGAGGGGGTTAAAGGTCGTTGACTTTTTGTGGGCGGTGGCTGTATGGCCTGGATCCTGTGGATTTAATTTGATACCCTTATATTTTATAGGTTAACAAATTAGTTGTGTTCCTAGAAGTTCGCACTGTTCTTAGACACAACTGAATCCTACATTTTTTGTTCTGCAATGTTTCCTTCCTCACCTGTGGGTGGAAAACTTTTAACAGCTAGCTTTAGAACCTCAGTGACTTGGTGGCATTACACTGTGTTTCCATAGGAGGGCGCCACTGAGGTGGTCACAGCTGCTGTCGGTACCTAGGGCTCTGGTGGGGTGTCAAGGCTGACCAAACTGTCAGTTGGGGTTTAGAATGGTTTAGAGATTCGTCATCAATTTGTACATAAAAAAAAATTTCAAGTTGAACATTAAAAGTTAAACACATTGATGCTGTTTTCAGTATCTATTGTGGATATTCTGAGAATGTGGATTTGTTCCAGATTTTGGAAAACCAGTTCAGATGTATATTTTTGGAAATGTTTGTTTAGAGACTGAGCAGGACAGTGAGTCTGTGTATATTTAAATAGACTTTGACCCGTATGATGGAGGCCTTTGAATGTCACCAAGGTCGCAGCTGTAACGTTACCGTGACGTCAGTTTCAGAGGATGGAAACACACTAAATAAGTACACTAACTCTATTGAATTTACTGCCTATTCTTGTTGTCGAGTCCATCAGCCGCAGTAAATACCAAACCGAATCTATTTTTATAGGCATGATCCTCACGGCGTTTGAAGCTACGAATTGCGTGGCCTTATTGAGGCGCTGCGCCGTCACTTGGCTTCTGTCGCATGCTGCTCGCACTCAGCTGGCTGTCCTGCGCAGGATCCACCCGCCGGCAGTGATGAAGCTTATGAGCATGCACACTTGTCCGTCGGGGTTAAAATGAAGACATAAAATCGCAGCTGAAAGGGAAGCGGTGGTTTGCGTGGTTGGTATTCCAGTCATGCTTCATGCTGCCACCAGATTAACTTCGCTCCTGCTTCTCTGCCTACTTTATCTTCAGTGTTTTAGGTCTTTATCCCGCGTCTCTTAAAGCGGAGAAAAGAGAAACTCACCTGCATCCTGTAGGGACAGCAGCTTAATGCATTGAGGAAATTATTGTGAGTTTCAGTCGCCTTGTCCCTACAGTTTGTCATTTGTTTAATTCCCCTAAAGCCAAAAGCTGTGAATACTGTGCCCCCCCGGTGGCTGAGTGCACACCCCCCCTCCCCATTCCACATGCTCACCTCCATGTCGCATCACTGTGACCTCTTGTTCTTACTTGGCTCAAAGCATTGTGGGATATTTCAGGTCAGCGACAGACCGGTCCTTAACAAGCGCCGTTCCCACTGTGCTGGGTCTCCACAACACCATGGAGGTCCATTGATAGTGTTCTCCATTGATGGGCAGACTGGTCTGTCCTGGCCGGACTGGTAATCTGTGACATCAATAGCCACAGCTTTGATTTAGCAACCTTGTGATGGTGTATGACAGTAACAGCATATAAACATTAGAGGAGGACTTTACACAGACTTGGGTTCACTTTTTACACCCTATGGTTTCTTCTTTTGTAATGTATTTTTTATGGTAGACATTTGGGTCATGTTTGGTGTGGCCCACTTAATATCGTTCTATGGTAATTTATCACCTGATCTTCTGGAAAATACTTTGTATGACACTGGAGAACCACTTGGTCGGTTTCTGAAATACTTTTTTAATAAATAAAATCTCTTTGTTTTTTAAGCTTTGCTTTTCCCCCCCTTTCCATCATATGACACTGACATTGTTGCCCGGGGACCTTGAACTGTTCCATAGGCATAATTTGTGACTTCTGGCCCGTCTAATGGTGCCCCCTGAGAAATGCGTAATTTACTCCGTCCACTGAAAAAACGTGAATAGATTCTAGTGGTCCTGTCCTTCAAATGCCTGGGCTGCCCTGGCTTGTCTGATCATTAGCGTTGCCTTGACAAGTTAAAGGCATCTTAGGTATTTCCCAACATCAAGAAATGTCATGTGTGATACATTGGTGAAGAACTATAATTAGTTTTACGTTTACACACAAAGTGAGAACACAGATAATACATTTTATTTTCATTTAGCATCATATTGAGTTTTTCTCTAGAAAACTTGTAGTCGGTGTGGCCGAAACAAATTATCACCATTTATAACTTGAACGAAATCGTCAAGTTATTATGCTGAATTATAGTGCGTGTATCGCTTCACTCTTTCGAAAATCTTTATTTTGTCGCCCCCTGGTGGATTTAAGTGGGTGCTGCGGCACTGTCGGAACAACTTTGCTGCGGTCTCACTTAGACTCAATGTCCCATCCTTAAATCTCAGTATAAATTTGATAAATGGGCAGAGCAGTTGACAGCATGCAGTAATATATTCGGAATGTATTTTAAAAGTTTGAAAAATTCTGCCTGCCTCGCTTGCACGACACTTTGAACAAAAGCGCCCGCAGAATATGAATAAATGTAAACGTATTAATCCATCTGTTGTACTGTATGCAAATTGCAGGCAAATGCTTAATCGCTTATAAATGATCACACTCAGAACTTTGATCCACTTATGCTGAGTATGGGTTAATATTAGCAATATTTTTCTGACCTGTTGAAGTATCACTGACTACTTTGAATTATCCACAGAACAGACTGGCTGTTGATTTAGAAATTCCCTCTTTACGCATCGCTGTCGATTCGCGGTCTGCGTTAGCGGTGGGTGGTGGACGGTGCCCTGTAGGGACCCCTCCAGCACTGGGCTGACTGGGGAATGAGGCACTATGACTAAGGCTGGGCGTCCGCTCAGCGCGGCGGCTTTACCCTGAGGACGTGCCGCTGCAAACGCCGGTTGGACCAGAACGCCAGCATTGGGGACGTTCTGGAGGACAACAGCTTTGTTGAACTTGGTAAAGGATGTAACTGGCCGAACTAGTATTATCACTTGGTAAATATTTATTATCAATCGTGTTTGCATATATCATCAGCCGACTGAGATGCTCTCAATCTTCCTGGTGTTATGAAATGCTCTTTTTACAGTTCTTGACGGGGATTTTCCACCTGCGGGCGGTGTTTCGTTTTTGCCAGCAGCCCTGTCTCTGTATCACTTATACACCGTGGCGACTGAACGCGAACACCCACGTTTTGATTATATGGCAGAAGTCCTGCATTTTAATCCTTGACAGTTTTTCAGTGATAAAAACATGCCTTGTGAACCCAAGGAGGTGAGTCCGTCTGCCTTAACTAGACTGGCATTTATATCAGTGCACGGTAAGGAAAAAGCAGGATTTAAGTTCTCGTTTTCCACGGAGCAGACGTGCTCTTTCCATCGTTTATGGGCACAGTACATGGATGGCGATAGCATTACTCCTGCCAATCTGGTCGGCTTAGGGATGAAGTATCCCCGAACCACGGAGAGGAGACCATTATTAAAGACCGTTTTTCAGACGGACATAACCCATAGCAGCTCACCCCAGATGCAGAATGGAGAGTCAATCAAGCAAGAGGGCTAATACATACAATTATTAAGGAAAGAAGAGGTATGTTATGCATATATTTCACATGTTACATTAAATCTGTATTACTAGGGTAAGTATTGTTAAAATGGGACACCTGTCAAAATGGGACAGTTAAGCTTTGCAGTTAATAAATGTGTCTTAATACTTTATTTTCTCTTCTATATAGTGTTAAGCTTCAGCCCCTCTGCAACTCTGACCAGGATAAACAAATAGAAGATGTGTAGTTGTTTCACATTTGTGATTTTTTTTTTTAAAGGTATGCTCATTTAACATAAAATATTAGTTTTATGCCAGTGCCCCCCCCCCCCCCCCCAGGTTGGACGAACTGTTATATCAGCTGACAACCTTCAGTAAGTGTCTCTTCAAGGCTAAGGTGAGCCGTAGGATCTGCTTAATGAACACGTCCAGCCTGCTTCACTCACGCTTATACTTTGCAGGAGACTGCAGGAGAACTTGATCCTGTCTCATGCAACTGATGAGTGAATCCCCCAAGATTCTGGCCCTTTGCTTGAAGCTTGGAAACCCTAGGAACCCATAACTGGTTGCTTCATTTAATTTTAAAACATGAGGAGTGTGGACTCTTAAAGATCTTTGAAGGGTGCTGACCCAAAGCTTTAAAAAATAATAGGTTCTTTTGCTAGCTGGAGCCATATTTAAGATCTTTTGAAGTCAACAGTATCTGTGTACTGTAGGGATGTGTTCAACTTTCCACGGCTGAAATTGCCACCACTGTTTGATTCTCTGTGTACCATTGGACCCAGTTTTGGGTAGCCCACTGAGTCCAGAGCAGACCCAGATGCTGCTGGTTTTAAAGATCAACATGCTGGCCAGGGGCCACAGTGGCATCTCTACGGACACCATCCAGAAGATGATAGAGGCCTTCAGTGGTACTGCCCAAGGCTGCTGAGCCCTTGTTGCCACCACCGTCGTTGCTGTGTGACGTGAGGCATGACCCAGATGGTTGTCTTTGCAGCATCCTGCCTCCCCAGTGTCCCAGAGAAGGTCACTGTGGGGGGTAGTGGAGATCTCGCTCCCCTGGCCCACCTAACCCTGGGGCTGATGGGAAAAGGAATGATGTGGTCCCCCAAGAGCGCCTGGGCAGACGCCAAATATGTGAATGTTGAGAGACCTTAGTCTATTACCTGACATATGACACATCTTAATAAGCACAAAAATCGCCACTGATGTCAGTTATTTATGCTACATACAGTATATGTTAGTGATAGACAAAACTATGCTTCATGAACCATTGGCTGTATTTTTTTACCCCACTAGATGGTGCTCGCTGTTCAAAAAAGGGGTCCAAAATGTTCCCTAAAATAAACCAAGAGCGCCATCTAGTGGGGTAAAAAAAATACAGCAAATGGTTCACGAAGCATATTTTTTCCCATCATTTCAATGTGTTGCAAAGGTATTTCTCTCTCAAAAACATCTTTTTACTAGGTGATGAAAGCCCATGGACTGACACCAATATCACCGAAACTGAAGTAGGTACTTCAATAAGAAAGCTCCCCCCCCCCCAACAAGATCTGCTGGGATATGTAGTTTTTTGAGGTGTGGTGGGTTAAGAACAAACATTGTTGGTGATTTTGGTGTGCAGGAATTGGCTCTGATTAAGGGGATCCAGCTGATCACATCTCTTGGGGCAGAAGCTGTTGAGATAGGGCAGACCATCGCCAGGCAGGCTGACATCATTGCATCTCTCACAGTGGAGGTGCTACAGAAAACCAGCAAAGCCTTGAAACGTGGTGAGGGAGACCCCTTGTGTCAGATTCTGAAACTACAAAATAAGGTCACGTTAAAGAGTAAAGCAGTTCTTAAAATAGAGGTTAATAATAAGACATTCATTTATAAGTGTTAATCTGGTTTATGACTCTTCCTGTACTGATTTGTTAATATAGAAAACTTCAGCATTGCTGTTGGACTTTAGAAGATTCTAGTTCTCATTCGGCAATTTTAATGTGACAGTTATCTCAGTATTTAAAAGGGGTTTTAACTACTAATCTATATTTGGCATATATAGAAAAATCAGTCTGAACCATTTGAAACTCCTTCGAATTAGGATCCAATATGAATCTTGATTACAGTCAAGATTTTTCTCCAGTTTCAATTGAATTAAATTAGCTGTGTGACTATGAACACTTGTTTTTTTAGATATCTTGTGGATCAAATAGCTAATTTGCATTGTGCTTGTTTGGATTGTCGTAAGTGGGTTAATGGGGGGCATGAAAGTCTACCTGAGGTGGGCCAAGCCATGCCTTAAGTTGAATTACACATTTTTGAGGGTTGGACTCTCTAAGAATTCTTAGCTGTTCCCCTGATTTGTTCTAGATGCATGGTTTTGCTAATGATACCATAGCATTCGTGAAGAGAATCATCTCCACAGAGATGAACAACTCCACCGACAACCCAGTTAACTCCTCATTCTTTCCACAACATCTGGTACCAACTGGGTTGCTGGCTTGTTCTGCACGAACGACCATTGGTGTTCCCGTTTTTGACTCCTAATCCTCAAAGGTTACATTACACCTTGTCCGCTTTAATGCTCCTACGTCACACCTTACTCTTTAACTTACTCTGTATTTGTTGAACGAGGTGAGGTTATTTCTGGGGGGAATTTTCACGGAGAGTACCCAGCCAAGGTGAGAAATTTCTGGTGCTTGTTTCAAATAATCAAAGATTCCCATGTTGTGGTGCACATGGTATGGTGATTGAGGATGTGTGAAGGTGCTTTTTCAAACTCCATAAATGGCGTTCATTCAATATCATTCCACAAGATACATACCCAAAGTTTCTCCGGTAAAATACCTCAGTATTATGAAGGGACAAAAGTGAGGTAAAAAGGTGTCTAATAAGTAACCAAATGCTGCATATTGTATCAATGGTTCTCAACCTTTTTTGCACCAGAACCTAATTTTCACTATGCCATGACCCTATAGGCTTCAGGGTGGTCCGTGTTACTGCCTGTACTCTGGGTTAGTTGACGTTGGCAAATCACCTCTCTGGCTGGCTGTCAGCTTGCACCTGTACGCTCACCCTGTGCTGACCTGGCCTCCGGCAGTGTCGGAGAGCAAGGCGCTGTGCCACCCGGCCTCTCTGGAATCCCTGTCCACCAGCCCTGCCACTGAGGATCACATGTCCATGGGTGGCTGGGCCACCAGGAAGGCCCTTAGGGCGGTGGAACACCTGGAACAAGGTACCAAAGCTGCTGAGTCTGAATTCTCACCGTAACACCAATGACAGTAACTCTCAAACAATGTTACTATTACTGTGTAAAGAGGTTTATTGAGTAGCATTATGGCACTTAACCACTGTGTGCCTGCCCCCCCACCTGGCCCTGCGTATGTCTGCACATCTTCCTTGTCTTTGCAGTCCAAAACGTGCTGTTAGGTGACTTGTGTCTCTAAGTTGTGCGTCATGTGCAATTCTGCATGTGTATGCAGTTGGTTAGTATCCTGCCCTGTGCTTCCTGCAATAGAGCATAGAAGATGGTTATTGTATGTATGTGTGTATCTATCTATGTATCCATCCATCCATCCTTTAACTGATTATCCTGGGTTTGAGTTGTGGGGGGGCTTGAAGTTTATCCCAGACAGCATGGGGCACAAAGCTGGGAGACACCCCAGATGGGCTGTTCTGGTATTATACACTATTATAAAAATATATTTTGGTCAGCACCATTCAAAACCCCATGTCTGCTCCTAATAGTTCTGGCCATTGCGTTGCTCACTGCCTGCCAGGGCCTGGAGCTCAGCAGACCCAAGAAGACCACTGGCCCACTGGAGCATGTCTACAACTTGGTTCGCTCGTCAGGTGACGCTCAGTGTAAACATTAGGCTTCCAGTGAGACTCCTAAACATGCCATATTTAACATTTTTAACCCTTAATTTTAGTTTTAAATCTTAGTCATTGTCAACCAATTTTCAATACAGAGCTGACTGGACAAGATGTTCGTTGCCAACCAGTGCTTTTTTAAACTAACGAAAACCCGTGAAGTGGCCAATGGGAACTGCCTGCATAAGGTATTTCCGACCCACGTGACTTTGCTATCCAACCTGATCGACTTCCGTTATCTCTTTCTTTCCCATAATTCTCTGGGGTTTTGTAGTTTATTGACGTGGAACGGTAACTGTTGATAACTGATGAGAGCTGGGATTTGTAACAGGTAAGTCAGGCGTGAGTTTATAACATAGTTTAACGTCAGTGTATTTGTACCTAACGCCTAATATTGTTTTTACCTTCGTGCGAGTATCGTCTTGCATTTCTGTAGCACTGTCAGGACGGTTTCGTTTTTAAATAGTCAGGTTAGGTTATCCGTGCAGTTAGCGAATGTGTAAAAGCTGTAATGAAAGCGCCATTTTTAAATCTAGAACTTACTGAGGGAAACGACACTTTAAAAGAATGATATTTGCACATCATGTAGATATTTTGTAGACGTTTTCGGTCGTATCGTCTGCACTGTCCCTTTCATGATTTAGCTTTCCGGGAACATTAGACCGTTAAATTCGTTTAACAACGTAGTTATGTGGTTAACGATTGAATCTGCTCTTTACAACTTTATGATTAACTGATTTGGACCGGATGAATTTCTTTGAAAATACCTAAATATGGATATAAAAGGCTGTTGTTCGTTGTGGATAGCGCATTTCAGTTGCCCGGACAACAGTGCTGTGAAACAGAGGACTGGCTCTAACCCCCCTAACAGGCTAGTTTTTAGTTTATTTCCGTAATTAAAACTAAAAAATAAAAATAAAAAAAACGTTCCTTCGTCACGTTTTTCGGTGTGTGAAATATTATTAAAGCTACTTCAGTGCTGGTAATTGACAGAATATTCAGTAGGACAACTGATTGCATATAATCAAAGACAGCTATCTCTTCCTACCACTCACCAGCGTCAAGTGGGAGCAAATCACTGGGGACATGGCAAGCCGCCACACTGGATGTCAGCTCGTCATGACCGTCTTCCTGTTTGTTACATCAGTATCACTGTTAAAATCAAATTAATATTTGAAGCAATTTACATATTGGGTTTTCTGCTACTGGCGGTTACTGCCTTTGAAGTTAAAACCGTGCTGTATTTAATTTAACATCTGGTGCATCGCTGCACCAAATCCCTAGCTAATTAATGTTGGCAGGTCATTTTTACTGAGAGGTTTTTTCCCCAAGAGCTTTTGTTGTTTTAATCACCCAAGGTCAAATTGTTTTGAAGATTCCTCATTCTGCAGCTTGGTGTTTTGCATCAGATGTGTTGAGCCTTTTGGGAGGACCCTGGCTGGGAGGAGTCCTCTTCGGGGGAATCCTCAGGGCAACCATGAATCCTGACCTGGCAACGTCTGCATCCCTCTTCCGGAGCCTTGAGCTTGGGACCGGCAAGCCTGGATCCCTCCCAGGGGTCACGTCCCTGGCAGGGGTCGAAACGGAGCTTCAGAAGATGCTCATCGATGAGAGGATGAGGTGTGAACACCACAAGACCAACTACCAGACCCTGAAGGTGGAGCACACCAGGTACTGCAGCTGCTCTCTCGTGGTCGGACGTCTGGCTCTCCACTTCCACGGCTCATCCTGTAGGCCTCCTTTAGTTGGTTCTGCACCTCTTCTCGTGCACCGCCAGGTCTCCTGTGCATTTATTGGGCATCGCCTCTTAAAATTAATAGTCCAAGAAATATCAGTATGTTTTCTATTCTATGGCTATTCTCTTAGCTGAATGGCAAAAAATCGGTAATACCATGCTTTATGTTTCTTCTTTGTCCTTTAACACATCTATTCAGTAAGAGAATTTGTTTTACCTGTGATACTTTTACAATGCTGTTCTTGTGGTCACAGATCAGCAGACACTAACAGTATAAAGCCCTGTAGTCTATGAATATGGATTAATTTGTCATTGTGAGTGCTTTGTGTGCGTGTCTGTTACCCTCAAATGTGTGGCTTTGTGATACGTAGGCTGCAGGATGAGTTTACCCGGGGACAGAGTGAGGTAAAGCGTCTGCTCTCCGAGAAGCAGAACTCCCAGGAGCAGATGCAGATCTTGCTAGCTGAGCTGCGGGGGGAGCTGCTGGACAAAACCAGGGAGCTAGAGGAGCTCAAGCTGCAGGTAAAGAGCCGCATTTCTGGGCTATCTGATGCCCCCCCCCCCCTACAATCCCCAATTTCGACTTCATGCTCTTTTATTGTCAGAACAGCAGGTGGCGCTGTAAATAACTGGAATAATGACTGGGAGCATCTAGACTTAAGCCCCAGAAGGAGCCTTCCTGTTGGGTTAGGAATAATCCATTTCTTCCTGAAGTACATGGTGGCTCATTGGGTAGCATTTCCACCTCATACCTCCTGGCTTGAGGCTTCGAATTCTGTCATATTGCCCGATTCTTTCTGTATCTCAAAGACTTGCAGTTAGATTACAGCTGGGTATTGGCACAGTTACCCCAATTTCGATTCACAACCTAATGATTTGCTTCCGATTCAGTTTCGGTTTGATAGGAATGAGATATGAAATGGAGAAAGCTCTAAACGGAACAATAATTTACAAATGCAGACTCAGCAGAGACAAATTGTGAAAACCACTAAAGAAAAGGTCAAAGGCTTGTACCAAAATCTTATTTCAGGAACATATGGGGTGTAGTTCCTTAAAAACATAACCACCCTGTCCATTTCAAAACACAAAAACGACCTCTGGAGGGGATCCTGCATCGAGAGCTTTTTGAGAGTCCAGAGACACCTGCAGCTTCATTATGAAGCAGTTTGCTGCTTAGTAATGTTTCTCTCCGAGCTGCCCTGTTTAAAGCATTCATTTGTCTGGCTGAAACTTTCCTCAGCTGGACTTTATCTGAAATTGTTTGTGCTTTGAATTACAAAAAGATCTTGTAACAGTTCAATGTTCTCCCCAGTTTTGTGAAACGTCACTCGTCATGCCTTTCGCAAGCCATTACGCTGTTTCACGCTTTTCTGCTCCAGAAAGGCCGTCTTCCCCATGCTACATGTGAACTGTGGCTTGCTTAATAATGTGGAATACTCTCTTTAAGTAAATTTCCCTTCAATGAAGATCTGACAAACATTCACAAACCTCTGGGCTTGACACCAGTTATTTAAAATGACACAAAAAATAAAATGGGCAAAAGCTGTGATTTACAAACTAAAAATTAAATGCTTATTTTGATTAAATCCTTCCGATATGTCATTTGCATAATAGCGTAGGTAATGTTAGGTGTCTGCTAACAACAGGGTAAGTGTAATGTTAACTATCGGTGGCATGTGAGCTGCAGTGATGATTAAGTTGCCTGACCAGCAAAGGGCAAATATTTCAATCGACAGTTCAGACATTTAAGTGGCACCACAGTCTGCATTGTAATACGGTTTAGTACAACCCTGTGCTTAACCATTGCGGAAATGAACCTAGAAAACTGGAAAAAATGCATATTAGTCTGAAGGACTTTGTGGCAGTTCTGTATTTGACATTTCTGGTTTTGTGGTACTGACAGGTCCTGAGCCCCCAGAAATTGGAGCTTTTGCGATCTCAGATACAGCAGGAGCTAGAAGCACCGGTCAGAGACCGCTTCACCCAACTGGAGGAGGTGTGTCCTTACGCTGCACTCCGCATGTCATAACTAACTCTGTACAGCAGGGGGCACTGAAGTTTAGATTGGAGTTCTGGAGAGTTTTAGTGATGTAAGGTAACCAATAAGCCCACTGTTTGGAACAGGATCCCTCTCCACTACAGTAAGCCCCATCTTCAGGTTCTTCATTCCCTGTCTTGTCTCAGCCCTGTTGGGTCACTCCCACCACAATGCATGTCCCCCTCTTCATAGGAAGCAGAGAGGTATAGGTCAGAGTTTAACAGGGTGCGGTATGACTACACCTTCCTGAAGTCCGAGTTCGATCACCTGAAGGAGGAACACGCCCGCGAGCTGGACGATATGAGACTCCGCCTGGATGCTGAGGTTGGTCTTGCTGGAGTTTCCCTCAACATCAGACTCTACCTGCTGCCTTCTTTGCTTCATGACAACCGTGTCCGGCTGTATGCGGTGACCCCAGGTAAGCCGGTTGGAGAGGGACAAGGAAGACCTGAGTGCCAGGCTCCTGAGCTCGGACCCCGAGCGGGACGGCAAGCGAGTCGAGGCACTGCTGCGCGAAAAGGCCCAGCTACACCTGCGGCTGAAGGGCCTGGAAGCGGAGGTGGCCCAGCTGCGGGCCGAGAGGGACAACTCTGGCATGCAGGCCAAGAACGTGCAGAGAGTCCAGCTACGGCAGCTGGCCGAGTCCCAGGCTGCGATCAAGGTCCTGGAGGTACAGGCGGTTTTTACTTTTGTGTTAAAATAGAACGGCGTGTGTTTCTAAGAGTGATGCACGAGTTGTGAAAGAGTCCTGAGGATTACAATTAAAATCCACACGTTCCAGGTGGAAAATGTGCCTCCCTCCCCCCCTTCCCCCTCCAGGCTGAGAAGCAGTCCCTGCGCATTCAGCAGGACAGACTGGATGGCGAACTGCAGCTGAGCCAGGAGCAGAGTGGACTGCTCACCGCGCGCCTGCACAAAGCGGAGAGGGAGGTCAGCGCTCTGACCAGCCAGGTGGGTCTAAGGTCAGCGGGCGGCCAGTCAGAACCCATGCAGGAAGATGTTTCGATTTTAGGGTTAAATGTTTCTCAGTGGCTGGGATTGCATAGTGACGTGTGTCCAAATCGAGGGAAGGCAGCACTACCTGGCCTTCCTCCCTTTCCTGGGGAGCTTAAGTGTGGGACACACCGGCTGTGGCGTGGGCTCCGGGGATGCAGAAGGTGTTGATTTTCATTTTGGCGCCTATGTTAATGGCTTTGAGCAGCCTTACTGCCTGAGTGAGACACTCCTAAGGTACGTCATCCAGAGAATTTTGTGGCATCTATTATTCATGTATGTGGTAAGCAGTTCTTGGCAAAAAATAATCAGTTAACAGATCCGTTGATAGTCAAACTGACATCATATCAGCAACATTACATAACTGATACTTCATACTGTAGTTTCAATGTTTAGCCAATTCAGCATTGACATACCACAGAGGCCAATCTGTTCTGACGCGGTTGACATATTGGTACCCAAGTCCGATACATCATACATTTGCATTTGCATTTGTATTTGTGTCGGAGAGAAGCACGCGATAGTGTTAACGAGAAACGCTACTTGCACGCAAAACAGCCATCCAAGTGAACGACAGTGATGTCTGGTTTGTGAACACCTTGTTCCTTTGAACCGATTCTTTTTAGTGAATCAGTCAAACCGGTTTTCAAATCTAAAAGAATCAAACTTTTTGTACTTCCATGCATTGCATGGGTCAAAGTCTCACATTGAAAAATGTACAAATATCTGGCAAATTATCAATAGTAAACTAGCTGTCTTTTTATATATTATTATAACATTATTGTTCACTCATTGCTGTTTTAATTTTAATTTCATTGTTGCTGTGCATGCCTTACAAAGTTTGGGAGTTGCATTCCCAAACTCTATTTTTCCTCATGGGATACGCAATTTTAATTTTTTTTTATATAACTTATTTTCATTTTCATTAAACAAACATCAAAAGCATTATACAACAAAAACAAGGCCTACAGTTAAAAAAGACAAAAAAACAAAACGGTAATCTTTCCAAAACCAATCAATCATTCATCCCTCTCTTCACCCACTTGTCCCAGTCAGCCTCAAAGTTTTCTTCCTTCATTCTGGGATACGTGTATCTTAATATGCAATTTTAGTGAGCGCGATGTTTTTCAGCAACGCATTAGTCGTAGTAAATGTAGAAAGATTGGCCTTGCAGCGGCAGTGCCACAACAGCACCGTGGGCGGAATGGCGCGCTGGTCCACGACAGACCACCACGCAGCCAGTCTGTCCCAGGCATTAGACTTCAGCTGGCGGTGCACGGCGTCACACCTCAGTGCAGGCCGCTGTTCACATTTCCGTGCAGCTTGCTCACAGACACAGCCGTGGCCTGCTTTCAGATAATCTGTGGCGTCAGCTGTATTGGTACCTTTTGTGCCCACGCTAGTCTGTTACCCAGATCTTGCTGCAGAAATGTGAACTGCATAACATGATCAGATGATTGATAAGGTTGATATTTGAGAGCAAGAGTTTACGACTGATTCAAACTGTTGCCACTCATTTATAAACTTAAAATAAGTATTACTTTAACTGATGGTTATGAAACTTGGGGGTTAGATAGAGGCAGGTGTAGGGCTCCCAGGCTAGTGTGACCAATGGGGACGCATGGCTTAAGCGGCATTTTGGCCCGTCTGTCAGCTGGAGGAGATGAGACACTCCCACAAACTGGAGGTGGCGAACGTCAGGCTGGAGTGTGTGCGGGCCAGGGGTGAGCTGGAGGCGGAGAGAGATGCCCTGCAAAGCAAGGTGGAAGGTAACAGCACGTATGGTCCCCTGACCCATTTACGTTCTAGACTGCAACATCAAAGCCGTACGTGAGCATCTAATTCATTTGTGCTCCCGTTGATGTATTTTTACATCGTTTTTATCCTTTCAATATTAATGTGACTTTTCTATAGGACAGTGTTTCCCAACCCAGTCCTCGGGGACCTACAGATGGTCCATGTTTTTGCTCCCTCCCAGCTTCCTGCCAGACAGTCCACATTACCGGGAGCTGGGAGGGAGCAAAAACATGGACTGTTTGTGCATCCCCAAGGACTGGGTTAGGAAACACTGCTCTAGGAGCTTTAAGAAATGTTTCATTCTTTGTGTATGATCTCCCAGTTCCACTCCATCTTCATTTGCTTGCCCCCTGATTTCCCAGGACTGCAGTCTGACATGGATGACCTAAAGGTGGCTCTGGAGCGGAATAAGGAGCACCTGGCGGAGAAGGAGAGAGAGATGATCCGTAAGGTTCAGGCGGCGCGAGAGCAGGAGCTCCACAAGATGGCAGCGGTCCAGGAGGAGAAGTGAGGATCGCTTGTCTCCTTTGGCTTCTGGCAAAGCTGAAGTTGGCAGATTTTTTAATTTTTCTTTTTTGATGAGCTCAGGCCGTCATTGTTTTGTGGTGTGTGTGTGTTCCTTAGGTTGGAGCTGGAGAATCGCGTGACGGATCTGGAGCAGCAGAGGACGCTGCAGGAGGCCGCGGAGATTTCCCAGAAGGAGCAGTGTGAGGAACGGTTCCGGGCCGCCCAGTTGGGCGAGGAAACGGCTCGCAAGGAGGCATCGTCCCTGAAGTATGAAGGCCTGCCGTCTGCAACCAGTCCGAGTTTTTGTGACTGCAGTCATTGGGCACCCATGTGACACGAGTCCTCCTCCTCCTCCTCAGGATCAGGATACAGCAGCAGGCGCGTCAGCTGGAGGAGCTGGAGAAGGAGAAAACAGAGAATGGAGACCTCCGAAAGGTGGGGGGCAGTGGCCGATTCATGGATCGGACACTGACACGCACACATGCGAGTGGTGTATAGTGTAGGAATCAAAAGAGGCTTTGAGAGTTGTTGTGGTCGGGATTGGCATGTGCTGCCAGTCCAGTTTCTCACTTCATATTTCCCTGTGTTTAACCAGAGAGCACCAGCAGAGCTCGCTCATGTTTGCAAAGCTCATGTCACACACAGGATGTAGTTCAGACATTGTGCATAAACTCGTGTCTCTCTTCTACCAGCCCTTTGTTTAAATCTGTTCTTGTGGGCAGCGGTGAATTCGCTGTGTCTGGTGGTTTTTAGTGGATCTCCCCTGCCTCCCTCCCCGTCTCACCAGCAAAACCAAGAACTGACGGTACAGCTGAGTTCTCTGTCTCATTCGGAGAGCGAGCTGCTGGATGCCAACCGGAGGCTGCGGGAGGCGCTGGAGAGGCTGCGGGAGGATCAGCGCAGCGCCCGCTGCCAGGCCGAAAGGGCCCAGTTGGAGGCAGAGAGGTATGTGGCGTGATGCACCACGTTTTTAGCGTGGCACACGTGACGGGGGGGGGGGGGGGGCGGTTAAGTGGTTCCACACATTTTCAAACCAAACAGTTGCTGCGCCTTAATCACAGTGGATGGGTATTATTGAGGCGCTGGTGCAGTAGCACAGGAAGTTGTGCAAGACTGAAAAGTCTGCAGCCCCACCTCTCTGCAGCTTCCTGGTGGCAAACGAAAGTTTGTTTATTTACTTTTAAAGCTGCAGCCTTCTTATACTAATGCGCAAATACAAGCATCTCTCAAACCGCAGTACTTAGGAGAGAGTAACGTTTGATATCCCAGTTCCTTAGATCTTCCAGTCCCCAGTTTGGCGGCGTCCACATGCCTTGACCTGTATCCCCACCCCCCCCCCACAGGGTGCTGGAGGAGCGACGGGTGGAGTGGCTGCAGGAGAAGCACCAACTGCAGGAGCGTGAAGCCCAACTAGAAACGAAGGGCAGTCAGGCTCGGGAGAAGCTGCAGAGAGCAGCACTGGCCCAGAAGAAGGTACCAACTCCGAAGCTCCGAACTGGGCTGCTAATCTGGATCTTTCTCTGTGTCACCACTAGGGGAGCCCTAGTTATTATGCCTGTACTGTGTTAGATTGCCCCTGTGACATATCCACCCCACTCTTGCTACTGCTGCCACTAATTTAAGCATATGAAATCTGTCACCTCAAGCTGTTTGGCACCAAGCTCATTTCCTTAACCACGCCTCTGCGTCCTGCTTGCGCTGTGATCGACTTTACTGTGACCCCGGATGCCTCAGGATGTCTCACTGCAGCACGTGCCTGTTTGGTCTGTTTCAGAGGAAGACCATGAGCGAGCTCAAGGAGAAGAAGCTTCAGGACAAGATTCAGTTGCTGGAGGCCAGGATAGAGCAGATGGAGATCGAGAAAAGCACAGAGAATAAGTAATGACCTTCAAGGGCATGTTAGACATGCAGCTGAATATTTCCGTTTTCTGGGATTTCCAGTGAGCAAGTCTCGTTTCCTCTCTGCTGTTAGGATTTCCTCCCGCATGTTGAGTACTGACCTCCCCATCTCTGTGTCCCTCACCCCCCAAAGAAAGGTGTTTTCTGAGGAGCAGCTTCAGCTCCAGCGCCGCCTGAAGGAGCTGCATAGGAGGCACGGCGAGTTTCGCCGCTTGCTCCTGGGAACGCAGTCGGCCCCCGGCCCCCCAGTGAGTCTGCCCCACTCCGGCCTGCCCTGGGTGGAAGTTTCTAGTTTGATGTAGAATAGGGCTAAGCGATTTGTCGATTTCGAATTAGCAAATCGCAAATGCTGCGATTTAGGACATGCATTATACAGCACTGCTGACCCAGGGCTTAAAACTGTCGTCAAAATACTTTTACAAATTCGTGCCGTGCTCCTCGCGTGCCAGTCACGCTCACCAATCAGAAATGGCCCAAAACGACCGTGTGCGGATATGCCCACAAAGAGCAAACTGTGAACCCACAGAAAACATCACATTCGCAACATTGCTTCTGCTGCTGAGCTATAGGTGAATTACCTATGAATTTCCCGGTCAGAGATTTAGAGAAAGCTCGTATACGAAGTAGCAGTGTTGGTATCTTTCAGTATCTATGGCTTAGCAGAATTGTTTTATCATCACTCTATGCAAGTCACAGCTTTTAAAATAATTCTTCTATGTTTGTTCTTTGCGTAATATCTGTCAGAAAATATTTTCCCCAAGTCGTTCAGCCCTTAATGTTGAAAGCGCCCCCCACCCCCTTCCAGGATGAACAGCACCAGAGGCAACTGTCATCACTACGTCGGCGCCTCGAGGAACTGGAGACTATGCAGCAGCAGCAGCTAGAGGATCTGGGCGGCCCGCTGTAGCGTAACGGGGAGCGGGAGAGGAGGGACGCCCCGCCGGCATCATGGACTCGCTCCCCGGACTCTGGCGTTAGCTGCTGCTGGAGCACTTCCTAAAACAAAACTGTCAGACGGCCTTTCAACATCCCCCTGTGGATGTGGGTTTTCTGATGTCGGTGCACTGGTGTGAGGGACATGCTCAACACTGCAGGGCTGTGACGTGAAAAAGGGACACATTTGCAGCAATTACCTGACTTTAATTTATGCCCTGTTTTCTTGGTACTTTACATGCAGGCATTAAATTGTGCTGAATTTTTACCAGGGATTGTCTGTCTTAATTGCTTCAGACTGCGTCTAAACGCTGTGCCCTGTCATTCTGTGCAGCATGTCTATCTGTGTAAGATATAATGTTTTTGCAAATGAGGAAAACCAAAATAAACAACACGGTAAATGTAGAGACATTAGAATAAGCTACATATGTTGTACAGACTCTCGCCCGAAAAGAGGAACAGATACTAGCCGGTTCCTTTCCATGTGACGTGCTGGTGGGGATGGGTAACTTCAGAGGAATCCAAAATGCCCGGGCTTTTCCACCAACGAATCTGAACTTGGCAATACACAAATTTATGCAAATATTTAATACAGACTGCTATCAGTGGGACAAGGGTCGTGTGATTCGGGGGGAACAGCAGGTCATGTGTTTAGTGCTCTGGTCTGCGTGTGGTTGGACACACATCTTGCCGAGTCGGGTAGCTGAGTCTCTGCTTCATGCTGGGTGGGAGACAGCTCTCGCTGTGCCAGGGTGACAGCGACCTGCGAGGGCACGAGGCACCACCACCAAGCTGCTTTTCTTGGCTTGTCACAAAACACAGCTAATGGTGACCCGTTAGTGCATGTGTCCGCTGTTCATGGTGTCTTCGTGCTCTGAATGGAAGTGGCCCTGGCGGTCGTGAGCCACAAGCTGCCGGCCCGGCCGCTGGCGAGCCTCTCACTCCCAGGATAAGTTCCTCATGTTTTCAAACTGGTTCCTGACTTCTTCTAGCTGCACCAGTAGGCCACTGGGGGTATTGTTCTGCTCCAGATAGTCCTGGATCTGTGGGTCAGGGAAAGATGGGGGGGAGTGAATGAGATGATTTAGCGCAACTGCTACTGGAGTTCAGGTGGGGGATGTGTCACGTGGAAAACTAAGCATGTGACTAGCTTCTGCTTTATAAATGTCATTCTGAGACAGGTCCTTGCTGGAGCCTCTTCCACAAACTTGACCAAACTAGAAACCTGGGCTAGCAGCCTGTGTCTGCCTGGCGGGTGCTGGGCACCATAGCATCAGCATAATGTGAGAGGTGGCCAAGGCCTGATTGGATCACTGGAACACCCTACTATCCCGCAGCCTTTGGAATACACCAGCGAAGCTGTGCATGAAATGTACACGGCCTTGCAGAGTCTGGCTTCAAGGTTCGACTTTGAGCCCAAATGTTGCATCTCCTCCTGCATGACATGCGCTGGTGCAGGTACTTCATTACCAACACGGCCAGTTACAAGAATCTTTTGCAATAAGGCACTTGTTCCTGTGTATGCGCAATTCTGAAACTTGTGACCCCCCTCCCAATCTCGGGTGATGTGATTTCCAGTTTTTGTTTCTGTGTATTGTGATACGCTTCTTCCCCCAGCCTCACAGAGCTGCCGCATTTGCTGTTTACCTCACGGAAGTAACGCTTGACATATTTATAGAGGTCGCGGACTGCAGCTGATTCGTTGAACTCGTTTTCATGTTTCTGAAAATAAACACAGACACAATTGTTTCTGAGGAGAACATCATAACGATTATTGAAATATCAAGCTAATGCAAAATTCTTTTACTTTTCAATTTTTTCAAGGTATCAAACCTTTTTCGAAAACTTAAAACCTTGTCTTTAACTAAAAAGGAGAAAATGCAAGATTACAAAATACAAACCAAGTTGTTTTGCACCCCACAAAATAGTACGCAAAGGAAATAACATTTCTTTTACCTTACTGTTCATTTTTAAGCTCTTTATGAATTTATAAAATTCTCCTTGTAGACGTTTGAATATATCAGTAACTATTCAGCTGCTTTAAGTTTATATGCTTTTATGATTTGTATGATTTATATGATTATTTTGCTGAGAAGCACAAATGTGTTACCTCACGCTTCCTTGTTAGCCACAATTACAGAAATCTTCTTGCTATCAACCTAGAACAGAGTAGCTGTTTGGATCATAAACTCTGAGGAGTTTAATTTATAAAAATGTAGGTACCTTGGTGCTTGTTGTATTTGTAAAGGTAGTGAAAAACGAAAAACAATGAATTTTTGCAAGTGTAAGACCTTCGTAAAGCAATAGTCTTCGGGTCACGTAACTTGTATGTTTCTCCAGGTACATGCCGTAATAATAGTTTGGAGTGTATTTGCTGAAAACGGGATATCTCATGCAAAATTGTATTTGTATAATTTACATAAATGTTGCAACTTGCTAGTTCTCTGATCGTTCAAAATCGGTGACTTTATTTTCCAATGAGTACCATTTACCCAATTGGTTAATTTCGGCGCGTATTACCTGCACAACACTAAACACATTAAATGTATCTTTCATTTGGCTGTGTGCATTGCCCTATCCTTTCTTTTATACAAACTCGGAATTAAAACAATGAAAGCAGCACAGTTCAACAGTAAAATATTAATATATATTGCGAGTGGTTATATTTTCTAAAAATGTATGTGTTTCCATTCAACAACGGGGGCAAGGGGGCAAGGGGGGGTCCTCCTGCCCCCGTGCTGCGCATGCCAGTAGTCCAGACCATGAATTTCACTAACCGGGGGGGATTGAACCTGATTCATTTGTGTTTCGGTCCAGCTGTGGACTGTAATCCACCACCTGGTTACCACTGATATAGACTAAAGGTTCCCTGGAACCCAGTACTGGCTAAGTGGTTATGGAAGAAGGAAGATTCATCAAAGGGACTTTGAAGATTACAGTATGTCCTCCTGCATGGCAACCTGAGAATGGACATGTGGCCAAGAGGACTGTCGTAGCTGTGCAGTCATGATATGTTAGAATGATGTACACGGCCTACTTTTATCTTGAGACGGTATAACTAACCACAGCAAACACTTCTGAATTTCTTATTTGCATCTATGAAATATTCTTTGATATGTGGATTTTTCTGTAGTTCATGCTGTTGGGTTTGGTTTCTATGTTGTGTCTAGATCTAAACCCACACATGATAGCGCGCAACAAATGGCAGAAGTTATCTATGTTCTGTGCCGTGATGCCCTTGGGGTTGAGGTCTGTGTGCACCTGACTTGGCGTAAGCCGTACCTTTGCGGTCTCATTCAGGAATTCCCTGAATTCCTGTTCTGTAATCTGTGGCAAGTCTTTCACCAGTTTGTAGAAGGTCTTCACCTCCTGCTTGTACTGGGGGATGTCCTTCACGTAGAGGAGCTTGTTGGTGGGTGCGTACTGGGGGGGGATTAAGAGATTAGTAAATGGATCCGGGTTGTTGCTGATTAGCTTAAGAACACATTGATCCCATAGTAGGTCTCGCCAGCAGTGAAGATACCTTTGCCGTGTGGCCCTACATTCTTTTGAGATAAGTGTGATAGTCACCTTTCCCAGCTGTTGGTCGAGCAAGGAGAAGGAATCCATAAAGGTCTGAGCGATTACGGAGAGGCAGCCGTCGAGCAGCGGCGTCTTGTCAATGTCAAACACGAACTGGGGGTTTTTAAGAATGTTCACCCAGAAGCGCAGGGGCAGGCTGGGATTGCAGAAGGTACAACAACAGACACACACTGAGAAGATCAGGTCCATCACTGAATCTCTTCTTCCATTCAGATGTGTGTAAACATGCATAGGTCCTTCATGGGCTTTATTTGCGGAAGTTGCATTCAAATTGAGGAATATTGGTACCTGTTGGTCTTCCAGATGTGTGGCACGTCCGGGTCTGTGATTTTTTTTCTTTCCACTTCAGAGTCCAGAAAGTCGAAGAAGAATTTTATGGCTGGTGAAACCTTGTTGTTCGCCGTCCCCCATATGGTTCTAAAAAGGTTTTCAACAAACGAGTGCACTGCAACCTGCAGGGGAAGCAGGTTGGATGGTAGTCATGGTCACGGAACAATGCCCTCCTACCCCCTAGTAAGCTACTATGTATATTTGTCTACAAAGAAGAACTGCGACCATCTACTGGATAAGTAGTTTTGAAGACATAACCATGAAAAAAATTGAGACCACAGCACAATTTATTGTTTCACTCATTTCTCAATTTATGGGTGTTGTCTGTGAATATATATATTTTTGCAAAATGCATTCTGGTTCTTCTCGGTTTCTCATTAGTGAAGGGCTTCTTCCTTGCTTTATGGGACTTCAGTCCTGCTTCTAGGAGCCTGATACGAACTGTCCTAGTAGTGCACTTCACACCTGCGCTTAATGTTTCCCATTCCTTTTGAAGGTCATTTGATGTCATCCCACGATTCGTGAAAAACTGTCGGATAAGTTAACAGTCATCTCTGGCATTAGTGTTGCTTCTGCCCTCTACCTGACTGGTTTCTGGTCATTCCCAGTGTCTCCTGCTTCACCTTATTCTTGTGTACTGCTGTCTTAGACATTTTGAACCTGGAAGCATCCTACTGCTCAGTGTAGCCTTCTGCCAGCAGAAGCAGGATTAAACCAGGATTTAAGAATGCAGATTTGTTTAAAAACATAAAGTGGTATCTTGAGCTATATATGACCTTTTTTTTGTTGGTTTTTTAAAAACATACCTTTGTGGAAAGCAGTTTTGTTAAGTTGATTTCTTTGAGCTTGAGTTTCTTCCTTTCTGGGTTTTTCCTTTGGCTTGTGTCAATGTCGGGGTCGATCTGCAAGACAGTGTGTTATCAAACAAGTGAGGTAGCTCATAAAATAATTGGTTAAATGAGTGGTTTGTGAAGTGGAACTTACCAAATGGCAGTACTTTGTTGTGAAGTTCTGATCGTCTATAAGTGCACACATGAGAGAGAGGCAGTCATGTCTAATTTCAAATGCAAGACCAAGGATGCATTTGCGAGGGTCTTCATTAACACCATCTCTCTCTGTTGAGGCTAACTTTGGGATTTATGTTTATTGCTATGTTCAATACATTTTACGTTGGGTCATTCTCTATTGCTTCTCTATTGTATCTGCAGAGCCCTTTCGGGTTGCAAAGTTAAGCAACCAGAATATTGAGGCACAATGCTGGATATGGTGCTTACCCTTCACACTGGCTTGTGCGGTGAGAGGGGCCCGGTTCTTCACAGTTGTGACCTTAATCAAAGCACCATCAGGAACCTAAGCAAAATGAAATTTGCCACAATTTGTGCCATATCTTTCACCTGTTAAATGCACGCTGTGCATTGCAAATTCTATGGGTTCTTGTGTACGAGGAAGGAAAAATTGTATCAATGCACATTGACAAATATACAAATATATGACTTGCTATTTAAACCTCGTCTTGGTGCTCTGCCTATCAATGTACCACTGAAATCCCAAATCAACACAAGATTGGCTGAGCCCCTCATTAATATTTTAACCTTTGGTTAGCCCTAAATAATTCTGAGTGGAAACGAACTAGGTCAAAATTTGATGGAGGAACTGAAAATGTAAACTAAGTGCTAACTGCCATTATGTGACGCAATCTCATGGTCACCTTGTAATGCTTCAGCGTGTTGAGCAATGTCATCTCACCCACGACCTTCGACGTGCTGTCCACTTCCAGGAGCAAGACGGTGGAACCATCTTTCTCGTAATCTAAAATCAGACCGCAAACTCTTCATGTAGACAGGACTACACTGAGATTATCGAGGAGGGAAGATGCAGCAGCGTTCATACTCACAAATGTCAATCTCTACCAGCTGCTTGTAGTAAGGGAAGCCAAACTTGCTCTTGAATGCTGCAAGGATCTTCTCCTTGACCTGTTCCACAGTGTCGCAGTCAAGTGCACTCACCTCCAGACACTCAGATTCCTCTCCGGAGCCCACTGAAAATGACACCTTCAGTTTCTGTTGGGGAAATTGAAAGGTGTTTTAAAGTCAACTGGTTTTGTAGACAAAAATATTATGTTAACGCCAATCTTAGTAACTCGCTTGTGTTAAATGGTTTGTGGTTGCTATGCATACAAATATGCGAATGAGGGACAAAGTTGTTTGAAGTTAGCAATGCTCAGCTTTGTTTTCAACACAATATGAAAGATTACAAAGTAATCTAATCTACCGTAACGCCAATGTTAAAGATAACCTTTGCTTTAGCTCTAACTATAATATTAACTCTAATAATAACCCTAACTTACATTCTAATAGCAACCTTAACCTTAGGTCTAACCCTTAAGGCAACCATAACCCAATCTCAAACCCTAATGACACCCTAAACTTTCATTTCATTTACTTTCAAACACTTTATTTGTCCCCGAGGGGCAATTAAAGGGCACATAGAGCAGTGTTGAGATCAACCTGACTATACATACTTAACACTAACGCTAACCCTAATACCTGCTTACCAAGGTTTGGAAGTCCTCGGACAGCCAGAGCAACCAGTCTTCATTGAGTGTGTACAAAGCCTTCCCTGTCACGCAGTCCACCGGACCTTTCAAGGTTTTCTCAACCAGTGCTGACACCAACAAATACAGAGGTTGCCCCACAGACTCCTGAAAAAGCAGACACACATAGATCCAATTAATATGGCTTAATTTAAATCGATAGTAAAATTATTTCAATGGGCCATTGACATATTGACATTAACATTTTGGACATGAATCATGCAGCCCATTTAATTCATATGCCACCTAAACTTCAGTGTTTCATGTCCACTACAGGGTGTAAACAAAATATATTATTCAATTGTCCATGCAAAAACCAGAACCGGTCACAGAGAGAACTGACGAGCCCAGCTGACCCGCAGGAATCCATAGAGGCAGACGGACATCCAGTTGGTCAACAGCTTCTCCACGATGGACTCTGTACGCCGCAGCAGCAGTTTTGGTTGGACATTGCTGGACTGGTCCATCAGAGCCCTGAGAAGGTCCTGCATCACCTCTGTCAGGTAGGAGAGGTCGGTGTGCAGGGCCAGGGTCAGCAAGGAGGCCACCGTGCACCTGAGGAGAGCATGAGGTAGGACTGCATGCGTGATGCGCTCACACTCTCGACACACTCCTGTTAGTCACCCGTGACTCACCATAGCTGGTCCACCAAGCATCACACACAGGCCTTATTTCGCCCAAACTCAGAAATCTCAGTTCACCCACGTACTTCTCCCAGAGACACACCATTCATTCCCAGTACATCTTGGGTACAGTTGAATGGCCTCACTTGTCCCCAAAATGACTAATTTGACAGGCTCAAAAAGATCTGAAAACCATGTCTTGAGCAGCTACAACATTCTCTGTGCCATCTTAGTCTGCAGCAACCACAGTTCATTGGTCTGAAGGGCAGAAAACTTCAGTTAATGACGTACTTATCCTTAACAGTAAAATCCTTCTGTGCCTCTAATGCATGGATGAAGGATGTGAGGAAGGTCTTGTTCCGGATGAGCTGAGAGAAGGCCAGGCAGCTCTGCGTTGGCTCTGTTTTCACTGGGCTCTGTCAGACAAACTGGCACAGTCAACAAAACACACACATCTGACATCCATAACTTTACAGTTTATTTTACAGATGCTCCTTCCCTTAAAACTTTACCCATTTTTCAGAACATGCTCCTCGCCTTACGATGGTTTGATTTATAATGTTTTGAGTTTATGATGGTGTGATAGTGATGCCTGTTCAGTAGTCAACTTTGAATTTTGATCTGTTCCTGGGTTCGCAATATGCCATATGATAATATCAGGGTAACACGATAGTATCAGGGTAATATGATAGTATCAGGGTAATATGATAATATCAGGGTAATATGATAATATCAGGGTAACACGATAGTATCAGGGTAATATGATAGTATCAGGGTAATATGATAATATCAGGGTGACACGATAGTATCAGGGTAATATGATAGTATCAGGGTAATATGATAATATCAGGGTAACACGATAGTATCAGGGTAATATGATAATATCAGGGTAACACGATAGTATCAGGGTAATATGATAGTATCAGGGTAACACGATAGTATCAGGTAATATGATAATATCAGGGTAACATGATAGTATCAGGGTAATATGATAATATCAGGGTAACACGATAGTATCAGGGTAATATGATAATATCAGGGTAACACGATAGTATCAGGGTAATATGATAATATCAGGGTAATATGATAATATCAGGGTAACACGATAGTATCAGGGTAATATGATAATATCAGGGTAACACGATAGTATCAGGGTAACACGATAGTATCAGGGTAATATGATAATATCAGGGTAACACGATAGTATCAGGGTAATATGATAATATCAGGGTAACACGATAGTATCAGGGTAATATGATAGTATCAGGGTAATATGATAATATCAGGGTAACACGATAGTATCAGGGTAATATGATAATATCAGGGTAACACGATAGTATCAGGGTAATATGATAGTATCAGGGTAATATGATAATATCAGGGTAACACGATAGTATCAGGTAATATGATAATATCAGGGTAACATGATAGTATCAGGGTAATATGATAATATCAGGGTAACACGATAGTATCAGGTAATATGATAATATCAGGGTAACATGATAGTATCAGGGTAATATGATAATATCAGGGTAACACTATAGTATCAGGGTAATATGATAATATCAGGGTAACACGATAGTATCAGGGTAATATGATAATATCAGGGTAATATGATAATATCAGGGTAACACGATAGTATCAGGGTAATATGATAATATCAGGGTAACACGATAGTATCAGGGTAATATGATAGTATCAGGGTAATATGATAGTATCAGGGTAACACGATAGTATCAGGTAATATGATAATATCAGGGTAACATGATAGTATCAGGGTAATATGATAATATCAGGGTAACACTATAGTATCAGGGTAATATGATAATATCAGGGTAACACGATAGTATCAGGGTAATATGATAATATCAGGGTAATATGATAATATCAGGGTAACACGATAGTATCAGGGTAATATGATAATATCAGGGTAACACGATAGTATCAGGGTAACACGATAGTATCAGGGTAACATGATAATATCAGGGTAACACGATAGTATCAGGGTAATATGATAATATCAGGGTAACACGATAGTATCAGGGTAATATGATAGTATCAGGGTAATATGATAATATCAGGGTAACACGATAGTATCAGGGTAATATGATAATATCAGGGTAACACGATAGTATCAGGGTAATATGATAGTATCAGGGTAATATGATAATATCAGGGTAACACGATAGTATCAGGGTAATATGATAATATCAGGGTAACACGATAGTATCAGGGTAATATGATAGTATCAGGGTAATATGATAGTATCAGGGTAACACGATAGTATCAGGTAATATGATAATATCAGGGTAACATGATAGTATCAGGGTAATATGATAATATCAGGGTAACACTATAGTATCAGGGTAATATGATAATATCAGGGTAACACGATAGTATCAGGGTAATATGATAGTATCAGGGTAATATGATAATATCAGGGTAACACGATAGTATCAGGGTAATATGATAATATCAGGGTAACACGATAGTATCAGGGTAATATGATAGTATCAGGGTAATATGATAATATCAGGGTAACACGATAGTATCAGGGTAATATGATAATATCAGGGTAACACGATAGTATCAGGGTAATATGATAGTATCAGGGTAATATGATAGTATCAGGGTAACACGATAGTATCAGGTAATATGATAATATCAGGGTAACATGATAGTATCAGGGTAATATGATAATATCAGGGTAACACTATAGTATCAGGGTAATATGATAATATCAGGGTAACACGATAGTATCAGGGTAATATGATAATATCAGGGTAATATGATAATATCAGGGTAACACGATAGTATCAGGGTAATATGATAATATCAGGGTAACACGATAGTATCAGGGTAACACGATAGTATCAGGGTAACATGATAATATCAGGGTAACACGATAGTATCAGGGTAATATGATAATATCAGGGTAACACGATAGTATCAGGGTAATATGATAGTATCAGGGTAATATGATAATATCAGGGTAACACGATAGTATCAGGGTAATATGATAATATCAGGGTAACACGATAGTATCAGGGTAATATGATAGTATCAGGGTAATATGATAATATCAGGGTAACACGATAGTATCAGGGTAATATGATAGTATCAGGGTAATATGATAGTATCAGGGTAACACGATAGTATCAGGTAATATGATAATATCAGGGTAACATGATAGTATCAGGGTAATATGATAATATCAGGGTAACACTATAGTATCAGGGTAATATGATAATATCAGGGTAACACGATAGTATCAGGGTAATATGATAGTATCAGGGTAATATGATAATATCAGGGTAACACGATAGTATCAGGGTAATATGATAATATCAGGGTAACACGATAGTATCAGGGTAATATGATAGTATCAGGGTAATATGATAATATCAGGGTAACACGATAGTATCAGGGTAATATGATAATATCAGGGTAACACGATAGTATCAGGGTAATATGATAGTATCAGGGTAATATGATAGTATCAGGGTAACACGATAGTATCAGGTAATATGATAATATCAGGGTAACATGATAGTATCAGGGTAATATGATAATATCAGGGTAACACTATAGTATCAGGGTAATATGATAATATCAGGGTAACACGATAGTATCAGGGTAATATGATAATATCAGGGTAATATGATAATATCAGGGTAACACGATAGTATCAGGGTAATATGATAATATCAGGGTAACACGATAGTATCAGGGTAACACGATAGTATCAGGGTAACATGATAATATCAGGGTAACACGATAGTATCAGGGTAATATGATAATATCAGGGTAACACGATAGTATCAGGGTAATATGATAGTATCAGGGTAATATGATAATATCAGGGTAACACGATAGTATCAGGGTAATATGATAATATCAGGGTAACACGATAGTATCAGGGTAATATGATAGTATCAGGGTAATATGATAATATCAGGGTAACACGATAGTATCAGGGTAATATGATAATATCTACTGATGCTGGGTGATGGCAGCATCCATGCAGCTACATTTCCTGTCTCTAGTGATCATCTCATAGTGTTTAGCATCATATATTCTGCGCTTTTACCCCTGTATTTACTAGTATTTAGTTACTCTAATTACACTATGTAACACAAGTTTTATTCCTTAATAGTATGCGTTATTTCTTAATTGCTTATGTTGTAAAAGTATAGAAATGGCCATTATTCCCTTCAAACTTTGCTTTTGTGACCTGGATAATGAAATTAACCCACTTTCTTTGTAAAAACTGGCAAATTTGCACATTTTCATTTACATAGGTCTAAATAAAACAACATTTGAGTCAAGATTTATATGTATGTATAGTAAAGTTATACAAAAATGAACAAAACTATTCAGAAGTAAGTAGTTTTTAGAAATTTGCAGATAAACGGCCTGACCCTGTGCTCAGACTCCAGATTTCACTCTCAAATGTAAATGCAGTACCAGTCAAACGTCTGGACACACCTGCTGAAGATCCTTTTTTGTCAAGATAATGAGCCTAAGCACAGCTCACAGTTATGTAGTAAGTGTTACCTTATGAACAAGAAAAGAGTTGGAGTGCTGTGACAGCTGACCTGGCCCCCACAACCCCCCAGCCTAAGTCCTATAGAGCTGGTTTGGGATGAGCTGGATTGAAGAATAAGAGAAAGGTGGCCAACTTGTGCCCAGAATTTGTGGAAACTCCTTTAGGACTGTTAGAGAAGCATTCCAGGTGGCTACATCTGGGAGCTGATTGGAAGAACAAAAAGAGTCTGCTATGTCGTCATCGAAACAAAAGAGGGGTTTCTTTGGAGACTCTGTCCTCTCAGAAAATTTGAGATGCTGAATACTTCTCTTGGTCATTGCAATAATTGATGAGTATTACTTCATTGCCTCGGGGTCTACTATAAGTTTACTATAAGGTGAATAGCAGCTAAAATAGATACAAATGCATTAATAGTAGGTGTGGCAAGACCTTTGACTGGTACTGTTTGTGAACGTCTCAATGGAGAACAGGAAGGAATCTGTGAAAAGAAGTTCTCTAATGTACCTGTACTTACACTTGTGCAAATGGCACATAAAGCAATATTTCATGAAAACGAATCATGACTTATCCAAGGTGAAAAGGAAATTAGAGTCAGTTCACCTGAGTACAATATAAGCAAAAATATAAAGCATAGGACTTCAAATGTATGTAGCCCACCTGGTCAATATCCTTCATATAGTTACTCATAGATGAAGCCTGCAAAGAGAAACGGGGAGAACGAGGAGATCAGAGCCACATCGTTGCTGTTCAGGTCTCGGTACGTCTCAGTCAAAGCCTTACTTCAGGAAAAAAGATTCTGGAGGCAAAATGCTTGTAATCCAGGAAGGGGATCGTGCCGACATTTTCGATAAATTGTGATGTCTCTGTTATCTGCATGTCAACAAAGCCTGAGGAAAAGTCAGAGTGAACATGGTAAACGCAGAACTCCACACACACACACCAGCAGGTGTGTCGCTGAAATGAAAGGTAGCTTAATGGGAGTGTGCAGACATTTATCACACAATAACACACTGAAGAGCCTCTGTGGGACTACTGGGGAGACATGGTCCTGACTGGAAGTAGCCTTGCAGACTGACCTTGTCTGATCTCTTTTCTTATCTCACATTCCAGAGTGTCTAGATACTTGTTCATCTCTGCAGACAGCTTCTTCTTTTTGAAATGGTAAACCCACAGTAAAACACCTGCCCCATGCAAACACAAAAGACAGTTAGCAAATGAATTAGCTTCCTCTATTCAGAACCATATATGGTCTCGTTAGGAAGACAGAAAAAGCTGTGAAATACCCAGCTTGGTTTACCCAACAAGCCGGCAGTATGTCAGCATGTTGTTCTCTGCTGTTAGAGGCAGACACTAATATACAGGCCCAGCTTTCTGCATCTGACATAAGCGACTGGCACTGGTACGTGTGGCCTTTTCTACATTCAACTCACCTGTGATGATAAGAGCGATGAAAGCAAATACACCCAGGAGGATCCAGTAATATTTATTAGTATTTTGCTCTTCGAGCTGCTTTGAGAAATTCCCCAGCACTATCTGAACCAAAAAAATGTAAACCAAAATAATGAATCTCATCCAATAGATGACGTGTCAACTGGAAAGTGGGATGACAGAGAACGCCTTACCCTGACTGACTGAATGCTACCCTTTGACTGGTTGCTTATTTTGCAAGTCACAGAATCCTCTGCCATGTCGTTACCCAATATGATCGATTCCACTTCACACTGATGCTGCTGATCGTCCACCGTGGCAGTTATGTTCAGCTCCTGCCCAGTTAAGTTTAGCTTGTCCACCTTTTTCTGAAACGCAGAGACGTTCACTCAGAAGATCAGTGTTTCAGCACCTGCACCGAGAGTCTGAGTCCCGGCCGAAGCCTGACCTGTAATCCTGAGCTTTAGTATAAGAAGTAAGTTGTTTGGGATGAAAGGGATTTCAGGGCGATTCAATAAATACATAACAGCATAATGTATCAAACTGAAGTTTAGACGGCATGTTATTCTGTGTGATCAAACCTTTAATTTATCAGGTATTATAAGCTATGCGACAGAAGAACGGTTCTGCTTCAGAGCAGAGGAGCCTACAGGGTCTTTACCGCAATGACGATCCGCAGGTCACTTCCCACAGGTGTGGCTTTGAAGCTGGTGAATTCGGGATTTGGGAGGTATGTTAGCTGCACACATTCCCTTGTTTCGTTTGCCAGGCACAGGAGGATTAACTCTCCTTGTAGCGTCCCATTGGGTGCTGACTCCAGGTTGGGTGGGGTGCGGAACTCGAACCTCTGAAAATGTAGGTTTAAAACATGGAGCACCATATGTAAGGTAGGACTGGTGTTGACCTGGGGAGGCTGAGTCACTGAGAGGGACCAATGGGGTCATTGTCTAAAGTGTTGAGAAGACTGGATGTTGAGGATGAGCAGACTACTAACCTTGGAGCTAGAATTCCCGATGTGCGCTTTTCCGCACAGCTCTATCCCATCCACCAAATCCAGCTTTTCACCAAAGATTGTGACCTTTCTTCCTCCACTGGTTTTGACACAGAAAAATTCATATCAGCCGTCAATATGGCTTTTGCCAGAAAGATTGAAAGTGCTTCACTTTTTGAAGTCCTGAGTGCCTTTCAATCACTAATGATCAGCAACTTAACAAACCACAACACAGTGAAATTCCTTTTAACCCTGAATAAGTCATTTGTTTTGATTTGCTGAGGGAATCCCCCCCCCACAGAAATTAATATAAGAATTTCCACATGTACAGAGTCAATATGATAACCAATTTTTTTGGCCAAACGAGGACTGAAGTTAGAAATTTAGCTTGCTGCATATGTGCTTGAATACAGAAAGAATGAATGCGATTTTAATGCTGCCAGCTGCATAGTTTTTTCTGACACATGCACATGGCTGGAGCTGAAGGGCTGTCGGATTTTCATACAGTATACAGCCATGTCTCAGTGGGTTAGTGTGCTGTGCATGAGGGGAGTGTTCAAACCATCCATCTGAGGGAGTTCATTGGGAGTTTCTGGCAGAAAGTGAGTATTGGCATTCAAACCCACTAATCAAATTGCTGGCTTCTGTGGAGGAGGGACTGACTGGAAGTTTTCAGCCTATCAACAATCTGAACTCATAGCAGGCCCATGTGGTCACAAAGGAGACTCACCTGGCCCAGGTGTTGCTGGGAGAAATGGCAGTACAGTGTGGCAGGGGTCTGTACATGACTGACTGTGAGCCAACACACCTTCCGTCGGGCAACAATGCGCAAACGGTCATCATATCAACCTTCCAGCCGGGAAGGTTAAACCGTAGGCTGTGTGCCGTCTGGGCCAATACCTGCAATCTGCACACACAGCTCCAAGGTCACAGGGAAAGGTCACCCAAACCATGGGCAAGAGGTCAATGATCATCTGTGACTATGGTAATGAGATGTCTCACACACTGAGCAGATTCTGGAAAACTCTAGGAACTAAGGGATGGACTATGTTCCATTGTGCTCTGATTGTCACTAGTATGACAATAAAAGCGATAAGTAACTCATGAAAGTCATAAATGGGCTTTACTGAGAAAATTTGCCAGAAATCAACAGGAATTTCTGTAGAATGACAAACTCACTCCTCTGAGTAGCATTCCACTGTCCCCTGAAGACGTATCTTTGTTACGTGATCAAGGTTCTCCCCCAACATCTTAACATTGTTTTTGCCGTGAAAGGAGATGACACTCGGAATAACAGAGTGCACTTCTGGCTCCTGGAAGAAATAAAATATATACAGAGGAGAATGTAATCTGTCCCTAGCACCTGTACAACAGCATGCATTGCTTATAGTGCAGGAACACACTTCACAGGTGTTATTTAATAACATCATTCCAAAACATGACGACAAATTAACTATGGAATGAACCATTTTACCACTAGGAAGCTAAAGCTTAAAAATTTAGATTTTATTTCTTTATATGTTTTATTATCTTTTTGTTCTTTCCCAGAAAAAAATAAAGTAAGACATAAATGTATAGGTATTTCTACCATATTTTCAGCAAAGGACGACTTTGGGTGAATCTTGTGATTCACTGAAGCACCAGTGTTAGAGGTTCTGAAACCCATTTGTTCAGGTCATTTAACTAGTTCTTCAGTTTAAATTGGTTAATTTTGAATTAACTGCAGCCTCGTGTCCCATTTCAACTATGATTGTACTCATGCAAAAGAACAGAAGAGAATGAATGATGGACAGACATCAAATTTACTGACGGACAAGGAAAATATCTTACTGAATAATTCGAAGGAGGACGTGTGACATTTTCACAGACATCCTGCAAAAGAAAAAAAAAAACAACTAATTTGGCACAATCCAGTGGGTAGGTGTTGCCACCAAAATGAATAAGAATAAACCACCAACTGAAAATCACTAATTTGGAGGAAAGGTTTAATTCAATTTCAATTCAATTTATTTTTATATAGCTCCTTTCACAACAGAGTCATCCCAAGGTGCTTTTCGTGGATGTGTTGTGATACATTAAACATCATTAGAGAGAGTAAAACAGAATGAGAAAATGGAGGGAAATAAATTAAATAAAGAAAGTCAGATGACAAGGGAGGAGAGGAACCAAAAATTCCCAAGTAAAAAAAAACGCAGAAAAAAAAACCCTTCAACTGGCTGCCCCCCCCCCCACCCCCCACCCTGGGCAGACTAACATTACTGAGAACAGAAACGAGTGGACTTTCATGCTAAAGGCAGGTATAAGATGTGATTAAGGATCAAGACAAAGGATGTTCTGCTTATAAACTGACCTCCTGGATATTTCTAGGTGACGCTCCGGATCTTACCTCTGCCTGAGCTTGATGTAACTTCCCATTAGGCCAGGAACAGGTTTGTGAACTAGACCAGGTACAACCACTTGTGACACACGCATAACACCTGTGTAGAGTATACAGGGGGTTACTGAGTGCATGGACATGCACATTTTGTTAGAGGACACAGTGAATGCAGTGGACGCAGTGACTTACTGGGCAACTGAAGACGCTGCTGTAATATTCGGGCAGTTCTTTACAACCAGATGTTCAGTTATTCCCTCCCCTGCTACAGTGATTCTTACTGCAATATTAAAGCCTGTAAAAAACAGCAAGTTACTCAACACAGCTTGCAAATGTAATTCATATAACCCATTTGTATCAAAGTTGATGCAGCCAGACAGAGTCCTTGCAGTTTGCTGCAAGTGAGAGCTATTAGCTTATTTTAGGCACCTGTTACTATATCCTTCGCTTCTCCGGCATCTTTCTTAGACTGCAGTGTTTACTGACAGTCTGGTTCTCCAGAGTGCTCCAACCACACAAGGAGTACTTATTTTACAAAACTAACATTTAGATTTTAAATTCTATATTAGCATGAATTCTTGAACAGCTACAAACAGGCAGCAATTCCACACATAAAGCATTCTTAGTGAATATAGACCCAAAAATAAGGTGAAACCACTACCTCCTGTTTGGAGATTGTGAACTGGAAATGTGCAGGAACAGGGGGAAGCTGGTTTGTCACAAATATCTGAGCCCACAGCATCGAAGGAGCAAGACACAGAGGATCCGTTTGGAAGTCTCATGGGAGTGGTGACATTTACTGTGATCTTCAGAGAGAGTGCAAAAATACAGAAATATGCTGGATTAGCAAGGCAAGAATATTGGTCTAGTGTATAGACAGATAAATGAAATTATCAAGCAATAAGTTATGATTTCCTACCATGTCAGATGAAACACTTTCTATTTGCAAAGATGTCATTCTCCTATACACAGACCTTACAGTTGCTCCCGGACATTCAGAGTTAAACATACATCTAGAATAATGAAAAAAATTATGGGAGATTAATGGGAGATTAATGAGTCTGTGTTAGCAAAGACCCTATGGTCTGATTCTAAGCTTCACTCTCTCCTGTATATATGTGTCTTAAAAGAGAGTTAGAAGGAGTGCAAGATGTACACAAGGCAAATAATTTCACTTCAAAGATTACAAGGCACAGCTAAGATTTGTATAATGAAGTATTACAGTATATACAGTCAGTCATGTTTAGACCCCTGCTACACTGTAATGCCATTTCTCCCAGCAACACCTGGGCCAGGTGAGTCCCTTTGTGGTCACACTGGCCTGCTATTAGCTTCTGAGGACTCAAACTGAGGATCATTCAGAGAAAGTTCATTATGATATATTATGATTATATATGAGAGACATGATGGCTGAAGCTGAGGAAAAACACCTCTATTTGAAAACATCTGCGGTCAGTGTCAGAGCACAACATGAAGTCAGGGCCACTAAATATTAACTAACATTAAAGGCAAACACAAGTGTTATACATTTAGCCATATAACTATGAGTTTGAAGTCCTAATAGGTGCCCAGCTGCTGTACACCTCAACCAGGTACTTAACTACGCAGATAAAATCATTGCCATAAAGTATCAGCAAGCTTAATATTGTGAAGGACAGAGACCTCTTCATAGGCACACACCACCCACAGAAAGGATCCTGTGCAGACCAGCAGTCCCTCATGCTGCTGTATTGGTCACACTGAGCCACACTGACTGCTCTCAGCTGTAAAACAAAGTGGAAATTATCACCAAGGGTCAACAGAAACTAGCAAAGGTAACTGATGGTCTGTAATGTGACATGACAGAAGTCACCTGGTTTCCCGTCACCATGTAGATACGCTTTTTATCCTCTGGGTCTAGAAGCATTTTGTAGAACACGGGGACGTCATCGTCAGATTGGTACAGGACCCTTGGACAGGTGGGTTTAAGGTTCCCATCAAGTGAGATCTCCGACAAAAGATACACAAGAAAAGTTTATTTTCATATAGAGGTTTTTGGAGAATATCCACCAATCGCCACTTTCACTTATGCATGTGTCCTAAACTCAGACAATGGACTCGCTGAGCATTTGACAAATATGGCATTGTGGATCAATCCTAATAATGGGGGATTCAGCCATCCTTTTTTTGTCTCAGCCCCCTGAAAAATTGTTACTCTAAATAAATTTAATGCTTTTGTTCTGTATTTCTTAGGGGCTGAGCCCCCCCCCCCCCCCCCCCTAGAATCGCCCCTGGAATCTTCTCATGATTATTATCCGTCACCTTCAGGCATGGAGCCAAAAGGTCATAGTGAAAACGTGCCGGGTATCATGTTCCTGAATCCTACCTTAATCAGCTGCCCATTAGCTGTCCCAACGAACAGAACCACCCATGAGCCAAAAGACACAGCGGCCACCGATGTCATTGAGGGATGTGTGAACGCCACAGCTTCTGGCTTCAGATCACCCTGAGGATTCTATACCCGAAACGATTGAAGCCACGTTTATAAAAAGGGTAGCTGACAGTTTGTAACTGAATACTCTGACACATTCTACTCCCCTACATGCAGCAATACTTCCACAAATAGTATAAATATTTACTTCACTTCAACACAGATATTAAAAAAACGCAGTGCACATACCTTTGTAATGTTGTAAATGGCCAGCGCTGTATTTCTTTGATCGCTCGTATTACCGGCTGTAAAAACACCTGCCCAGTATCCAGGAAAATCACCGCCGATGTAAGAGGAGGAGACGAGCTTCCAGCGAGACTTTTCGTCGCAGCACGATAGAGACTGATGTCGGGTGGATTGTAAAACTGCGCTCTTATCGCCTTTGCTTTGCATTCGAAGTAGTTGAACATTTTTGTTCGATTGTACGTTTACAAATATATAAATCTCTGTACCAAGTTGGAAACCGTCTACAAAATGTATGCTTGCTTTTAAGTCATGCGTAGGTGTTAGGCCAGATGCAATCTCCGAGAATATTTCACCGTCCTGTGCATGCATCGTGTTTCGCAGAGTTATTGTGTTATTGAAGTTGGTCAAACAGTTCCCGACATTTTCGTTGGTCTCTATCACCCCAGACATTAGATACGCGCCGCTCCCCAACTCCACCAGAAAGCAGAGAGAAGACGCGTTATAATTAAATGGAGTCATGGAGCTGTTTTCTGCATATATTAATTTAGAAACATTGTTTAAATCAAGAACCTCGCAATATCCACAGTTTCTCGTGACACAAGTGACTAAGGTGTTATTTCTTTCAAACACCACTAAAACCTTCACTCTGCCTGGCTCCGACCCGGAGAGGTCTCTGGTTTTCTCCACCGTTAAGTTGCGGTTCATTTGGTAGAGCTGAGCTCCGGCGGCGACGTAGATGCTCCTTTTCCATACAGCGAGGTTATCGATCTGTTTATCAAACGTATGACTGTAGTCACAACGGCTGAGGCCGATGAAAAAAATAAAGATGATAGCCGTCCTCATGCTTCAGTTATAGGATAAACTGCTTTACAGACCGCTGTCAGATGCCTCCATTCGGAGAGTTTCTCAAACTTCCTTTTCTGTCACTGCGTCCCGCGTCCCTTTATTGTCAAGCGGGAGGACCTTGTTACGCGGCTGTGTGTTAATATTAACATGCTCGGCTGACGAGGAAACGTCAAAAAATAATGACAGTGATAAAACGAAAATAAATGGAATAGCAACCTACAACAAAACGTCAGAGAAAGTATGCAAGTAGAATATGCCCTCTTAAATGTGGAGTTAACAACACTAACAGCAAACTTGAGTATTAATATAAAGAATGATGTTAAGTGTAGAATTATATTTCCAATACGAACTGTTAATGATAAGGCTGTACCGTAACACCATTCCATTAGGTAAGTGTCGCTTCATTTGGACCCCGATATATAATGGAAGTGTGTCATTTTTTATAAGTACAATTATTATTTTATTTATATCTATTTTAGCTCATGTAATGGAATATTTTAAATAACTTCAATAGTCGGTAATTTCATTTCAGTTGGTGTTATTTTTTTTCGTGGTGACACTGATGTACGTTGGATACGCCCTGAACCACTAGTGATGCGGCAGCGGCCCCTAGCGATCGATAAAATAACTTATGACTACGGGAGAGAAGTTGGCCCCTGATCTTCTCTCTTCCCACTGTGCAGACCCCTGAGCATAACAAGGGACCCAGCGGCAGCGCCACGCTTGTCACGAGAGCCCCTGAAATTCACCATAGATGGTCTACTTTGTCACACTGAAGCTGATCTGTCAAATGAGCAGAGGTTGTGGGCCGCACATGAGTACCCCAGTGCCGTAGCCCCTTTAAGAAATTTACCTCCGGCAAAAACACTAGGCTATAAACCAAGCGGCCTTGGGTTTGAAGCCAGCTCCAGTAATACCTCTGAAATAATCTACTTCTATTTGGAAAATAGTCTCACTATATACACCTTACTTCAACATAACTTACAAATACCATACAGTATGTATCGTAACATAATGTAAAACACTGGCTACAGACCAAGAGGTCATGAGATCAAATCCAGCTTGAGCTGCCACTCTGAAAATAACCTACTTAGCTTTCAATTGGATTGATAAAAGGCTTATATACACCTTACTTCAGCAAAACTTTATCATATTTTTTTTATACAAATCCTATAAAATACAATACAATATAATAATAATATTAATTATTATTATTACGAATCTATTATAATACTATATAAATGTAAAATACACAATATAAGAAAATCATTCATAAAAATTGAATTAGTTGTAAAAAGCATTTAATTAATGTGGCTCCTTGTACTTTGCCTTCCACTCTTCAAATGACTTCACTTCCGCCTTTTCACAGAAGATTTTATTTCAGAACCATATGTGCCCAAACTCCTGCTTCCATGGCTGCCCACACTGCTCACACATGTAGTGCTGATGGATCATACGAGGTGGGATGGGAGACCCTGTATCCTGGCCAAGGCTTCAGCTGCTTCCTTGCTGGGTAAGGGAGCCTGGGGGTGGGTAAGGGAGCCTGGGGGTTGGTAAGGGAGCCTGGGGGTGTGTAAGGGAGCCTGGGGGTGTGTAAGGGAGCCTGGGGGTGTGTAAGGGAGCCTGGGGGTGGGTTAGGGAGCCTGGGGGTGGGTTAGGGAGCCTGGGGGTGTGTAAGGGAGCCTTGGGGTGTGTAAGGGAGCCTGGGGGTGGGTAAGGGAGCCTGGGGGTGGGGTAAGGGAGCCTGCAGTGTCAGCGGGGCGGCTATGGGTGCTTCTGATCCTGCTGTAGTCTTGCAGGATGGCAGCCCAGCTGTTCAGCTGCACCTCAGCAATCATCTGGCCAGCTGGGTGAGGAGAACAGAGCTCCAAGCAGATGGCCTCCACAAGTCTGCTCATGTGAGGCCACTGTGCAGGCCTGGTGCCTTGGCCCAGCAAGCAGCTGCTCAGAGAAATGTAGAGGTTAGGTCAAGTGTAACACACCAGAAGAGAATGCATGCCTGGTAATATCATTGTCTGCACATACAATTGACTTACCATTTCAGGCTTTCCTACACACTTGTCTTGGAGTGTCTGGCCTTGAACCTGCCCTGCAGGACCCGGTCCCTGTGCCTTGGTGGGTAGGGGACACGCTGCCTGTCTCTGTCCAGCAGGTTGTTCCAGAGAGAGACGATGCTGGCAACGTGACTGTCTGAGACACAGAGCTCATGGTTGTAAATACCACACTCCACATATAGGGGCGCCCTCTCGCGACTGCATGGGGGCGGTCCTGAAACCAGAGACCTCACACGTCATCTGAAGAGGACATAAAGAGAGTGGATATCTGTAGATTCATCGGTAGGAGAATGAAGTTTTGTTCTTACGCTGTGGCTCCGTGCGACAGGTTTTATTATGTTAAGATAGTTGAGAACTTCGGCTGTAAGCCAGCGGATAATTTCAGAGTTTTGTGGACGGCTCTCTGTTCCTGAATCGACAAGAATGAACCACCATCGAGCCTCAAGGCTTCGAGTCACGAAACACACGCAACGGTAGCTGCTTCCCGTTAGACTCCCGCCAGCGCGCAGGAAGATGCCGACACCGCGGGACTCCCACCCTGAAACACGCCTGAAACTCCGCTCCTCCGACGCCAAGCTTCGCGGGAGCATCATCCTGACACGCATTGGGGAATCCAGCTCAACGCTGCGAGTCACTCAGCACAAGGGGTTTTGTCTTAAATTAATACTGTTTCATCTGGGCAGTGTTGTGTTTAGCTAAATTTATGCTTATATTCACAGTTAACATGGACATCACATTTGCATTCTGTTGTGTTCTGTACATTCGCCAATAGGTGGCGACAGAGGGCAAGGCTTGCTCTCCATGTGTGCTTCCCCAGAAGAAGAAAAAGAAGAATACAGAGAGACTGAAAATACCATGCTGCCGTGCTGTGTGTGATTTCGTTTACTCCTTATCCTGCTTTTACCACTCCAGTCAGTCACCACGCAACATAACACATTCTTCTGCAGATGCCCTCCGTCAGCGTGGACATCACACTCGCATTGTTCTGCAGAATGCGCTTCACCAGGCTTTCTGTCCTCTCCTGGCTTTGCTGGATCTGCTCCGTCCAGGTGTTCTGCATCTGCTGCATGGCGCCTCCTCCTCCATGATGGTGTCACTCTAGGCCCTACAGAAAGAACTGAAAAACAAACCTCAATTATACTTATTTACCAGAGGAAAATAATGTCAATCCAAGGTAGGCGTGCTGGCTGCTTTCTGCAGTCGAGGAGTGTTACTCCTCCACAGGGAGCCCTAGTTATTATGCCTGTACTGCGTTAGATTGCCCCAGTGACATAGCCGCCACACTCCAGTTGTTGCTACTGGTTAAGTGTATGAAAACTGACACCTCAGACTGGCACCAAACCAATTTCCGTTTTTTGAGTCATGATATCTCCCATTACTGTGTCCCCGGGTGCATCAATCTGCCATGACCTCATGATGAGCACATGCACACTTTGACCACTTCAGAGTGTACTCACACTAGCTGATCTGTACCATGCCCAAACATGTTTGACCCCCAAAGTCCAGTCAATTTGGCTAGTGTGATAGCTCTGTACTATGCCCGGGCTCAGTACACTTGCTTGAAGGGGTTAGGACCCGGGCACGGTTAGTTGGACTCAGGCACGGTATGCATCTATTGTGATTGCTAATCGTACCTGGGCATGGAACACAGACCTGACATCAATGATGCAACTGACACACACATGTGCACATGTACACTATAGATGAATTGGACCCGGAAGGAATGGATCACGAATGGATGAAGTTGCTATTTATATCAGTCCTTAAAAGGACCACACAAATAGCAACGATATCACAGAGACAATCAATGGCAGGGAAACGTGGGAAGGTAACACACTAGACAGGAAGGCTCACACACAGTAGATCATAATACAACATTACAGCAAGTAATGAGGTGGCCAAGGAACCGCAGCCTTTGAAATACACCTGCGGAGCTGTGCATGAAATGTACACGGCCTTGCAGAGTTTGGCTTCAAGGTCCCAACTTCGAGCCCAACATGCCACATCCTCCTGCATGACATGCACTGGTGCGGCTACATCGTTACCAACACGGCCAGTTACAAGAATCCTTCGCAGTAAGGCACTCGTTCCTCTGTATGTGCTGTTCTGAAACTTATAACCCACCTCAACCTCGGCTGATGTAGTTTCCAGTTTTTGTGTGTGTGTGCTCTGACATGTTTCTAACCCCAGCTCATAGAGCTGTCACATTTGCTGTTTACCTCACGGTAGTAACGCTTAACATATTTACTGAGGTCACTGAGTGCAGCCGATTCACTGAACTAATTTTCATGTTTCTGAAAATAAACACAGACATTCTGAGGAGAACATCACACTGCTTAGTTTAGCCACCATTTATATATTTTTAGAATTTAGTGATTAATTGTCATTGTTGACACACCACAACACACAGTGCACAACAACAAAATGTGTTCTCTGCATTTAACCCTTATGTGAGATAGCAGGGGGCAGCTAATTCAGTGCCCGGGGAGCAGTGCTTGGGGGGGTATCTTGCTCAGGATACCTCAGTGGTGCTTTGCTGGTCAGGGACTCAAACCTGCAATCTTTCAATTACAAGTGTGCTTCCCTAACCATTAAGCCACCATGTAAGATTGTGTGTGTGCACACTGCGATGGACTGGCGTCCCATCCAGGGAGTCCCCTGCTTTGTACCCTGTGCTTCATGGAATAAAGGCTCATCAGGACCCAGGACTGGCTAAGCGGTTATGGAACGTGATCCAGATTACAGAATACTGTCCTCCTTCATGGCCACTTGAGAACGGACATGTGAACAAAAGTGATATGCATGGCCTACTTTTATTCTGAGGTTTAAGTAATTAGCCACAGCACCGGTTAGCACCGTTTATTTTCACTCTGAACGGAAATTCTTTTGAATTTGTTCTTTGCATCTATGAATATTCTTTGATGATTCATGCTGCTGGGTTTGGTTTCTATATCATGTCTAGATCTAAACCCACACATGATAGCTTCTGCCATTTGTTGCATACTATCTGTGTTCTATGCCTTGATGCCCTTGGGGTTGAGGTCTGTGTGCATGTGACTTTGCTTAAGTTGGTTAACAGCTTCTCCATGATGGTCTTGCTGACCCTGAGCAGGTCCTGCATCACCTCTGTCAGGTAGGAGAGGTCGGTGTGCAGGGCCAGGGTCAGCAAGGAGGCCACCGTGCACCTGAGGAGAGCATGAGGTAGGACTGCGTGCGTGATGCGCTCACACTCTCGACACACTCCTGCAGTTTGCTGTAATGGTGTTTTACGTGAATAGAAGACCGCCTTTAACATGCCCACTGGTCATTATGAGTCCTCAGTCATGCCCTTTGGTTTAACTAACGCCCCGGCTGTATTTCAGAATCTGATCAATGATGCCCTCCGAAACATGTTGGATAAATTTGTCTTTGTTTATTTAGATGACATTTTGATTTTTGTTCAAGATGAGCGGTAACACATCCAGCACGTTCAAATGATCCTTCAGCATCTTTTGTCTGACAACTTATATGTCAAAGCTGAGAAATGTGAGTTCCACAAGCTAAACATCTCCTTCCTAGGTTTCATAATAACAGAAGGGTCAATCCAGTTGGATCCTGAGAAGGTGCAGGTCGTTGCTGAATGGCCCGAACCGCAGACGCGGAAGGAACTACAACGGTGCTCGGATTAAGGCCCCTTCCCAATCCCCAGCGGGTCTCCTGCAACCCCTATCTCTTCCAAATCGCCCCAGTCTCATACGGCATTAGATTTTACTGGACTTCCTCCCTCTCAGGGTTTCACAGGGGTTCTCTCTGTTGTTTATCGTTTTTCATGTTTACTTCTTCTAAGGACTTGACCATTCTTACCACCTGGAGTTTTCCAGAAGGAGGACATTTACACTCAGGCTGAGCATTTCTGGAAATGTTGGGTCAAGGAATACCAGGAACATTAGAAATGGTGAAATGTGAAGCAAAACTTTGTTCCAGGTGATACAGTGCTCAGAGTTGATTATACATTTCCTTGCAACAGGTTATTTAAACCTTTCCAGATCATATACACCTTGTGTACCGGGTGCACAAGACCAGCTGTCTAGACAGGCCTGTTACCACATTCTGCCTTTTTCAGGAGAAAGAGCCTTAGACTGTCATAAGTTTGAGGACTGAGACAGACTTTACAACAGGGTGATGGTAAAGTTCACCCTGTACTGGGCTAAGTGCTAGTAACCTCTGGCCTAGAGGATTCTTTTGTTTCTGTTTGAAGAAGATGTGGAAGATGGATCAACATGAATTTTACTTGTTTGACATGTTGAAGTGCTGTAATTGTTATTGATATAATAATTAGGGGCTGGAATGTAGGAGCCATACATATATATAAAATGTGTGCATTTTAATTTTATTGTCTTTTGTATGTTTCACATCTTTTTGGTGCTATATGGTAATTGTCACGGGTGGAAATAACAATGTAGTCACCTGTTCACCTGTATAGTGGTTCGTGGGGGTGAGTAAGGAGGATATATTGAAATGCTGGTCGCAGATGCAGTTGCTGTTACTACAATTATTATGGAAATCGTACTTTATAACAATTTTTGAAGTTGGACAGGGAAGATTTTAAGACGATGGAATGAAGGATGAAACAAACAGCCTTGTGGAACTCCATTTTCTTTCATTTTAACTGCATGTCATACAGCATGTCGCCTTCTTGCACAGCCTCTCAGCAATATTTGGTTAAGTTGTCACTAAATGTCAGTCTGCATGTCAACAAAGCCTGAGGAAAAGTCAGAGGGAACATAGTAAACGCAGAACTCCACACAGACAAAACAGCAGGAGTGTCGCTGAAATGAAAGGTAGCTTAATGGGAGTGTGCAGACATTTATCACACAATAACACACTGAAGAGCCTCTGTGGGACTACTGGGGAGACACGGTCCTGACTGGAAGCAGCCTTGCAGACTGTCCTTGTCAGATCTCATTTCTTGTTTCACATTCCAGAGTGTCTAGATACTTGTCCATGTCTGCAGACAGCTTCTTTTTGAAATGGTAAACCCACAGTAAAACACCTGCCCCATGCAAACACAAAAGACAGTTAGCAAATGAATTAGCTTCCTCTATTCAGAACCATATATGGCCTCGTTAGGAACAGACAGAAAAAGCTGTGAAATACCCAGCTTGGTTTACCCAACAAGCCGGCAGTATGTCAGCATGTTGTTCTCTGCTGTTAGAGGCAGACACTAATATACAGGCCCAGCTTTCTGCATCTGACATAAGCGACTGGCACTGGTACGTGTGGCCTTTTCTACATTCAACTCACCTGTGATGATAAGAGCGATGAAAGCAAATACACCCAGGAGGATCCAGTAATATTTATTAGTATTTTGCTCTTCGAGCTGCTTTGAGAATTTCCCAACCTCTATCTGAACCAAAAAAATATAAACCAAAATAATGAATCTCATCCAATAGATGACGTGTCAACTGGAAAGTGGGATGACAGAGAACGCCTTACCCTGACTGACTGAATGCTACCCTTTGACTGGTTGCTTATTCTGCAAGTCACAGAATCCTCTGCCATGTCGTTACCCAATATGATCGATTCCACTTCACACTGATGCTGCTGATCGTCCACCTTGGCAGTTATGTTCAGCTCCAGCCCAGTTAAGTTCAGCTTGTCCACCTTTTTCTGAAACGCAGAGACGTTCACTCAGAAGATCAGTGTTTCAGCACCTGCACCGAGAGTCTGAGTCCCAGCCGAAGCCTGACCTGTAATCCTGAGCTTTAGTATAAGAAGTAAGTTGTTTGGGATGAAAGGGATTTCAGGGCGATTCAATAAATACATAACAGCATAATGTATCAAACTGAGGTTTAGACGGCATGTTAATCTGTGTGATCAAACCATTAATTTATCAGGTATCATAAGCTATGCCACAGAAGAACGGTTCTGCTTCAGAGCAGAGGAGCCTACAGGGTCTTTACCGCAATGACGATCCGCAGGTCACTACCCACAGGTGTGGCTTTGAAGCTGGTGAATTCGGGATTTGGGAGGTATGTTAGCTGCACACATTCCCTTATTTCGTTTGCCAGGCACAGGAGGATTAACTCTCCTTGTAGCTTCCCATTGGGTGCTGACTCCAGGTTGGGTGGGGTGCAGAACTCGAACCTCTGAAAATGTAGGTTTAAAACATGGAGCACCATATGTATGTTAGAACTGGTGTTGACCTGGGGAGGCTGAGTCACTGAGAGGGACCAATGAGGTCATTGTGTAAAGTGTTGAGAAGACTGGATGTTGAGGATGAGCAGGCTACTAACCTCGGAGCTAGAATTCCCGATGTGCACGTTTCCGCACAGCTCTATCCCATCCACCAAATCCAGCTTTTCACCAGAGATTGTGACCTTTCTTCCTCCACTGGTTTTGACACAGAAAAATTCATATCAGCCGTCAATATGGCTATTGCCAGAAAGATTGAAAGTGCCTCACTTTTTGAAGTCCTGAGTGCCTTTCAATCACTAATGATCAGCAACTTAACAAACCACAACACAGTGAAATTCCTTTTAACCCTGAATAAGTCATTTGTTTTGATTTGCTGATGGAATCCCCCCCTCCACAGAAATTAATATAAGAATTTCCACATGTACAGAATCAATATGATAACCAATTTTTTTGCCAAAACGAGGACTGAAGTTAGAAATTTAGCTTGCTGCATATGTGCTTGAATACAGAAAGAATGAATGCGATTTTAATGCTGCCAGCTGCATAGTTTTTTCTGACACTTGCACATGGCTGGAGCTGAAGGGCTGTCGGATTTTCATACAGTATACAGCCATGTCTCAGTGGGTTAGTGTGCTGTGCATGAGGGGAGTGTTCAAACCATCCATCTGAGGGAGTTCATTGGGAGTTTCTGGCAGAAAGTGAGTATTGGCATTCAAACCCACTAATCAAATTGCTGGCTTCTGTGGAGGAAAGTAATCAACAATCTGAACTCATAGCAGGCCCATGTGGTCACAAAGGAGACTCACCTGGCCCAGGTGTTGCTGGGAGAAATGGCAGTACAGTGTGGCAGGGGTCTGTACATGACTGGCTGTGAGCCAACACACCTTCCATCGGGCAACAATGCGCAAACGGTCATCATATCAACCTTCCAGCCGGGAAGGTTAAACCGTAGGCTGTGTGCCGTCTGGGCCAATACCTACAATCTGCACACACAACTCCAAGGTCACAGGGAAAGGTCACCCAAACCATGGGCAAGAGGTCAATGATCATCTGTGACTATGGTAATGAGATGTCTCACAAACTGAGCAGATTCTGGAAAACTCTAGAAACTAAGGGATGGACTATGTTCCATCGTGCTCTGATTGTCACTAGTATGACAATAAAAGCAATAAGTAACTCATGAAAGTCGTAAATGGGCTTTACTGAGAAAATTAGCCAGAAATCAACAGGAATTTCTGTAGGATGACAAACTCACTCCTCTGAGTAGCATTCCACTGTCCCCTGAAGACGTATCTTTGCTACGTGATCAAGGTTCTTCCCCAACATCTCAACATTGTTTTTGCCGTGAAAGGAGACGACACTCGGAATAACAGAGTGCACGTCTGGCTCCTGGAAAAAATTAAATATATACCTGATTCAGTGGAGAATGTAATCTGTCCCTAGCGCCTGTACAACAGCATGCATTGCTTAGAGTGCAGGAACACACTTCACAGATGCTATTTAATAACATCATTCCAAAACATGACGACAAATTAACTATGGAATGAACCATTTTACCACTAGGAAGCTAAAGCTTAAAAATTTAGATTTTATTTCTTTATATGTTTTATTATCTTTTTGTTCTTTCCCAGAAAAAAATAAAGTAAGACATAAATGTATAGGTATGTCTACCATATTTTCAGCAAAGGACGACTTTGGGTGAATCTTGGGATTCACTGAAGCACCAGTGTTAGAGGTTCTGAAACCCATTTGTTCAGGTCATTTAACTAGTTCTTGAGTTTAAATTGGTTAATTTTGAATTAATTGCAGCCTCATGTTCCATTTCAACCATGATCCTACTCATGCAAAGAGCAAAAGAGAATGAATGATGGACAGACATCAAATTTACTGAAGGACAAGGAAAATAACTGACTTACTGAATAGTTCGAAGGAGGGGCAACGTCTTTACAGACATCCTGCGAAAGCAAAAAAAAATAATAATAATAATTTGGCACAATCCAGTGGGTAGGTGCTGCCACCAAAGTGAATAAGAATGAACCACCAACTGAAAATCACTAATTTGGAGGGAAGGTTCAATTCAATTTCAATTCAATTAATTTTTATATAGCGCCTTTCACAACAGAGTCGTCCCAAGGTGCTTTTCATGGATGTATTGTTATACATGAAACATCATTAGAGTGAGTGATACAGAATGAGAAAAAGGAAGGAAGGAAATAAAGAAAGCCAGGTGACAAGGGAGGAGCAGAACCAAAAACTCCCAAGTAAGGAGAAAAAACATCTTCAACTGGCTGCCCCCCCACCCTGGGCAGACTAACATTACTGAGAACAGAAACGAGTGGACTTTCATGCTAAAGGCAGGTATAAGCTGTGATTAAGGATCAAGACAAAGGATGTTCTGCTTATAAACTGACCTCCTGGATATTTCTAGGTGACGCTCCGGATCTTACCTCTGCCTGAGCTTCATGTAACTCCCCATTAGGCCAGGAACAGGTTTGTGAACTAGACCAGGTACAACCACTTGTGACACACGCATAACACCTGTGTAGAGTATACAGGGGGTTACGGAGTGCATGGACATGCACATTTTGTTAGAGGACACAGTGAATGCAGTGGACGCAGTGACTTACTGGGCAACTGAAGACGCTTCTGTAATATTCGGGCAGTTCTTTACTACCAGATGTTCTGTTATTCCCTCCTCTGCTACAGTGATTCTTGCTGCAACATTAAGGCCTGTAAAAAATGGCACATTGTTCATTGCAGCTTTCAAACATAATTCATATAATCCATTTCTATCACAGTTGATTTAGCCAGCCAGAGTCCTTGGAGTTTGCTGCAAGTGAGAGCTATTAGCTTATTTTAGGCACCTGTTACTATATCCTTCGCTTCTCCGGCATCTTTCTTAGACAGCAGTGTTTACTGACAGTCTGGTTCTCCAGAGTGCTCCAACCACACAAGGAGTACTTATTTTACAAATCTAACATTTAGATTTTAAATACTATATTAGCTTGAATTCTGGAACAGCTACAAACAGGCAGCAATTCCACACATTACAGCATTCTTAGTGAATATAGACCCAAAAATAAGGTGAAACCACTACCTCCTGTACAGTGGTGTAAAGTACTTGAGTAAATGGACTTCGTTACTGTACTTAAGTATTTTTTTGGCTACTTTGTACTTGTACTGAGTATCAAAAATATAAGCAACTTTTACTCTCTACTCCACTACATTTGTGACTGAATATATGTACTCTTTACTCCACTACATTTGAACGGACGCTTACCGTTACTCGCTACATTGTGATTGCGTGCGACAAGTCAGGATCTTTATCTACCACGGCTAATTTCTTCAAGTATGTCTGGCTGCAGCCTGCAGGAGGGCGGGGTTGGACATCCAACCCCGCCCACATCCAACCCGGCCCATTCGTACCGCGAAAGCCACGCCCTTGTCCAACACGTCTTAAAGCGGAAGCCAAAGCGAACTCGCAGAACGGAATCGTTGTAGTACCTGTTATGTCATTAAGTTAAAAATCTTTAGTATCCCAGTGTAATAACAGTGCTATCTATTATTTATTATTTTGTTTGTTAATGTTTCTGCTAGACACACTATTGACTGTCAATTACTGCACAAAGATTTTACTGTGGGACCCGCATGGTTGTTTGTGGTTGTTTTGCTGCTGGTAAAACGTTTCCATCAGTTAGCTGACTATCTAGCCGACTCACTACCAAAACTATGGTAACTAGGTAAAGACCTTCTTGCTGATAATATAGCTTCCATGTAGTTAACAAGACTTGACACTTAAAGACTTTGTGCGTCATCAGATATTACTGTCTGCTCAAACGACTGTTCAGCTTGCTTCCTATGGGTTACTAGTTATTAGCTAGTTAGCAAAGCCACTGTGGTAGCATCCATTAAGGCTGTGCGATATAGCAAAAATATTTTTATCATGATCATATCAAACGATATTGATAATTATCATGGTGTAATTCAAGTCATTATTTTATTACTAGGAGTGCTCCATTTTTGCTTGAAATACCCTTAAGAATTGCCCTTAAGAATTGCCCTTAAGACACCATTAAAGTCAGCTCTGAATTTGTTTTTTTATTAGTTTTTTTATTGTTTTACCTTTTTTTTGAACATTTGAGTTTGACTGAGACTGACTTTTTGTTCTATTTTCTTCTTCTGCCATTTTGAAACATTGAGGTGTTCAATTTAATGTCTATATTAGGAAATAAAGCCTCATAAATAAATAGTTCCTTGTTTTCCACATTTCTTGGTGTTCTTTGAGCCTACATTCAGTACGAGTAAAATACTTAAGTTCTTTTAAAATTGGATACTTTACGACTTTTACTCAAGTCTTATTGGAATTGGTGACTTGTAACTTGTAATGGAGTAATTTATACAGTAAGGTATCTGTACTCTTACTCAAGTATGGTTTTCAGGTACTCTTTACACCTCTGCTCCTGTAGGGAGATTGTGAACTGGAAATGTGCAGGAACAGGGGGAAGCTGGTTTGTCACAAATATCTGAACCCACATCATCGAAGGAGCAAGACACAGAGGATCCATTTGGAAGTCTCAGGGGAGTGGTGACATTTACTGTGATCTTCAGAGAGAGTGCAAAAATACAGAAAAATGCTGGATTAGCAAGGCAAGAATTTTGGTCAAGTGTATAAGACAGATAAATGAAATTATCAAGCAATAAATTATGATTTCCTACCTTGTCAGATGAAACAATTTCTATTTGCAAAGATGTAATTCTCCTATACACAGACCTTACAGTTGCTCCCGGACATTCAGAGTTAAACATGCACCTAGAATAATGAAAAAATAAAAGTAATCAACACAAGAGATGAAGACGGGATTATCATGGGAGATTAATGAGTCTGTGTTAGCAAAGACCCTATGGTCTGATTCTAAGCTTCACTCTCTCCTGTATATATGTGTCTTAAAAGAGAGTTAGAAGGAGTGCAAGATGTACACAAGGCAAATAATTTCATTTATCACACAATAACACACTGAAGAGCCTCTGTGGGACTACTGGGGAGACACGGTCCTGACTGGAAGTAGCCTTGCAGACTGTCCTTGTCAGATCTCATTTCTTGTTTCACATTCCAGAGTCTCTAGATACTTGTCCATGTCTGCAGACAGCATCTTTTTGAAATGGTAATCCCACAAGATTTCAAAGATTGTAATAATGAAGTATTACAGTATATACAGTCAGTCATGTATAGACCCCTGCTACACTGTAATGCCATTTCTCCCAGCAACACCTGGGCCAGGTTAGTCCCTTTGTGGTCACATTGGCCTGCTATTAGCTTCTGAGGACTCAAACTGAGGATCATTCAGAGAAAGTACATTATGATATACACTCACCTAAAGGATTATTAGGAACACCATACTAATACGGTGTTTGACCCCCTTTCGCCTTCAGAACTGCCTTAATTGTACGTGGCATTGATTCAACAAGGTGCTGAAAGCATTCTTTAGAAATGTTGGCCCATATTGATAGGATAGCATCTTGCAGTTGATGGAGATTTGTGGGATGCACATCCAGGGCACGAAGCTCCCGTTCCACCACATCCCAAAGATGCTCTATTGGGTTGAGATCTGGTCTGATCAGTGAACTCATTGTCATGTTCAAGAAACCAATTTGAAATGATTCGAGCTTTGTGACATGGTGTATTATCCTGCTGGAAGTAGCCATCAGAGGATGGGTACATGGTGGTCATAAAGGGATGGACATGGTCAGAAACAATGTTCAGGTAGGCCGTGGCATTTAAACGATGCCCAATTGGCACTAAGGGGCCTAAAGTATGCCAAGAAAACATCCCCCACACCATTACACCACCACCACCAGCCTACACAGTGGTAACAAGGCATGATGGATCCATGTTCTCAATCTGTTTACGCCAAATTCTAACTCTACCATTTGAATGTCTCAACAGAAATCGAGACTCATCAGACCAGGCAACATTTTTCCAGTCTTCAACTGTCCAATTTTGGTGAGCTCGTGCAAATTGTAGCCTCTTTTTCCTATTTGTAGTGGAGGTGAGTGGTACCCGGTGGGGTCTTCTGCTGTTGTAGCCCATCCACCTCAAGGTTGTGCGTGTTGTGGCTTCACAAATGCTTTGCTGCATACCTCGGTTGTAACGAGTGGTTATTTCAGTCAAAGTTGCTCTTCTATCAGCTTGAATCAGTCGGCCCATTCTCCTCTGACCTCTAGCATCAACAAGGCATTTTCGCCCACAGGACTGCCGCATACTGGATGTTTTTCCCTTTACAGACCATTCTTTGTAAACCCTAGAAATGGTTGTGCGTGAAAATCCCAGTAACTGGGCAGATTGTGAAATACTCAGACCGGCCTGTCTGGCACCAACAACCATGCCACGCTCAAAATTGCTTAAATCACCTTTCTTTCCCATTCTGACATTTAGTTTGGAGTTCAGGAGATTGTCTTGACCAGGACCACACCCCTAAATGCATTGAAGCAACTGCCATGTGATTGGTTGATTAGATAATTGCATTAATGAGAAACTGAACAGGTGTTCCTAATAATCCTTTAGGTGAGTGTATTATGATTATACATGAGAGACATGATGGCTGAAGCTGAGGAAAAACACCTCTATTTGAAAACATCTGCCGCTATTTCCGGTCAGTGTCAGAGCACAACATGAAGTCAGGGCCACTAAATATTAACTAAAATTAAAGGCAAACACAAGTGTTATCTAAAAGGATTGCTGGGATTGCTGCAAGAGAGTGGTGTTGAGCTGCAGCGATTGTTTGGGATTGTTTTTTGGAGTGTTTTGAGTGTTTGGTCTGGAGGACCTTCTGGAACAGGTGGGACCTGTTCAAGCCGGATGGGTTGCATCTGAACCGGAGGGGAACCAGTGTACTGGGAAGGCGTATTTGTAGAGTAGTTGAGGAATGTTTAAACTAGGGACTGGGGGGGCAGGTAGGTTAGTTAAGTATGTAACTGGGGGGAAACGGAAAGCCCCAAAAAATCATATTATAAGTAGGCACTGTAATAGGCCTACCCTTTGTTGTCTGTATTTAAACGCCAGGAGTATTAGGAATAAAATTCAAGATTTAGAGGCTCTTATCTCATCAGACTCTTATGATATTATAGCAATAACTGAAACGTGGTTGAGTGATAAGGATGGACAAGAATATAATATGGATGGTTACACATTGTTCCGTAAAGACCATATAGGTAAGAAGGGAGGTGGTGTTGCAGTATATGTAAAGGAACACTTGCAGGCAAGGGAGCTTACTGATATAAGTAAAAGTACGGAAGCTATATGGGTAAAATTAGATGCTACAAACTCAAATAGCCTAATTGTCGGTGTTTGTTACAGAGCACCCAATGTAGCTGCTGAGGAAAGCAGATTGTTATACAGTGATATTAGGATTATGAGCAATAAAAATGATGTGGTAGTTATGGGTGATTTTAATCTACCGGGGATGCAGTGGGACATTGTTGCTGGCTCTTCTGAAAATGAACTTGAGATGGTGGAATTAGTACAGGATTGTTTTTTTACTCAGTTTGTTAACACCCCTACCAGGGGAGATGCCATTCTTGATTTTGTTTTGTCTAATAACCAGGACAGGATTGGTAAATTAGACGTTTTAGAACCACTTGACAGTAGCGATCATAACATGGTTAAATTTGAGGTTAAGTTTAGTGCCTGAAGAGCAAAGTCCAAATCAAAAATATATAATGTTAGGAAGGCTAACTTCAATTGTATGATATTAAAACTAGAAGCTGTGAACTGGATGGAGTTAAATAACAAAACTGTTGAAGAGGCATGGGAATTTTTTAAAAGCACATTATTGCAAGTGCAAGAGGACTTCATACCTGTTTCCAGCAAGAATAAATCTAGGAAATTGCAACCTAGGTGGTTTAATAGGGAAATAAAGTATAAAGTAAGGAGGAAAAGGGCTTTGTTCCAGAGATGGAAAATAACTGATGATGACATAATAAAGCAAGAGTATCTAAATCTACAGGCTGAATTAAAAAATGACATTAGACGAGCTAAAAGGAATGTCGAAAGGAAGATCGCATTGGAAGCTAAGGATGACGTTAAAAGTTTCTTCCAGTATTTTAACTCTAAAAGAGCTCTAAAAGCTGAAATTACTAATCTGCAGGATAGTAAGGGTCTTATAATTGAAAACGACATTGACATAGTAAATGAGTTCAATGATAGTTTTGCACGGGTATTCACTGTTGAGGACACTAGTAACTTACCAGTTCTTATTACTAATCCAACATCGTCTATAACTAATATATATATAACTGAAGCTGATGTTTTGCAAAGCCTAGCTAAGCTCAAAATAAATTAATCACAGGGCCCTGATGGCATCTTACCTATAGTGTTAAAAGAGATGAGGGATATTATTTGCCGACCCTTAACATTACTGTTTCAAAAATCCTTATCTGAAGGTGTGGTACCTTCTGATTGGAAGCATGCCAACATAACGCCCATTTTCAAAAAAGGGGATAGAAGTAATTTGTCAAACTATAGGCCAATCAGTCTAACTTGTATAACTGGTAAAGTTAATGGAGGCTATAATCAAAGAGAAAATGGTAGATTACCTGGACTCAAATAACATTTTGAGGGATAGCCAGCATGGATTTAGGAGAGGTAGATCCTGTTTAACAAATCTGTTGGAGTTTTTTGAGGAAGCTACTCAGGGAGTTGATGATAAGAAGGCCTATGATGTCATCTACTTAGATTTCCAAAAGGCTTTTGATGTTGTTCCCCACAAGAGGCTCTCACTTAAACTCAAAGCGACAGGTATTTTAGGAACTGTAGCGACCTGGATTGATAACTGGTTAACGGATAGGAAGCAGCGAGTAGTTATAAGAGGCTCAATGTCACAGTGGGCCTGCGTTCATAGTGGGGTACCGCAGGGTTCAATTTTAGGACCACTTTTGTTCCTAATTTACATAAATGATATAGACACCAATATATACAGTAAACTGGTGAAATTTGCAGATGACACCAAGGTGGGTGGTGTAGCAGATACTGAACTAGCGGCTCAGCAGCTACAGCGGGATCTTAATTTAATTAGTGACTGGGCTGACACCTGGCAGATGAAATTTAACATAGACAAATGTAAGGTACTCCATGTAGGGAGCAGAAATATAAAGTACAGGTATTTTATGGGACCTACTGAAATAAAGGTAGCTGATTATGAGAAAGACCTTGGTGTGTATGTTGATGCTTCCATGTCTCATTCTCGCCAGTGCGGGGAAGCAATAAAAAAGGCCAATAGGATGTTGGGGTATATCTCCAGGTGTGTGGAGTTTAAGTCAAGGGAGGTAATGCTAAGATTATACAATTCCTTGGTGAGACCTCACCTAGAATATTGTGTACAGGTTTGGTCACCATATCTTAAAAAGGACATAGCGGCCTTAGAAAAGGTGCAGCGTAGGGCCACAAGAATGATTCCTGGTCTTAGAGGAATGTCATACGAGGAAAGTTTATTTGAGCTAAATCTGTTCAGCCTCAAGCAAAGGAGACTGAGGGGGGACATGATCCAGGTCTATAAGATTCTAACAGGTTTGGATGCTGTTCAACCGAATAGTTACTTCAGCATTAGTTCAAATACAAGAACTCGTGGCCATAGGTGGAAATTAACGGGAGAACATTTCAAACTGGATTTAAGGAAGCACTTCTTTACACAGCGTGTAGTCAGAGTATGGAATAGTCTTCCTGATAACGTAGTGCAAGCTGAATCCTTGGGTTCCTTTAAATCAGAGCTAGATAAGATTTTAACAACTCTGAGCTATTAGTTAAGTTCTCCCCAAGCGAGCTCGATGGGCCGAATGGCCTCCTCTCGTTTGTATAGTTCTTATGTTCTTATGTTATACATTTAGCCATATAACTATGAGTTTGAAGTCCTAATAGGTGCCCAGCTGCTGTACACCTCAACCAGGTACTTAACTACGCAGATAAAATCATTGCCATAAATTACTGGAAAGCTTAAAATTGTGAAGGACAGAGACCTCTTCATAGGCACACACCACCCACAGAAAGGATCCTGTGCAGACCAGCAGTCCCTCATGCTGCTGTATTGGTCACACTGAGCCACACTGACTGCTCTCAGCTGTAAAACAAAGTGGAAATTATCACCAAGGGTCAACAGAAACTAGCAAAGGTAACTGATGGTCTCTAATGTGACAAGACAGAAGACACCTGGTTTCCCGTCACCATGTAGATATGCTTTTTATCCTCTGGGTCTAGAAGCATTTTGTAGAACACGGGGACGTCATCGTCAGATTGGTACAGGACCCTTGGACAGGTGGGTTTAAGGTTCCCATCAAGTGAGATCTCCGACAAAAGATACACAAGAAAAGTTTATTTTCATATAGAGGTTTTTGGAGAATATCCACCAATCGCCACTTTCACTTATGCATGTGTCCTAAACTCAGACAATGGACTCGCTGAGCATTTGACAAATATGACATTGTGGATCAATCCTAATTATGGGGGATTCAGCCATCCTTTTTTTGTCTCAGCCCCCTGAAAAATTGCTACTCTAAATCAATTTAATGATTTTGTTCTGTATTTCTTAGGGGCTGAGCCCCCACCCCCCTAGAATCGCCCCTGGAATCTTCTCATGATTATTATCCGTCACCTTCAGGAATGGAGCCAGAAGATTATGGTGAAAAAGTGCGGGTATCATGCTCTTGAAGCCTACCTTAATCAGCTGCCCATTAGCTGTCCCAACGAACAGAACCACCCATGAGCCAAAAGATACAGCGGCCACCGATGTCATTGAGGGATGTGTGAACGCCACAGCTTCTGGCTTCAGATCATCCTGAGGATTCTATACCCGAAACGATTTAAGCCACATTTAGAAAAGGGTAGCTGACAGTTTGTAACTGAATACTCCGACACATTATTCCACTCCCCTACATACAGCAATACCTCCACAAATAGTATAAATATTTACTTCACTTCAACACAGATATTTAAAAAAACGCAGTGCACATACCTTTGTAATGTTGTAAATGGCCAGCGCTGTATTTCTTTGATCGCTCGTATTACCGGCTGTAAAAACACCTGCCCAGTATCCAGGAAAATCACCGCCAATGTAAGAGGAGGAGACGAGCTTCAATCGAGGCTTTTCGTCGCAGCACGATAGAGACCTATTTTTGGTGGATTGTAAAACTGCGCTCTTATCGCCTTTGCTTTGCATTCGAAGTAGTTGAACCTTTTTGTTCGATTGTACGTTTACAAATATATAAATCTCTGTACCAAGTTGGAAACCGTCTACAAAATGTATGCTTGCTTTTAAGTCATGCTTAGGTGTACGGCCAGATGCAATCTCCGAGAATATTTCACCGTCCTGTGCATGCATCGTGTTTCGCAGAGTTATTGTGTTATTGAAGTTTCTCAAACAGTGCCCGACATTTTCATTTGTCTCTATCACCCCAGACATTAGATACGCGCCGCTCCCCAACTCCACCAGAAAGCAGAGAGAAGACGCTTTATAATTAATTGGAGTCAGGGAGCTGTTTTCTGCATATATTAATTTAGAAACATTGTTTAAATCAAGAACCTCGCAATATCCACAGTTTCTCGTGACACAAGTGACTAAGGTGTTATTTCTTTCAAACACCACTAAAACCTTCACTCTGCCTGGCTCCGACCCGGAGAGGTCTCTGGTTTCCTCCACCGTCAAGTCGCGGTTCATTTGGTAGAGCTGAGCTCCGACGGCGACGTAGATGCTCCTTTTCCATACAGCGAGGTTATCGATCTGTTTGTCAAACGTATGATTGTAGTCACACCGGCTGAGGCCGATGAAAAAAATAAAGATGATTGCCGTCCTCATGCTTCAGTTTTAGGATAAACTGCTTTACAGACCGCTGTCAGATGCCTCCATTCGGAGAGTTTCTGAAACTTCCTTTTCTGTCACTGCGTCCCGCGTCCCTTTATTGTCAAGCGGGAGGACCTTGTTACGCGGCTGTCTATTAATATTAACATGCTCGGCTGACGAGGAAACGTCAAAAAATAATGACAGTGATAAAACGAAAATAAATGGAATAGCAACCTACAACAAAACGTCAGAGAAAGTATGCAAGTAGAATATGCCCTCTTAAATGTGGAGTTAACAACACTAACAGCAAACTTGAGTATTAATATAAAGAATGATGTTAAGTGTGGGGGCGGCATGGTGGTGCAGTGGTTAGCACTGTTGCCTCGCACCTCTGGGACCTGGGTTCGAGTCTCCGCCTGGGTCTCATGTGTGTGGAGTTTGCATGTTCTCCCCGTGTCGTTGTGGGGTTTCCTCCGGGCACTCCGGTTTCCCCCCACCGTCCAAAGACATGCTGAGGCTGATTGGCCTTGCTAAATTGCCCTTAGGTGTGCATGTGTGAGTGACTGGTGTGTGAGTGTGCCCTGCGATGGGCTGGCCCCCCATCCGGGGTTGTTCCCTGCCTCGTGCCCGTTGCTTCCGGGATAGGCTCCGGACCCCCCGCGACCCAGTAGGATAAGCGGTTTGGACAATGGATGGATGGATGGATGTTAAGTGTAGAATTATATTTCCAATACGAACTGTTAATGATAAGGCTGTGCCGTAACACCATTCCATTAGGTAAGTGTCACTTCATTTGGACCCCAATATATAATGGAAGTGTGTCATTTTTTATAAGTACAATTATTATTTTATTTATATCTATTTTAGCTCATATATTGGAATTTCATTTCAGTTGGTGTTATTTTTTTTCTTGGTGACACTGATGTACGTTGGATACGCCCTGAACCACTAGTGATGCGGCAGCGGCCCCTAGCGATCGATAAAATAACTTCTGACTACGGGAGCGAGACTTCGGCAATCCAACAAAGATGAACGCTTCCTCTAAAAGTTGGCCCCTGATCTTCAGGGGTCTGCACAGGGGCAACAGAGAAGATCAGGGGCCAACTTCAAAGGGGGCAGTGTGTGGATCAAGCCTCTGTGCTTGTGATCAGAAGGTTGCTGGTTCAAGCCCAGCTTTGCCACATCTACAGCTCCTTGAGCAAGACCCTTGATCCCCTGAGCACTGCAACAGATGGTTGCCCTTCACAGCCAGCTTCCTCTCACCTACTGAGAGCATCTCAACGATTGAGAAATCAGTTTAATTAAGTAATTTTATTAATATAAAAATATTTTATAATCAAGTACTTATAAATACAAGTTAAATTTTTGCTATATACACCAATCAGCCATAACATAAGAACAACTGTTAGGTGAAGTGAATAACATTGATTATATCGTTACAATGGCACTTTGATACAAAGTAACACAAAATAAAAAGATAGATAGAAAGACAAATAGATACTTATTAATTCCTGTTGGAAAATTTGGGTGTCAGAGCAGCAAATAGAACAACAAAAGTAAAAAAGACACTGATATATATGCAGGAGAGGTGAGCAAGTTATGTAAACAGGTTTTATAGGAATCAGCCTCTCTGAATCAGGCACACATTAAATGCAGATATTTTGTTTGCCCAAAATGCCCCTCCAGTCACACGCAGAAACATTGTCTGCTTGCCGTTTGTGACAATCCTGAGCAGGATTAAAGAGAGCAGGAAAACCTGAGAGGAAACAGAGAACATTATGAACGTGGAGGAACTAAAGCCTGTGAGGATCTGTCAGGTCTTCCGGAAATTACCACACATGCTCAGTTTCAAGGTCAAACGTCTCACCTGGGAGTCCGACACCATTTCGCACAGAGCACAATGGTCACAACCAGGAAACCTAAAGCCCCAAAGCCAAACACCACCGGTCCTGTGAAGCGGTAGGAAAAACAGGATATGAGGAGGGAGCAGAATATTGTGCCTCATCAATATATACTGCCACTTAGAGAGCTCAGAGACCAGAGGGTGTCTTATTGGCAGCTTGGTCTCCATTCCTCAGTCGGCACATCAAGCCTGCAGGGCTGTGGATCGATCCACAAAGTCAAGAAAGTGACAACAAACCTTCACCCCTGTCGGGCCGGCATGGGTGTGGCGGGGGTCCATAGGTGACCGTCTTCGAGCCAACACACCTTCCATCGGGCAACAATGCGCAGATGGTCATCACATCTTTATTCAAGCTGGGGAGGTTAAACCACAGGCTGTCTGACGTCTGGGCCAAGACCTGCAATCTGCACACACACAGCTCCAGTGATCATGTCACTATGGTGACGAGATGTGTCACACACTGAGAGGATTCTGTAGGACACTAGGAAGTAAGGGAGGGACTATATTCCATTGTGCTCAGCAGGTCACTGGCATGAAAGTCATAAATGGGCTAAACTGAGAAAATTAGCCAGAAATCCACAGGAAGTTCTGTATGATGACAAACTCACTCCTCTGAGTAGCATTCCAGTGTCCCCTGAAGACGTATCTTTGTTACGTGATCAAGGTTCTTCCCCAACATCTTAACATCGTTTTTGCCGTGAAAGGAGACGACACTCGGAATAACAGAGTGCACTTCTGGGTCCTGGAAGAAATTAAATATACAGTCAGGTCCATAAATATTGGGACATCGACACAATTCTGATTTTTTTTTACTCTATACACCACCACAATGGATTTGAAATGAAAAAACAGGATTTGCTTTAACTGCAGACCTTCAGCTTTAATTTGAGGGTATTTACATACAAATCAGGTGAACGGTGTAGGAATTACAACAGTTTGTATATGTGCCTCCCACTTTTTAAGGGACCAAAAGTAATGGGACTATTGGCTGCTCAGCTGTTCCATGGCCAGGTGTGTGTTATTCCAGGTGTGTGTTATTCCCTCATTATCTTATTTAGAAGGAACAGATAAAGTCCAGAGTTCATTTCAAGTGTTCTATTTGCATTTGGAATATGTTGCTGTCAACTCTCAATATGAGATCCAAAGAGTTGTCACTATCAGTGAAGCAAGCCATCATTAGGCTGAAAAATAAAAACAAACCCATCAGAGAGATAGCAAAAACATTAGGTGTGGCCAAATCAACTGTTTGGAACATTCTTAAAAAGAAAGAATGCACTGGTGAGCTCAGCAACACCAAAAGACCTGGAAGACCACGGAAAACAACTGTGGTGGATGACCGAAGAATTCTTTCCCTGGTGAAGAAAAACCCCTTCAGAACAGTTGGCCAGATCAAGACTCTCCAGGATGTAGGTGTATGTGTGTCAAAGTCAACAATCAAGAGAAGACTTCACCAGAGTGAATACAGAGGGTTCACCACAAGATGTAAACCATTGGTGAGTTTCAAAAGCAGGAAGGCCAGATTAGAGTTTGCCAAGCAACATCTAAAAAAGCCTTTACAGTTCTGGAACAACATCCTATGGACAGATGAGACAAAGATCAACTTGTACCAGAGTGATGGGAAGAGAAGAGTATGGAGAAGGAAAGGAACTGCTCATGATCCCAAACGTAGCACCTCATCAGTGAAGCGTGGTGGTGGTGGTGTCATGGCGTGGGCATGTATGGCTGCCAATGGAACTGGTTCCCTTGTGTTTATTGATGATGTGACTGCTGACAAAAGCTGCAGGATGAATTCTGAAGTGTTTCGGGCAATATTGTCTGCTCATATTCAGCCAAATGCTTCAGAACACATTGGACGGCACTTCACAGTGCAGATGGACAATGACCCGAAGCATACTGTTAAAGCAACCAAAGAGTTTTTAAGGCAAAGAAGTGGAATGTTATGCAATGGCCAAGTCAATCACCTGACCTGAATCCGATTGAGCATGCATTTCACTTGCTGAAGACAAAACTGAAGGGAAAATGCCCCAAGAACAAGCAGCAACTGAAGACTGTTGCAGTAGAAGCCTGGCAGAGCATCACCAGGGGTGTAACCCAACGTCTGGTGATGTCTATGCATTCCAGACTTCAGGCTGTAATTGACTGCAAAGGATTTACAACCAAGTGTTAAAAAGTGAAAGTTTGATTTATGATTGTTAATTTGTCCCATTACTTTTGGTCCCTTAAAAAGTGGGAGGCACATATACAAACTGTTGTAATTCCTACACTGTTCACCTGATTTGTACGTAAATACCCTTAAATTAAAGCTGAAAGTCTGCAGTTAAAGGCTATCTTGTTCGTTTCATTTCAAATCCATTGTGGTGGTGTATAGAGCCAAAAAGATTAGAATTGTGTCGATGTCCCAATATTTATGGACCTGACTGTATACAGACCTGATTCAGTGGAGAATGTAATCTGTCCCTAGTGCCTGTACAACAGCATGCATTGCTTAGAGTGTAGGAACACACTTCACAGGTGTTATTTAATAACATCATTCCAAAAACCGATGACAAAGTCACTATGGAATGAACCACTTTGGAGTTACCACTAGAAAGCTAAAGCTTAAAAATTTACTTATGGAGAAGAAAAATAACAGACTTACTGAATAATTCAAAGGATGGGCGACATCTTTACAGACATCCTGCAAAAAACGAATGAAGCACTAACTGAAAATCACTAATTCGGAGGCATGTTCTGCTTATAAACTGACCTCCTGGATATTTCTAGGTGACGCTCCGGATCTTTTTTTTTTTTTATTGCCCACCACCACCCCCCCTCTTCGGAGGACAACTTTATTTTACATTACATTCAAGAGCAAAGATTGTGGCCGCTCTGAACTCACCAGTACCGTGGAAAAGGAGAAAAACAGGGGGGGTACAGAAACAACAAGCGTAACAATAACAGACATCAATCACCATGGGGAGAGGGGGAGAGAGAAAAAAAAAAGGTATACAGAAATAATAACACTAATAATGTAGGCGGGATGGAAAAAAAAATGAAGTATAGGGGAATACACAATACAAACAACCATAAGAAACATAACACTCATCAAACAACAAGAATTATAACAACATCAGTGATACTAATAATAATTAATACAAATCGGTATTATATATATGTAGCATACACACACGTAATCGTACCGTTATATATGTATATTTCAATTCCTAAATCTATAACATACCCTAAAAAGTAATAATAATAATGATATTGATCGCTCAACCAGTCTTGTATGCATGTGCAAGTGTAGGTGTGACCTGATTTGTCATTGGATGTGCTGGCATTTAATGCTGTCAGGGGAGGCGGCAGCACCCCCCCCCCCCCAGGCCCAAGGCGAAGGCAGGAGAACCAGGCAACCGAGGCCACCCTACCGCCCCCCCGGCACAAGGGCCCACAGCCACGCATCCCAGAGACAACCACCCGCCCAACCCGAGAGGGAGCCCGCGAGGGACTAAGGGGGCGCCAACCCCCGCACAGGGAGGCCCGCAGAGGGAGGACGGGCGGCGAGCCCCCCAGCCCCACCCGCAACCCCCCCACCGGGGCAGGCGGGTCCAGGGCCGGAGGGCCCCACCAACCGGGACCACCCCCCCACCCCCCGGCGGACGGCCCCCCACACACCGGGGGAGCCCCAGCCCCCCCAGCCCGTCCCCCGGCAGGACGGGCCGCCGCCCACCGCAGCGACCCGGCACGCCTCCCCCCCAACACTGCAGGATGATCCAAGGGGGGCCCATACAAAGAGCCCCCCCCCCCACCCGGGAGCGGACCCGCGGCGACCGGGGAGCGGCAGACACCCCGCCCAGCCCAGACCGAACCCCCCAATCCGCCTAGCAGGGCCCAGAGTGTCCCAAGATTCCCCGGACCGCCCGCCAGGGCCCCACCACGGCGCAGCAGAGCCAAGCACCACCCGGCCCGCGGCCCAAGAGAGGAGGCCGCCCATACCCGCCAGGGCCACCCGAACCCCCCCATGATGGGTCTTCCCCCCGGCGGGCCACCCCACCCGCACAGGGCCAGAGACAGAGAGTTAGGGGGGGCCCCTCAGCCCCCATCCCCTCCCTGACCCATGTTGGTGTGAAGTGTGCATGTACATGTGTGAGAGAGTTGTGTGTTTATGTCTACAATGCATTAAAATTAGTGGGTGCAGTTCGGGCCCCACCACTGGCAGATGGCAGAGTCCCCCATCCCCCTCCCCGCACCCCCAAGGCCCTAATGTAATATGGACTGCGTATATGACTAAGGTGCAAAAAGTGGGCGAGCAGTTGAGGCATGGGCACCCCACCGCTGGCAGACGGCAGAGCCCCACCTGCCTCAACCCACCTCCTCAGCCCTAGTGTCATGTGGTGTCTAACATGCAAGTAAAAATTGAGGGGCAGTGTCTCGGCGCACCTCCCCACCGCCCCTCAAGGCCCTAGTGTTGTGTGAAATGTGGTGTTGGGCCCAGGGGAGCAATAAGGGCGTGCCAGGAGTGGGCCCCCCCCGGCACCGGGGCCAGATCCCCGACTGGCCCCGATTAGTCCCCATCCCCGACCCCGCACAGCCGGCAGGGACGGCCAACCGAGGTGTTCAGGGGCGCCACAGGCAGCCCAGCAGCAGGGAACACCCCCCCCCCCCCCCAGGCGCAGACCGGGAGAGACCCACCCCACCACGCCCGATGAGACCCCAGCTAGCGGCCAAGGACGGGACAACCCCAGACCCCCCCGGCAAACGGGGAGCCGGACCAGCCAGGCGGGGTGACCCCCGCCCCCCGGCCACCCCAGGCCCCCCCCCAGGCGAGGCAGAGGCTCCCCCCACCGCCCCCCCCAAACCACCCCACAGCGCCCGAGGGCCCCGCGCCGGAATCGCCAACGGCAGACAACGACCCGCCCCCACCAGGCAACGGGCCTGGGCAGACCAGGCCCCCCAGCATGCGGGCGACCACCCGCCCGGGAGCCGGAGCAGCGGCCCCAGCAGATAGAGCCCACGCCCCCAAACCCACGCACCCCAGCGCAGCGGCCCAGGCGGAACCCAGAGGCCCCACCCCCCGATCCCCCCCCAGCGCGCCACCCACCCCGCGGGGGCAGAACCCCCCCACCCCCCGCACCGCCCCCACCAGGCCAGGCCAGCGGCCACCCAGAGACACTGACCACGCGCCCTCAGCCAAGAGAAACACCAGAGGACCCCAACAACCCAGCCCCCCCACCCCCAGCCCCCAACCCGGGACGGTGACGGCAAGGCCCCACCACCCCTGACGACATTACGTTAAAAAATTCATTATTGGAGTCCAACTGTCTTCAAAATCGATCAATTGATTTTTCTTACAGGCAGACATCCTCTCCATGGAAACATAATCCAAGAGTAGATTTTTGAACAGATTTATGTTTATGTTACGCTCCGGATCTTACCTCTGCCTGAGCTTGATGTAACTCACCATTAGGCCAGGAACAGGTTTGTGAACTAGACCAGGTACAACCACTTGTGACACACGCATAACACCTGTGTAGAGTATACAGGGGGTTACGGAGTGCATGGACAGGCACATTGTGTTAGAGAACACAATGAATGCAGTGGACGCAGTGACTTACTGGGCAACTGAAGACGCTTCTGTAATATTCGGGCAGTTCTTTACAACCAGAGGTTCAGTTATTCCCTCCTCTGCTACAGTGATTATTACTGCAATATTAAAGCCTGTAAAAAACAGCAAGTTACTCAACACAGCTTGCAAATGTAATTCATGTGACCCATTTGTATCAAACTTGATGCAGCCAGACAGAGTCCTTGGAGTTTGCTGCAAGTGAGAGCTATTAGCTTATTTTAGGCACCTGTTACTATATCCTTCGCTTCTCCGGCATCTTTCTTAGACTGCAGTGTTTACTGACAGTCTGGTTCTCCAGAGCGCTCCAAACACACAAGGAGTACTTATTTTACAAATCTAACATCTAGATTTTAAATACTATATTAGCTTGAATTCTGGAACAGCTACAAACAGGCAGCAATTCCACACATTACAGCATTCTTAGTGAATATAGACCCAAAAATAAGGTGAAACCACTACCTCCTGTTTGGAGATTGTGAACTGGAAATGTGCAGGAACAGGGGGAAGCTGGTTTGTCACAAATATCTGAACCCACATCATCGAAGGAGCAAGACACAGAGGATCCGTTTGGAAGTCTCATGGGAGTGGTGACATTTACTGTGATCTTCAGAGAGAGTGCAAAAATACAGAAATATGCTGGATTAGCAAGGCAAGAATATTGGTCACATGTATAGACAGATAAATGAAATTATCAAGCAATAAATTGTGATTTCCTACCATGTCAGATGAAACACTTTCTATTTGCAAAGATGCCATTCTCCTATAGACAGACCTTACAGTTGCTCCCGGACATTCAGGGTTAAACATGCATCTAGAATATGAAAAAATAAAAGTAATCAACACAAGAGATGAAGATGGGATTATCATGGGAGATTAATGAGTCTGTATTAGCAAAGACCCTATGGTCTGATTCTAAGCTTCACTCTCTCCTGTATATATGTGTCTTAAAAGAGAGTTAGAAGGAGTGCAAGATGTACACAAGGCAAATAATTTCATTTCAAAGATTACAAGGCACAGCTAAGATTTGTATAATGAAGTATTACAGTATATACAGTCAGTCATGTATAGACCCCTGCTACACTGTAATGCCATTTCTCCCAGCAACACCTTGGCCAGGTGAGTCCCTTTGTGGTCACATGGGCCTGCTATTAGCTTCTGAGGACTAAAACTGAGGATCATTCAGAGAAAGTACATTATGATATATTATGATTATACATGAGAGACATGATGGCTGAAGCTGAGGAAAAACACCTCTATTTGAAAACATCTGCCGCTATTTCCGGTCAGTGTCAGAGCACAACATGAAGTCAGGGCCACTAAACCATATAACTATGAGTTTGAAGTCCTAATAGGTGCCCAGCTGCTGTACACCTCAACCAGGTACTTAACTATGAAGATAAAATCATTGCCATAAAGTATCAGCAAGCTTAATATTGTGAAGGACAGAGACCTCTTCATAGGCACACACCACCCACAGAAAGGATCCTGTGCAGACCAGCAGTCTCCCATGTTGCTGTATTTGTCACACTGAGCCACACTGACTGCTCTCAGCTATAAAACAAAGTGAAATTATCACCAAGGGTCAACAGTAAGGCAACAGATAGTCTGTAATAGGGGTGTCAAACTCAAAGCCCGTGGGCCACATCCGGCCCGTGGTACAACTGCATCCGGCCCGCGCGATAAAATCTTATGTCTCCGAACTGGCCCGCTGGTATATGGCACGCACATTACTGGCACTACAAATCCCTGATTGCACAGCGAACGCTGGCGCGTTTGTACGCCAATCAAGGTAGGGCTGCACCACAGGGCTGCAGGACGTCACATCGCAATGTACTCGTGATTGCATGGCGCTTGCGCAATAATCACTAGCGGTTGATTGGAACATTTAATTGGACGCCGGCGTTTCGGTACTATATGGAGTTTTACTTACGCCCACAATCTGGTAAGCAATTAAGTAGTGCGTCTGAAATATTAGTAATCTGTATAAATTCGGCATATCCTTATGTTGAATAGACGTATGGGACTTCAAATTGCAAAAAGTACCGCCAAACCACCGGTGTTTTTTTGCCTTTTATCCACAATATCTCCTCTTTCTAAAGATATGATGATGTTATGGCTGCTGAGCTGTCCATTTCTTTACTTTAGTGTTTATAAATCGCTTCCATGATTTACCAAACGTGGCGTGCTCCGCTAACCTAATTTAATAAACATAAGGATATGCTGAAATTATACAGGTAACTAACTCATGGGGGTCACAATAAGTATGTCACTACTTTTTTTAGGCGTACTATATGTCGTATGTGTTTTTTTCAATGTGATCTCTCATTTGTTTAATCTATAAACTTGGTTTGTTCTGAATTCTGTGATGGCTTGGGAGAAGTTAATATTTCTGCATGAATAATTCGCTGTAATATATGTGATTAAACATTAATATTAAATTCACCTGGTTTGGCCTTCGAATTCAACCCAGTTTTTAATTTTGCCCCCCTCAGTGATTGACTTTTGACACCCCTGGTATATGATATGACAGAGGCCACCTGGTTTCCAATTGCCATGTAGATACGCTTTTTATCCTCTGGGTCTAGAAGCATTTTGTAGAACACGGGGACGTCATCGTCAGATTGGTACAGGACCCTTGGACAGGTGGGTTTAAGGTTCCCATCAAGTGCAATCTGAAATAAAAAGTTTATTTTCCTCTCGATATTTTTGGACAGTCTCCACCACCTGCCATTTTGATTTATACATGTGTACTAAACAATGGATTTGCTGAGCATTTGATAAATATGACCAGCGTTGTCCATTGTGGATCGACCAAAGGTGATTCTGACCGTTAAATATCTGTGTTCAGCTAAATTATATATCATCCATATAATGTGTGTGTGTTTGTAAGAGCATATAAAATCTAAATTTTGTATTTCTAAATGTTGAAGGTATGTGTTGCCATTTGATTCCAGTGTTAACATTTTGTAAAGCGTTGACACTAGAATTATGATTTCCCAGTGTCATTCACATGAGTGATTTCCTGACAAAACCTAGCCAGGAAACTCGTTGGGGATTCCTCCTGGTGAATAATCTTGTAGTATGTGACACACTATCGGTGATGAATTGTGTAGTGTGTAAAACACAACGACTTCAAGACTGCAAGATTACAAGTCGTGTGGTGTGAACAGCATTAGGAGCTGAGCCCCCTGAGGGTCAAATTCTGCTATCGCCCCTGCAATTAATTTTTGCTAATATCAGTCTTCTCATGATTATTATCCGTCACCTTCAGGCATGGAGCCAAAAGATCATAGTGAAAACGTGCCGGGTATCATGTTCCTGAATCCTACCTTAATCAGCTGCCCATTAGCTGTCCCAACGAACAGAACCACCCATGACTCAAAAGATAGAGCGGCCACCAATGTCATTGAGGGATGTGTGAACACCACAGCTTCTGGCTTCAGATCACCCTGAGGATTCTATAACCGAAACGATTTAAGCCACGTTTATAAAAAGGGTAGCTGACAGTTTGTAACTGAATACTCTGACACATTCTACTCCCCTACATGCAGCAATACTTCCACAAATAGTATAAATATTTACTTCACTTCAACACAGATATTAAAAAAACGCAGTGCACATACCTTTGTAATGTTGTAAATGGCCAGCGCTGTATTTCTTTGATCACTCGTATCACCGGCTGTAAAAACACCTGCCCAGTATCCAGGAAAATCACCGTCAATGTAAGAGGAGGAGACGAGCTTCAAGCGAGGCTTTTCGTCGCAGCACGATAGAGACTGACGTCGGGTGGATGTTAAAACGTCGCTCTTATCGCCTTTGCTTTGCATTCGAAGTAGTTGAACCTCTTTGTCTGATTGTACGTTTACAAATATATAAATCTCTGGACCAAGTTGAAATCCGTCTACAAAATTTATGCGTGCATGTAAGTCATGCTGCGGATTTCCGTGAGTTGCAATCGTCGAGAATATTTCACCGTTCTGTGCATACATTGTGTTTCGCAGAGTTATTGTGTTATATGAGTGGGTAAAACAATTACCGACATTTTCTTTGGTGTCCATCACCCCAGTCATTAGATACGCGCCGCTCCTCAACTCCACCAGAAAGCAGAGAGAAGACGCGTTATAATTAAATGGAGTCATTGTGGTATCATTTTCTGCATATATTAATTTTGAAATATTTTTCAAATCAAGAACCTCGCAATATCCACAATTTCTCGTGACACAAGTGACTAAGGTGTTATTTCTTTCAAACACCACTAAAACCTTCACTCTGCCTGGCTCCGACCCGGAGAGGTCTCTGGTTTCCTCCACCGTTAAGTCGCGGTTCATTTGGTAGAGCTGATCTCCGACGGCGACGTAGATGCTCCTTTTCCATACAGCGAGGTTATCAATCTGTTTGTCAAACGTATGATTGTCGACACACCGGCTGAGGCCGATGAAAATAATAAAGATGATTGTCGTCCTCATGCTTCAGTTACAGGATAAACTGCTTTACAGACCGCTGTCAGATGCCTCCATTCGGCGAGTTTCTGAAACTTCCTTTTCTGTCACTGCGTTCCGCGTCCCTTTATTGTCAAGCGGGAGGACCTTGTTACGCGGCTGTGTCTATTAATATTAACATGCTCGGCCGACGAGGTATATATAGTTATACAGTTGAAACCAGAATTTTACATACACTTCAGAAAAAGACACAAAAACGTTTTTTCTCTCTGTCGAACAATAAATCAAAGTAATCTTTTTCTGTTTTAGGTCAGTTAGGATCACCAAAAGTTTTTGCATTTGTTAAATGTCAGAATAAAGAGAGAGAATTTTATTTTATTTTATTACTTTAATCAAAGTCAGAAGTTTACATACACTAAGTTTATGTCTTTAAACAACCTAGAACATTCCAGATTATTCCAGTCTGAGTTCTAGAAGCTTCTGATAGATTAATTAACACAATTTGAGTTAAGTGGTGGCACACCTGTGGATGAATTTTAAGGCATATCTCAAACACAGAGTCTCTTTCTGTGACATCATGGGAAAATCAAGAGAAATCAACCAAGACATCAGGAAAAGAATCGTGGACCTCCACCTGTGTGGCTCATCCTTAGGTACAATTTCCAGATGCCTGAAGGTCCCATGTTCATCTATTCAAACAATAATACGCTAATATACAGACCATGGGAGTATACAGCCATCGCACCATCAGGAAGGAGATGGATTCTGAGTCCCAGAGATGAATGTGAATGAGGTGAAATGTGCAAATCAACAGCAAAAGGCCTTGTGAAAATGCTGGCTGAAACTGGGAAGATAGTATCACCATCCACAGTAAAACGAGTCCTGTACCGACATGAGCTGAAAGGCCACTCAGCGAGGATAAAATCATTGCTTCAAAACCATCATAAAAAAGCCCAACTACAGTTTATGCACAAAGATCTTAATTTTTGGAGACGTCCTGTGGTCTGATGAAACTAAAATTGAACTGTTTGGCTATAATGATCAACAGTATATTTGGAGGAAAAAGGCGGAAGCTTGCAAGCCTCAGAACACCATCCCACCCGTGAGGTACGGGGGTGGCAGCATCGTGGTGTGGGGCTGCTTTGCTGCAGGACGGACTGGTGCACTTCCCAAAATAGATGGTGTCATGAGAAAAGAAACGTATGTGGATATATTGAGCATCTTAAGACATCAGCCAGGAAGTTAAAGCTTGGGTGCAAAGTATTAGAGTGACCGTCACAAAGCCCTGACCACAAACATGAAATAACGGAATAGAAACAAAAAATGTAATTATGGAAATGCAATGACCGAAGTCAAAAGGGATATACTGTTCTGCAAAGCAAGCACAGTTTGTGGAAACACGACCCTAAAGTCTTATAGCACGTTAACAGAACAGCTTAGGTTGTTAGAATAAGAGGAAGTTGGTTTACTTGGTTGCAGAGTGGGGGGGGGGGGGGGGGTGGTCTTGGCAGTTGGTTGCAGAGGCTGATGAGCTGATGGGATGATGGCACTCAGGAAGGCGCGGCATTTGGAGCAGTGGAGTGGAGCCCCTTGGATTCTCTCTCCTGGTGAAGCTTTATCTTGGTTGCAGTTCTCTGTCCAGCTGGGCCTTCACCAGAGGGCTTCAGGAGGGCTTCTCTTCTCCTGGGCTGATGTTCTCCACCTCTCTTCGGGCTGATGTTCTTTCTGCTCCTCTTTGTTCTGAGGTGCCAGGTTTTTATGGTCCAAAGTTCATGAATAGGGATGACCAGGAATTTGACTCCTGGACCAATGGCTGACCATCCATCTGCTGGGCTTTCGGAGGGGGTCTGTATCAGTCCTTTTGGGATTTATGACCAGACTGATTCCCCCATTACTGATGATTTTCATTAAGCTGGTGTAACTTTTGATACATCCACTTTCATGGTAACCACTGACCAGATTTGGAATCAGGAGTAATTGTCCATCAGTTTGACACCAAACATGCCATAACAAGCTGGCGGTTCACACCTCATACCATCTATTAATTAATTAACTATTACTAATATTATGTATGTTACTTATTCACATCAGTATACGGTATAGATGTTTTGGGTTGCACCTCAACAGATGTTACACTTTGGGTAAATTGTACAGACATTACATTACATATTCATATTCAAACAGCACATCTTACCCTTAGATACTGTAGGTGTGGCCGTTAGTTTGTGGTAATACCAATTTAAATTGCACATCTGGGAACAACATATTTCGGTTGGTGTGGCTTATCCCAATTGATCTTCTCCCCAGAATGGATAATGTACACCTTAATTCAGTTCTTTTAATGCGGCATGGTAAAAGACAAAGAGCTTGCTAACGGGCCGCAAAGATCAGATAAGGGCCACAGAGGAATGTGGAAGAGAAGAGGGGGGTTTGTTAAACAAAGAAAGAAGAATCTCTGAAAGTTAGGACACACTGAGATACCTGGTTACACTATTTAATTTTCAAGATTCTTCTGGTATAACCATTAGAACATATATGCAGTGGTAGCTATACCTATTTATTTCTTCAAATTTATAAATTTATAAGTGTGAGGGGTAAAATAGGTGATACTCTGTGAACATGGTTATAAGAGTGGCACACAAAACACTAAGATTGTCTAAGGACACATACAAACATAACCTGTATATTGAGACTAGCAATCATAAGCAATGAAATATACAGGGTATACAAACGCTGACTTAGAAGAAACTTTCTTTTAGGATGTTGGTCTGTTGGGTGAGTGGTATGTAAGGCAGGATGTCTGGGGAGGGGGTTGCGTGCCAAGTCGAGGGACCCCTATCCTTGAGGTCCACTCTGCTGTCTGTAGGTCCCTAAATCTTTGGGAAATAAAAGTTGGAGTGCTGGCATAATTATTATTTTACTTAGGGAAAACACTCCATACAATCAGTAAGGACAGTATGAAATAATTTAAAAACCCAGCTGCATAGTAAGACGGAAAACAGGGCAAACAGTCAAACCAGTATCATTCATATGCTCCACAAAATTCAACTAGAAGCAAAATAAAATGAATGATGGTTGTGCGTGCGGCAGCTTGAATTCATACTACAGAAGAGGGCAGATGTATTGCAACAAACATATATACAAGTGGTGTAGCGAAACAGATAAACCTTTATCTACAGTTTTAAAGTTACTAGTCAAGGCTTGGACGGTATTACGGTGATAACGCATACCACATGGCGATTGGAACCATGGCTGAACGTGACCATGACTGAACAGGAGAGCCGTCCTCAATCCACACCCTGCGAGTGAAGGTTGACCAACCGCAGATCACTATCAACACCGCGAAAGGGGCAACGATAGGGGAAATACCGTAATAATTACCCGCTACATGTGTAACATCCGAACACTGCTAGCAGCTCGGCCACACTCGGTTGACATGCAGGGATGTGCAGTATTTCTGAGTATGAGTATTTTAAATCCAAACTTGTATTTTGTAATTTGTATTTGACTTACTTCATAAAATTGATTACTTTAAAAATATTTTGAGGTTCAGTATTTTTGTATTTTGAAAAAACAAGAAATTCTTTCCCCATAATGTCTGCGTGATAACTTGTGCGTGCACAAGGAGGAATATTTTTTTCCAGACATTGCAATGAATTGTCATTAGAGCCAACATTTGATCACTTGTGTCGAAAGAAAATAATTACAAGGTCTATTCAAGACTATTTGCGCTTAAGGATTTTAAGTTGTTGCAGAGTGAAGCACTTAAATTCTCATTTTTCATTTTAAATTTTGAGTTCTTTCATCTGTGGTGCAAAAAGGAAGCTGTTTTGTCAATGAAATAATAATAAAAAAAAAAACATTTCTGAGTTTGCTATTATTATGTTTTCAATTGGACATTATCTGAGTGTTCCCTTGAGTACCTGGGATATCCACTCACCTAAAGGATTATTAGGAACACCTGTTCAGTTTCTCATTAATGCAATTATCTAATCAACCAATCACATGGCAGTTGCTTCAATGCATTTTGGGGTGTGGTCCTGGTCAAGACAATCTCCTGAACTCCAAACTGAATGTCAGAATGGGAAAGAAAGGTGATTTAAGCAATTTTGAGCGTGGCATGGTTGTTGGTGCCAGACGGGCCGTTCTGAGTATTTCACAATCTGCTCAGTTACTGGGATTTTCACGCACAACCATTTCTAGGGTTTACAAAGAATGGTGTGCAAAGGGAAAAACATCCAGTATACGGCAGTCCTGTGGGCAAAAATGCCATGTTGATGCTAGAGGTCAGAGGAGAATGGGCCGACTGATTCAAGCTGATAGAAGAGCAACTTTGACTGAAATAACCACTCGTTACAACCGAGGTATGCAGCAAAGCATTTGTGAAGCCACAACACGCACAACCTTGAGGCGGATGGGATACAACAGCAGAAGACCCCACCGGGTACCACTCATCTCCACTACAAATAGGAAAAAGAGGCTACAATTTGCACGAGCTCACCAAAATTGGACAGTTGAAGACTGGAAAAATGTTGCCTGGTCTGATGAGTCTCGATTTCTGTTGAGACATTCAAATGGTAGAGTCAGAATTTGGCGTAAACAGAATGAGAACATGGATCCATCATGCCTTGTTACCACTGTGCAGGCTGGTGGTGGTGGTGTAATGGTGTGGGGGATGTTTTCTTGGCACACTTTAGGCCCCTTAGTGCCAATTGGGCATCGTATGCCACGGCCTACCTGAGCATTGTTTCTGACCATGTCCATCCCTTTATGACCACCATGTACCCATCCTCTGATGGCTACTTCCAGCAGGATAATGCACCATGTCACAAAGCTCGAATCATTTCAAATTGGTTTCTTGAACATGACAATGAGTTCACTGTACTAACATGGCCCCCACAGTCACCAGATCTCAACCCAATAGAGCATCTTTGGGATGTGGTGGAACGGGAGCTTCGTGCCCTGGATGTGCATCTCACAAATCTCCATCAACTGCAAGATGCTATCCTATCAATATGGGCCAACATTTCTAAAGAATGCTTTCAGCACCTTGTTGAATCAATGCCACGTAGAATTAAGGCAGTTCTGAAGGCGAAAGGGGGTCAAACACCGTATTAGTATGGTGTTCCTAATAATCCTTTAGGTGATTTACCATGTTTCAGAATATTTTATCTTTTGTTTCCTGACATGATCTACCTCCGTCATGTCCCTGTTTAGCCAGCAGAGGGTGCTGGCCATCCTGTAATCACCTAATTGTTTTCAGTCTGATGTGATACTCCCCCCACACCTGCCTTTTGTTACTCCTCTGTTAGAGGTATATATATGTGTTTGCGCTCACTGTGTTCCCCAGCTTGGTCACTATTACTGCTTTTAGGTGTTTTCCAGGTTCTCAGTGTCTTCCATCCCTGCAATGCTTCCTGTTTTCCAGCTTGACCTTCTCCTGTCTCATTGCTCCTTCCTGTTCTCCATGTTAGACCCCTCGTGGTCTTTCGTTTTCTGGTTGTTCGTGTCCCGTTCATAAATCCGTCTGTTCTGCTCAAAGCTAACCTCTGGGCTACACCTTCCCCATCAGACATGACACTTGGTATCACATTTGTTTTGTGTCTCCTTAAGCAGTGGAAAAATGTTGCTCTTATGTTCGGTCATTTGTATTTTTCAGTTTTTAAAATACAATATACCATAGTTTATTTTGATACATCATCAATACACAATCTGATAGTTCGATATCTTTAAACTTACCTGTTTGGGCACAGGTTACAACACACACAGGAAACACTCAGCAGAATTCTCCAGCTCTTTTGTTACCTCAGGTAGCGGAAGAGCCTTCCCACCAGCCAGATCGTTTCCAATGATGAAGGAAACCCCATCCACAGGCAGCTGAGAGTGGACCCCAACCTTAATGTGACCGGAATGTTTGGACGTGTGTAAATACACGTAATGTAAGGGCATTTGGACAATACCAAGTTCAATACCTTGAATGAGCGCATTGCTTCTGCAGTATGTGTTCTCTTTAAAAGGCAAAACAAAAAATATATAGGCCTACTATAGGGTATATTTGTTCCGTTTACTCCACATATATAAAGGGGCTCTAATTGAACAACACAGGAGCAGGGAAACAAACAAGACTGCTAGGGATCAAATTGAAAAGACTAGTACAGGGAAGGACAAGGACAAACACGAGGAGTTATGTCAATGATCGGACTGGGGCTGAGGAGATAAAAAGGTACTTTTACAAAGACTAACAAGAGACAACAAGCAACAAGCGCAGCTCATCAGGGCCACATCAGGGAGGAGACAGGAAGGTCAGGGGGACACAACAGGCAGGACATCACAGCTAAATGGAACACGATCGTGTAAGGTGTGCTTATCTTAAGCCGATGATCTTCAATGACCCACTAATTCTCCACTCAAGGTGGATGCCATACATGAAAAAAATATCAGGTTGGCAGAGTGGTCACGCCATTGGGCGCTTGAGCGAAGCCCTTAATGCCAATTGCTACAGGGACTGGCTGACCGTGCTGTCTCCTCTACACCAGCTTCATGAGGTGGCCTTCTGGGATGCTTGTCCAGCTGTCCTGATGGAGGTCCCATATATATACTGAGCACTGATTGGCCGCTTTTCCTTCATTCTCTGGTCAAACTCCTCCAAAACCATCTCTGCTATATTTAGGTCAGGTGACCAGGTCATATCATGTGACACTATCACTCTCCTTCGCAGGCTCCTTGGCGTATGCAAATTTTTGACTGGTACTGCACATTTATTTTTTAGTCTGTTTGCCAGCCTGCTTTGCTTCATTTTCAATCCACATTTCTTAGCATGAAACTATATGAAAACATTACATAAAACTGATTAACACACAAAAATAATTAACAAATGCAACACATTTGGATTGACTAGTTCTGGCTGTTTTTGTCAGTACAAAATACTGTGATCTGTCATCTTGTGCTAAAATCGATGATTGTGCCATCTTTGGCCCAAAACCTCTTTCCCATTAGTGATCTGACATCTGGCAGAGATACTCTCAGCTGAAATTGGTCCATATAAGCAGGGATTGACATAACTGGTACGCAAGTACGCATTCACCTTTAAAAAGCGATACGTGTGGTTGTACAATCGATTGTTGTAACAGCATGAATGCGTACGTATTTTATGTGCATGTGTGCCGATATGACAAGTAATTATCACGCATTTTAACCTCTATACCACAAATGAAGTACGAATTAGCATATAAAGGTTAAAATGCTTGATAATTTCTTGTCATATGGGCAAAAATGCCCATAAAATATGTACGTATTCACGCTGTTACAACAATCGATTGCTGCATGTATTACTTTTAAAGGTGAATGCGTACTTGCGTACCAGTTATGTCAGTCCCTGCATATAAGGAAAGCATGCTGTCAGTCAGAATCATAAGCCAAATAAGGATTGGGTATGGCCTAAACCATTATGACCATACCAGAACAAAGCCAGATGTGCCAGATCCAGGTCAAAGTCGGCCCACATGTGCTTGCTATGTGGGATATAGTGCAAAACAGACACATTGCAAAGGCAATACACATTTTATCTTCGTGTACTCAATGCATTAAATGCTGTGAGTCACTGAACAGGAAAACCACAGATGTATGTGTTATGAATATAGAAACAGACGAGGCAAAATGGTGTTTCTTCTGCAGACTATGTTTAATATGCATTAAGTTTAGTATGCTTGCATTACGTATATTGTTGCTCTTCAAAGTTGAAACAGATTATATTAAAAAAGGCATTTTTATGTTCATAGTAGCCAAGTACTAGAGCAAATGTTACAGCAGCCAAAAATCTAATTTATTACCAGGAATGATCAGAAATTCATATTAAACAAACATAAGTTACATTAGGTATCGGCTGGTAAGTGGATTGACTAGAGGACAGTGTGAAAACTAGACACTTCTGATTCAATTTATCATTTCTCTGTCCGCAATGCCACATCTAATCCCTACTCCCCCACACCTTCAATCTCTAGCACCCTGCACACTATCCCCACCTCTTTATTAAATCTTTATTAAAAGCTTTATTAAACCTTGTGTGACTTTGCTCATCTCAATGTAATCAGGTTTTCCAGATCTGCATCTGCGGCTGTCCTTTCATGTGCCACCACACTGGCTTAGTGAGACTGCTTCAGTTTTGGTACAATTTGTCTCAAAATGAAATAGGACCCAGATGGATCCCTCTTTAAAAAAAATCGGTCAAGTCTCACGACCACTTTCGGTACGATGAAACTCCTCCATGGGGGGGTGAAGACGAAAGAATATTTTTGAAAAACACCCATCAAATACTTTTAGAGTTACTGTGCTCACAATATTGTGTCTTCTGCAGCCTCCATTTCCTTCCTTTGCTACCATCTAGCGCTGCTGTTTCAATTTTGCGGAAATTTGTCTCAAAATTAAATCAGGTATAAATTTTCATCATTGAAATGTATTTTTGAAGCAAATATCAGATCCATCAAATACTTTTTGACTCATCGCATTCACAGTGTCAAATGTCATCTGCAGTCCCCCTTCCCTTTGTTACCACTAAGTGGTGCTGCTTTAATTTAGCTTTTTTCTATCCAGGGAAATACAATTTAAATCAATATTTCAATGGTTCAACCAAAAATATAGGTTAATGTTGCACTCAATTTTCTTACAGGTACCTACTAAGAAACACACTGAATAAGGTGCCACGATAATGCTTTATAAATGATGTCACACATCCGACAAACTGCCATGGAAGAAGAAGTGATGTCCCCACTCATCAGGTCGGGGGGGGGGGGGGGGGCAATAATGAGATCTGAAAATGCACAAGATAATTACTTGCAATTCTTTGTGTCCTTATATGGTAATATCTAAGCTGGACCAATGTTCAATTTTGACCTGCCACTACCTAATTTAATAGGAAACAGGAATAGGAATAAAGCTTATATGAAACAGATACACACTCATGATTGCTTTACTTTATATGCAAATATTTTGTTTGCCCCAAATGCTTCTCCAGTCACGCACACAAACATTGTCTGCTTGCCGCTTAAGACAATCCTGTATCCCTCCATGTGTTTGACTGTCCCTCCAACACCTTTAAAGAGAGCTGGAAAACCTGAGAGGAAACACAGAGAATTATGAACGTGGGAAAACTACAGCTTATGATGATTTGTCAGGTTTTCCTGAAATTACCAAACACGCTCAATCACAGGTAAACATTCCCAATTAGCAACTGATTTGGGCCAGATCTGCCTGGAAGGAGAGTCTGCAGCAGAATCTGTCCAGAGTTCTAAATGATTACAGCTGGTCTGTATACACTCTGTAGATCCAGTGAGCATTCACCTGACCATATACGTATGATCAGTCACTTACCAGGTGCGCAGTTGATGCGCTAAGAATCTGAAGTGCGATCACCCCACATAGCGAGATGAATCTGAACCAGATCTGGGCCAAATGGTGTTCAGAAATGAGTCAGAAATCTGTAAACCAGATCTGGCCTGTAGCTGTACTGGAGTTCAGATCAGCTGCAAATGAAGGGTAGGGAGTGGCTTGGTGGGTTAAGTGTCTGTATCTGTAATCAGAAGGTTGCCGGTTCAAGCCTAAGCAGAATGTTTTATGGAGCTATGGCGAGCCAGATGGGGTTGGGGAAGAGGAGCATTTCAATGTACCAGTTCTTGTGCAAATAAAGCATGTTTTTTGTTAAATGTCGCTTATTTTTTCCAGACTGACTAGTTCTGCTCCAGCATCCTGCTGTGGTCTATGTGACTGGTGAGAGGCTCAGTGGGCTAAGCGTCTGTGCTTGTGTGTTGGAGGTTGCTGGTTTGAGCCCTGGCCCTGGTGGGACTGTTACATGTCTGTGGGTCCTTGAGCAAGGCCTTTAACCCCCAGCTCTAGCGGTGCTGGCTGACACTGTGCTCTGCTATGGAGCAGGTAAAGAGAGTTGTGCCAGTGTAACTGTACTTATGCTAATTAAAGTGTGATGCTCCAGTATCCTAGGTCAGGATACTGGAGCAGAACTTAAGCACAGCTACACTAGAATATTTCCTTTTTAATCTCACAACCAGCAGCATCCCCAGAACTGGGGGTTAAAGGCCTTACTCAAGGGTCCACGGACACATAACTGTTCCATCAGGGCCGGGGCTCAAACCAGCAACCTCTGGCTCACGAGCACAGAGGCTTTGCTCACTGAGCCACTCACCAGCCACATGTGATAAGGGAGGATCCCAGAACAAAGCTGGTCTGCAGTCAGTTTGGAAAAAAGAAAAAGAGTCAGGACCACATTTAACAAACAAATGTGTTACTTGCAAAAGCACCTTAGAACACAGCTTCTCACCAGCCCTACCTTACTCTCCACAGCTTGGAGATCACAGTGCAGGGTCAGCTAATGTACAGTGCTGTCTGCTGAGACCAGGGCTTGAACCAGTAACCTTGGAATCACTGGCACAGACACTTAGGCCACTGAGCCACTCATTGCCCCCATTAGGATTACGTCACAATTTTACTTTTACTCTGGTGTCCGATTTGGTAACATTCAATGTGCATCTGGCCCATATATGGTCCTTATCTGTTTCAAACCCAGAAAGTGGATTCGGACCAGTATTGATCCGTTGTGCAAAAAGACTCCAGGCTAGATACAGTTTATGGATCTGTGGCAGTGCCTGAACATTTGGCCTGGATCCGGTTCAGACTCATCTTGCTATGTGGGTATATTTCTCACCATTTCACACACAGCACAATGGTAGCGGCCAGGAATCCTAAAGCCCCCAAGCCGAACACCACCGGTCCTGTCAAGCGGTAGGAAAAACGGGATATGAGGAGGGAGCAGAATACTGATTCGACAGGTTGCATGAGGATATTCCAGGTCACTATGAATTAATAGCAAACACAACATCAAAGACCCCATAATAGACTCTAGTGTTTTCTATACCAGGTGCTGCCCATTTCTTGGAAGAGATGGGAATATTGTACTTGTACTTGTACTTGTACACAAAAGTGCCCTGGGACCCAGCGATCCCAGTGCCGATACCTGTGTTCACCTGTGCTGATTGGATGGAGGACTGAGGATTCCTCGATCTAATGAAAGTGCTGAAGGCTTCCTATAGGCTCCCTATCACTACAAAACACTACAAAACACTACAAACAGGGTCATAGTGCTACCTACCATTCTGTAAGTAAATAAGAATCTCCTGGCTGTGTTTCTGGGCTCTCCCTGCATTTACGACGCATCTGTATTTCCCAGCGTGGCTCCTGTTGACACTGATTATGTCGTAGAGATCTGAGTGACTGCGGGTCACCACCGGCTGCCCGTCTCGCAGGAAGGTGAAGGACGTCTCGGCTCGGTCCGTATCCTGGTGGCCTGAGCTCTGGTTTTTAATCACGGCTGAGCATTTGAGGCTCAAGGGCTGGCCGGCTTTTACTCTGACTCCCGGAGATGCAGTGAGAGTGACGCTGATAAACACCTCTTAGGGGAAACAAGGAAAGGGGGATTAAGAAAGGAATGCTTAGGAAAATAGAGAGCACCATCATAAAATGGCGGTCTGTCCTTCCAGCTGTTGAAATGAAGACCTGGACATACCTCTGACAGCCAGCCACAGCAGGGGGCTAATTTTTCTGACGTCATTCTTCACGGCCTGCGCTGTACAATAGTAACTTCCAGCGTTAGCCCTCTCAGCTACAAATGTGTGCTGGTCCCCCGCGGACACCGCTTTGGGCCGACCCGAGTCATCTGTGAAGAATATCGTGGCTTGCAGGGACTCCCCAGCTTTCCGTGGGGGGTACCAAACCTCACAGCGAAAGGTCACGTCCTCTCCTTCCGTCACCATTCCTGAAGGCTCCACGCTCAACATGGGCGGCGAAAACAGCTCTGGTGACACAGAGATGTAAATCAACGACCCACTAATTCGTCACTCACTGTCCGACATACGTGAAAAAAAATTGTTACATTGTTTTGGGCTGTACCTGACGTTTACGAAACGAGTTATCCACGATTATGGAGTACTCATAAAAATAGTTTAGTTATATGTCACATTTTTTTCTGCATAACACAAAAGCCAATTTGACCTGGTGGACAAACATTTTGGTGCCACTGTCAAGTGACTGCTTTTAATTTTACCCACTGCAATTGTACCCCTCCCACCCTCCACCCAGCTGGAAAAAAATATCAGTCAGCCACGCCCCCCTGTTTGAGCACCTGCCCCTCGTCCAAATCACTTTGGGGGAAACGTCAAGCAACTGTATATTTTCATGATTTGGAAAAACAATTATACCATAAATAAGTCTGTAAGGCTGTGCAATGCTTTTGCCAAGTGCTGTAGTGAAATGTAAAATGCATTATCTCACTCCCTGGAGTCCGCACCCTTACCGTGCACTTTAAACCGAATGGGCCAGCTGTCCCATCCCATAATGCTGCACCAGTATATCTCTGTGTCTGAGGGCACAGCAGGTCTCAGTGTGAGGGATACCCCAGATGCGGGGATAGTTTCAGTTTGCAGCGTGGAGTCTGCCAGTACTCTGTTTCGGAACCAGCGGATCGCTGAGTCTTTGGAGCGCTGTCCCTCGGCCTTGCAAGTCAAGATCACGGTGTCGCCCTCGTATATCTGGCCTGATGGATCGACTGTCACTACAGGTTTGGAGCTGTCTGGAGAAAAGGGAGACGACACGATTTCCTCAATGTTGGTCCCTCAACTAAAATTCCACCCATTGATTTACATGTAATTAACAGATGCTTTTATCTAAAGCACCACACGATGATGATTAGGGGCAGCTACTACCTGGAGTAATCGGGATTAAAGCCCATCAAGGGCCCAACTGTGAATCACCCTGACAGCCGCAGGATTTGACAACAACCTCCTGATCACATCTTATTTGCATCCTCATAATTCTTTTTTTTATTTATTTTTTTTATTATTATTTTTTATTAAAATTCTTACAAAGTCTATAGCCTGGGTGTCTGAGGCATATGCCACACTCTCCAACAGATCAGCAATAGCATCATCATCATCATCATCATCATCGTAATCAGTGTTTCTTGAGACAAACAAGGCCCCTTCCACTGCCCTTATCCTCACTCTCTGAACTCTCAGCACCAGAATAACTGTTCCTCTCGGTTGCGTGTTATTTTCAGTGTTTGAAATGTGTCAGAGATCTTTGGTGGCCAGTGGCCAGTCCATCCATGACGTGAAAGTACAGGTTTGCATGAATGTAAGGCCTTATTCACAACCTTTCAGTGAGAGCTATTTGTGCAAAAAAATAATAAGTTGCATGTTGCACCTAATACAACATTATATTTGGGAGGGAAGTGGTGGCAGTAAATGTTGTCGGGGGGGGGGGGTCGGCTTCACTGAATCTTGTGAAACAGTCATTTTAAGGGAAACCCCATCAGATGCATTTTTTTTCTCTCTTATGATGTTTCTCTGTGAACTTCGTTCAAACCCTGGTTATCGCTAAATCTTCCCAACATTAATTTAAAATTGCCTATGTATCTGATCTGTTTTGTTTATTTTACTGCATTATTTTAAGTCATTACATTCGTTTTATATGTTATTATGGTTTATTTACATTACAGTACATGTTAGCAATAGAATGAAAAAATTCATGTCTGACACTTTAAAGTATCACTGGGCAGCTCTACTGTACACAGACATACAAACCAATGAGTTCATTAACTGTTAAATAATTATGCAACTGCCATTTTAAATTCTTTATATTATGAAAAATGTCCTTAGTGGACTGTTATGCAGGTGTTTAGTAATTTAGGGAAATTGTTTGGGGTGTTGGTGTAGAAGTTCCTGCTGTCTGAAAATCCCTTATTGAACACACACACAGAAATGGAAATCTCATCCATCCATTACTCTCCACTGTTGTTCCTGTGGGTAAGTATTATTTACAGTAAAGCTATCGCTGAACGACAACTCATGCCGTGACCACGAGTGAATGACAGGCAGACAGCGAGTTCGGTATTCTCACCTCGAGAAGAGATGGCCACAGCCATAAATCCTGGTCAGGGAGAAGGTAAGAAAATTGTTGAATTTTTAAGTGTTTTTCTCACCTCAAAATCTGCTTCACTCAGTTAAAAAAATATTAGAGCAGGGAAAGGGGTTATAGACATAAGTATCCTGTAGCATGATGTTAACTTGCAATACATCTCTGTATAGCATGTAATGTCAAAACCAAACCAAAGTCCTTCACTGAACACACAATGCCAATCACAAACTGTATTATATAGGTATCACCCATAATAGCACATATTCACTCTATCTAGCCTTAACAGATGATCATTCCACTTCTTCAAACATTTCAGTCTGAGGTTACAGGCAGATGGTTGGAGATCCTTGGTTTTTACTGCTGGTGACATTTCCACATTACAAGCTCACAAACATCTCAAAAACTCCATATTAATATAACTATCACCCCCCCCAAGACTATCCTCCATCTTGCTTTTTCCCCATTAAATTTGTCACGACCGTTTTGGCCCTTGACTGCATGCAGAGAGTGATCTTATTTGCTTGCAGTGAATTGTTTTGGTTGAAAGAAAAACAAACATATTACACCTGTGAGGATCATGCATCTAAAATGAAAGCAGGATGAGATGAATGGGTACGGAAAATAGAAATATGAGAAAGCACATATTAAAATTAATTGTATTAACCGTCAAGAGGCTTTTAAGGCGACTCCAGTTACAGGGTATTTAAGAGTTACCACACCAAATAAAAGTCTTACTGTCTGAAACACATAAGCTTGCAAAACCTGATTTAACACCTATGCATGCATTTAAGATCAACTTCTTCAGGTTACATAGGATGACTTACCCAACAGTGAGATTGCTCTGCTGACCGACATCTTAGAAGGAGGGCGTCACCTGTCAGACTTCAAACGAGTTTTGATCGATCTATTTTCGTACTTCCTTTATGGAGAACATCACATGTGCTTGAGACGCCTCTTCATCCTGCGTATTCTGTTCTATTTTATTCACATGGAAAATGAGTATAGGAGGCATTGCTGGAAACCCACAATCAATACAAGAATTTACACGGCTTCTCGTACATGGATAGGTGTCAGTGTTTTAGTGGTTTCAACAGAGAAACGACATTACAATATGTAAGTATGAGCAAAATTTATATATATAGTTTATATATATATAGAGATTTTCCCCCCATAATATAAATGCACTTCATCAAATATCAAGAAATCACACTGAATTTACGGCAGCTCACTCTGTATCAAAAAGCACCTTAAAAACATTCTTTAAATAGTGGTTATATGAATGTAAATATAAGTCCTCAACAGTTCGGCAAGTTTTTTTAATGCTAAAATAAATGGCTATTGATTTTTCCTCCCTGCCCAAATCACATCCATTCTGGAGTGACCATCTTAGAGCACAAAGACCATGATGTCTCACCTGACCTGCCCCCAGCCCTTTGTCTCCCACATCTTCACAATATTTTGTCTCCATTTCGCGGCTCAAGTTCTCCAGCAGGCCTGTGGACACCCAGTCAACAGGAGCAGCGAGCAGGACAGAGGCAGAGGAACGGCGTCAGCAAGAGGGAGGGGAAGACACTTTTGTTGTACATAATACTGAATCATTACAATCAAAATAATGTACAACAAAGCGTCATTTGTTGTAATACACCAATATTACCAGCAGATGCCGCCAACTCTAAGTAAAAGGTTATTCCTCTTTGAAATGAATCTCTGTTATTGGCTTCCTGTAAAACATCATCCCCCATAAAACATGAGATGCTTTAATTCCTTCTCTGGAGTTATATACAGTTGAGTTCAACAGAGTCTCTGTTGTCATAGTAACACACTTCTGTATAACAGAACTCTTTCTCCTTGTTCAGATGAGATCATTCCCTAGACACCATGATATCCTCGTTTCCAGCCTGGAACCATAAGCCAAAGTCAGTCAGCTCTCATTCTGGAGGTTGATCTGAGCTGCCGTCGCAGATATTACCCATCCATCAAAGTAAGATTTACCACTTCTACCGCAGTATCAAAAACCACAGGCCTCAGTCTCCAATTAGGCGTGCGAGACTGAAGGAACAGCAACACATGCTCATGTACCAGCCACTCGGGAGAGATGAGTGTGTATTTATAGCTATCGTAAAGGTGTTGCCGTGCTTTACTCGGCGGTCCAGTTAAACACCAAATTTTCTTTTTGGAATATTAGCAAAGTTGATGTAGCATCACCAGTTCAATATGGAGGGCAGTATACAGGGGGTGTGAACCAGTTTCAGGTAATATACTACTTTACAACTGAAGCTGAATGAACAATCTACTGAATTAACATGGATAGAATCCTTGAAAATGGCAATGGGCCAGAGAATTTGATATCATACATTCCTGATTCTGAATATAAAGTTTAATTTACATCATTAAATATTTCTCAAGACAATTGCAGGCCCAGTTTGTTAAATGGGCACTTCTTTTAAATTGCTGTTTGTTAATCATTAAGGCACCACAATTCGTAAACTGTTAAATCATAAAAAAGGGCTTTTTAATTTCCGTAAGCCATCTATTAGAACGGAAAGTCAGAACTGTTCTGGGAAATGAACTTTCCTGAAAAAAGAATGTCCTTGTGGCTGTGGCTGAAAATCATATAGGATGTTTAATACAAGCCTTCTTCAAAAGACATTACTTAAAATCTCCTATTTGCCGACACTCCATCCCTCTGAACTGATGTCTATCTGCGTTTCTGGGCCTTGACTTGCCTATAAAGGGACCCCCGCCCCTTCCTGTGGCTGTCTTCAACTGTGACAACCCGTGCCGAGGCGTTTCAGCCCAGGGTCGTGGCTCAGGAAGTGCTGAGGTGACCCTGCATCACGCTTTTTTCATGCCCTGAAGAGCACAGGATGCACAGCAGGTCTCAGATGATTTCATGCCTGCAGCCTACAGACCATCTTTCACCTCTGTGGTTAGGTATATCTAGCTGGTGTTTTTTGCATTTTCTGAGGTAAAGCTTGCAATGTATTTCTCCAAAAATAACCATTTTGAGTGCAATTTAGCTGGTAGCTCCCCCATCTTCCAACAAAAAAAACATGCCATCTAAGCCACCCTCTTGTCTTTGATCGGTTCTGCACAGTTGGAAAGGTCAACTATATATCATGTCCATCCATCTTCGGTTATCCTGGTCAGGGTGGTGGGCTATATCACATGTCCAGAATAAATGTCAGAGCACCTGTCTACTGTTTCGCGAAACCCAAATGACAGCGCAGTGCCTTTTAAAACCAGAATTACATAAATATAAGACATTTGTGGAAGCAGCATAAATCCAAACGTGACTATGAAGACATCCTGCGTCTATCCCAGAGGAAGGTGGCAGTAAGCACCTATCCCACAATGCACAGGGGAACCCTGAACATCATATACCAATCTGGCACTGGGCAAGTACATACATGCACACAACACATGCACACACAGGGCCAATTAAGACCCCAGTTTCTTTAAGCTGTAACCCTTTGATTTAAGACTATTTTAATCAGAGAGTCGCTTCATGGCTGGGATCCATTAGAACATCCATCTATTTTCTTTAGCCACTTGTCCTATTCAGGGTAGCGAGGGGTCCAGAGCCTGTCCTGGCGGCTACAGGCGCAAGACAGGAAACAACCCAGGACGGGTGCCAACTCATCACAGGGCACATTCACACACCATTCACACCTATGGGCAATTTGGTAACTTCAAACACACAAACTCCACACACATGGAGTCGTGGTAGAGACTCAAACCAAGGTCCCAGAGGTATGAGGCAACTGTGCCAGATTTAGCCCAGTTAGAACATGGAGCAAGAATAAAATGATAGATCTAAATCTGAATCGGATGGATCTTTAAACCGTAAACGCTCTCCTTCTGCCACATGGTTCTCCACACTGCAATTCCTGCAAGGAAATTATCCATATATATTTCATACCTCTCATTGACTTCAATTCCGATTGAATTTCATAAAATTTCCATTTCAACAATGGATTTATCTGGATAATTAGGAAGTAATTTGCTAACTAGGTATTAGAACAATTTTAAAAGGCGGGAGATCATTTATGGGGAAAAAAGACAAAAGGGAAATAATGCATTTTAATTAAGTCAGACTGCTGAAATATGTTGGACTTTCATGGGAAGCAGTCCACCCTGCTCGCCATCTCTGAATATTTATGAGTCAGAATCCCAGTGTACTGGCTGGTCTCCATACTGGCTGCCATCATCACCAGTGCAAAAATACCCACAAAGACTCAGCAGCCTGTTACTTCAAACCACATCCTCATTCATTATATCTAAGATGAGACGAACACAGAAGAATAGAATATGTCATCTTGAGTTACTAATGATGGTGAGATTAATAGATTATATGGGACAAAAAGCACTCAGAAGTGCGGTCACGTGTATGAACGTATGAAGCGCAAAAGACTGCCGAAGAACAACCATTTAAACTGGCTTTTCCGTTGCATCGCTTTAATGGCCTGTGCTTCGTGCCTTGGTACTCCAGTCTGATGCTGCCAAGCTAATACAAGTTCATGGTGGTTATAGCAGGGCTTTCCAAACATTCAGAATTTGGCAGAGGATAGTAGACAGATCAGATGCCGTATTACGCTCACGTGGGGACAGTATTTTAGAGTAAATAGATGATCTTTACTTGCCCTCTTTACTGGCGGTTGACTTGCGAGCAGCTTTTGAATGTGATACAAAGGAGATCATTACATAGATTTTTCTGGAATAGAAAGACCGCAAGGTCTCCCTCCTCAGCCCTGAGTGTTGGACAAAGGGGTGGGATGATGAGCCATGAGCAAGTTCCATTTAAGGAATGGAAATCTGCATTATAGCGGTTATAACAGGCGAGAAACGGCTTGAACAGAGAGCGAAAGTGGAGTTTGTATGCCGTGTGTTCAGAGTATAACATCAGACAGATGGAAAGAGGAGTAAACTGCAGTAATGGAGGGAAAGAAAAGAGTGTTTGGAAATGTAAAGGAACGTTTAATGCTGACCAAAAGGGTCTCAGCTAGGAGTGGATGAGCATAGGTACTGTTTTGCCCAAAGATTCACCACAATCACTTCCTGCACCTCTTCAGGTTTGAACAAAAGGGACCATGATGCACCTGACAGACACTATGAGAAGCCTCCCGGATTTCAGCCGGGTGCTGGAGGCACCAAGCTGAGCTGCTGCCACTGGTGGGCGCCCTCTGCTGGCCAATAACTGCACTGGCCCGAAGGGATGGGCTACCGGCTGGGGTAGGGGGTTGGGATAGTGTATCAGGCAATTCTCTCCCTTTGGCCCACTGCCACTGCAGCCTAATGAGAGTTCCAGGAAAGCCACTCCCTGTGAACACGGCTCTGGGAAGTCTTCAATAGGTAATCCTGAAGAAATTCCTCAGATGACCATTTGGCCCGGGCCGACCTGCACAGCGGGATGGTGCGATTGGTGCCCGGAGGTCTGTATCCCTGCTCTGCTGAGCGTGGCAGAGAAAACGCATCCTCTCCTGCAATCGCCACCTTTTGCAAGCTAAGACCACTATTGCATCATTCGCATGCTCGGTCCAAGGCGCCGTCCACTGAAAACCTTTTGTAGGGGTACAATGCAAGCTAAATGCCTCACTGAAGGGTTCCTCTGACGGAGCCACTGACAGAGCACCAACCTTCAAGTGTTTTGTCAGATGTCGCATTATTTCCTAACTGCTGCACTACTTAACTGCTGAAAAAAAAGGAGAGAGCGCTACTGGCGCAGAATTTAACAGGAATATTTAAGAACTCCTGGAAGTTAGACTCAGTTGCTCTAAAACATTTGTGTGTTTCTGTGCTGTTTTTCCCAGAATGCCCGGCTTGTCTCCTCTTAGCACGTCTGGCATAGACCTTCACCAAATGCCGATGATTCTGTGCTCCCAAATGACACTTTGCACTTGTGTTCTCAGGTACGGAACATCCACGTGAATATCCAGCTTTATGCCTAAATTTAAATCTATTCATAGCATCACCAAGCAAGAAAACATTCTCATTAAGCTGTGTCTGTATCCCAAATAAGTTCTTCCTGGGGAGATTCAATGGCAGATTCTTGTTCTTAGATTAGCTCTGATCACCTGGGGGGTATTCCATGAAGGAGGATTTCTTGCTTAGCCAGATAACTTCTTGGATTTAAGGTAGTCTGGGCTAAATGGACTTCATTTTCGTTCCCTTATATTTAGCCCAGACTACCTTAAATCCTACAAGTTATCCAGCTAAGCAAGAAATCCTGTTTCGTAGAACAGCCCTCTGGTGTTTTCAATATCGTTATCACCACAATGATAGGATAGCTTGTCATTCATTCATTTTTATAGCAGCACTGAGATAAAAATATCTGAGGCAAAATACCTAGAACTTGAGCAACAGATCCAAGAGCTTAATCTTCAGTTAGACTGGAATTCTGTGAATCAAAACACTATTCAAACCGTTCGAACCGTTCATAAAACACACACAACTTCCCAATAAGAGCGTCAGCAGTACCGATATTCAGATACAACAAAGGAACAACAAAGCTCCACAAAGTGAAAGTGAGTCACAGTTACAAAGCTTTGTGCTTGGAGCTTTGTCTGGTTATCCAGAACTTGCTCCTTAACTAATCCAAAGTGGGTTTTTACTTTTTGTCAATCAAAAGTATTGACAAATCCCTTTTAGATCTGTCTCTGTCGAGGTTGTTAGCAGGCCAAAATGCATTACCATTCAGCGAGACCCAAATTAACTGTGGTCTCCTGGACAAAGTTGTCTTGCTGGAATAAGGTATGTAAAGAGCAGAGCAGACCCTCAAGAACCAATGCTGAGGGGCCCTGCTGGATGATGGCTCTCAAGAACCAATGCTGAGGGGCCCTGCTGGATGATGGCTCTCAAGAACCAATGCTGAGGGGCCCTGCTGGATGATGGCTCTCAAGAACCAATGCTGAGGGCCCCTGCTGGATGATGGCCCTCAAGAACCAGGGCTATGGAGCCCTTTGACGAAACCTCCAGTAAAGGTCAAGCAGGATGTTCAGAACCCCTCAGTAAAAAAGGTTCCATAAGACTGCATAGATGCAGGTATACACATCATACACTGTCTTAGCGGGGAGCAGGAAGCCCCTGTGCACTGGCAGAGCACCCACCCCCCCCCCCCCCCATTTTCATTGGCTCCAAGCGACGTCGATCATAAAACACGGAACATAATTCCCCAAATGCCTGTATATGATGCAGCAACAGTATAGTTTTAGTGGTTCCCAGAAATGCACGAACATAAACGAATCATGACCATAATCATTGTGTAATATAAGAACATATGGTGTGTTTTTATTTTATGCACTTTGTAGAAAGAAGCCAGTGACTGCCTTCATGTTCCCCGACTTTACTGCTGCTTCTCTGTGACCCCTCCATGCCCCTCCCCCGATATTAATCTCGCTCCGCCGTTGGGCTGCAAACTGCATTCGTAGCATTTAAACCACATTTTGTCTCATATTCTAGCTTGACGAGCATCACAGTTGTCGGAATGTCACTGCCAACAATTCTGATCCTCTCGGGATTGTGTAATTTTACTCGAGGCATGAGAGGCTACATAGTTATGGTGGAGGCGGCCACCCAGGCCTGGGGGGACACTGCTGCCTCCTCGGCGGGGGCTGCTTTGGAGTTACTGGGGAATTTGCCCATTTTCAGAGGATCTGAGAGATGTTTCGAAGCGCCTTCATTCCCAACAGACCCAACATGTTCTGGGAATCGATGTAATACAAACTGTACATATAAGTACTTATACATATAAACTGACCACAGAGTGATATACTTGGTGAGAAAATGCCAACAAGATGCCACTTAAAACTTTCAATGGAGCAATAAGCGAATTCAGTCTTAAACGGTACTGTTCAAAAAGACTGCCAAGCCATTAGCTAACTAAACTGTCAATGTTGTAGAAGCCTAAGGTTACGGCTACATCCAGTCAAAACAGCTCATTGAGACATGAAGGCTGGATGCCTGCTCTGAACTCACATACTTCCTGGCCAATCAGCTCTACCTCATGCATGTGAGCATTAGTGTACCTGATTATTGGCTGACGGGTCTGTGTACTGAAATAATACACTGGAGAATCCATCACCAAGCTAGGCTACAGAGGAAAGCATCACAAAGTCAAAAATATGAGAACGAGGCGGGAAACATCCATGCTAAGTGGAAAAGTCGTGGTTAAAAAATGTTGCAACATGGGGGAAAGTCGTCCTCATACCCTACCCAAGCATGTCAATATCAGTCAATCATGGTCTTACCTCAGTTGAACTCACATGATGGATGGGTGTGTGTATAGTTTACGAAGCGAGCTGTTGGGAAACAGGACAAGCGAATCGTGTCAAACTCCAGACTGGAGGGTCACTGAGAGGCAGCGGTTGTAAACCATGTCCCGGGTGCTGAGGGCATGCAGGGTCACTCAGAGCTGCGGTAAAGCCGTGACACGCTGAGGATCTACACGCATTCCTGTCGATTCCTGAGAGGCTTCCCTGACCGTGCTGTTCCAGATCAAGTGATCTCACCAGCTGAATCCACGACACCCAGAGAGTTCCCAATCGTTCCTCCCATGTAACCAGAGGAGGAGACCAAAAGGGAGCATTGGAACAAAAGTTAACTGCCAGATTAGTTGAATGAATTATCAATAAAGATATAAATAAGAATAACAATAAAAAGTAACATCGAATCAAAGAATGATGTATCAACACAGAAATGCTGGAAGCCAATATGGTCTTGCTTACATCGCCACTCTCTCTGTCAAACACTGAAAGCATCCAAATTGCTTTTTTATAAAGGGTGTAAATATTAGCCAAGGGTAAGAATTGTTTAATCCAGATGGAGCGCGGTGTGTGAAATCTACAGGCTCCTCCCACAGCACCAAAAACAGCTGAGGGATTTAGTGACACCCTCGTGCTGTACTCACCAGCATTATTCTGAAACTAAATGCGCAGAAATGGTATAAAAACTTAAAAGCTACTATATCACAATTATTGGCACACTTTTTAAAAGTTAAGAGGCCATACTGTCATTTCCAAAGCAAATAGACTCACCTTTAACTGCCACAAGACACACATTAATCTTAGATATGCTTTAATGTTGAAAAACAGTTCATTCTGATCCACTGTTCCTCAGTGACTTCGGTGAAAACAACCATGGTGCCTGAGACGGAGAAACCAAACATCACGGTTTCAAAGGGCACAAGGCCGTCTCACCAAGCCCTCAGCATCCCAGCCTCCTCAGTGCATGAAAGCGTTTGCTGCTCGCACAAGAGCCAGGAACCAGGTGAGAAGACTGACCAAACAGAAAAGTCTTCAGAATAGGGTGCAAAAGTCTGGAAAGAAAACATCACGCACAACTTCCAATGAGCTTAGAGCTGACCTGGAGCTATGATTACAACTGGTACCATACAACACACATTCAAGCGAGGCCAAGGAGGAAGGCAAACAGAAAGAAATGACTGATCTTTGCCCAACCCCATTTAGATAAACCAAAAATCCTTCTAGGAAAATGTTCTGAATACCGATGAAAGCAAAAAAGAGGTCTTTTGCAATGCAGATCAGTGATTTGCTTACAGCTGACTAAAATAAGCTTCTATGGAAAAGAACACCCCACCTAGAGTTAAATGCTGGGGGGGAGGGGGGGCTGCTTTGCTGCCTCTGCTACTGAAAGCATTGAATGTTAAGGAGACCTTGAAATCAGATTGCCAGGATATTTTAGATCAAAATGAGCGACCCAGTGTCAGAGAACTAGGTGAGAATCAAAGACCATGGGCCCTTCAGCAGGACAATGACCCGAAACAGACACCAAAAAGCACAAAAAATGCATAAACAGGAAACACTGAACCATGCCAGTCACAAGTCCCTTAGAATAACAACAACTGGACGAGGCCCTTGTGACGCTATAGGAGGAAGAGATAGGGAGGCTCCCCGCTTCTGCGGCCGCGGTAATCCACACGCCGTTTTTCTGTTTGACCAGGTTGGCTGTTTGTACTGCTTATCTGCAGATTCCTGGAAAGCTCGTCCCGTAAGGGCACCCGGTAGCGCATGCACACCCGCGCGGGCCCCCTGCACTCGCTCCTCCCCCCCATAAAGACTGGGACGGCATGCTGTGCCCTTTTCCTCACGATTAGGGCCGCATAATGCAGCGTAGGTCCCGCGTTCCGCTGACGCACCAAACACAACTCCATCCTATAATGAGTTACCTATTAGGAAGTGACCCATGCTGTATAACAAGGTAACCGGTGTAAACAGGCCGTTAGCAGAACAGGAGACTGTGAGTCTTGACAATCAAATATTTGTGCGCGGTGTTATGTAATCCCCCCCCCCCCCCCCCCCCCCGACAGCACTGGCCTTTTCCCTGTGAGTGGATTTTAAAAACAGCTTCTTCAACAACTCCACTGAAAGGACACAGCCTTCCTGTCGCATTCACAGGAACAGAGAAATTGAGAGAGCGCAGGAAGCCTTGCAATTCCATAGAAGGTCATAAACGAAAAATTAGCCGCTGTTAGCATTTCACACACTGTTCTGGCACGTCGGCACTCCGCTACTCACCTTCCTCTTTTCGGGCCTCGCAGAGTAGATTGGCCTCGCAGTGAAATTCCTGAGGCCCCAGACACTGCGCACGTATACAAACAAATTCATATCGTCTGATTTCACCTTGAGTAAAGCACGAGCCATTTCACAAAAAGGTCTGGGAATGATGGGCCCCAGCTCTGTGAACCGCCAACGGTTCCTCAGTTTCTGTCAACAGTCACAAGATCAGTTTCTACAGACATGAGAACAGGAAGGATTAGGCATACTGGAACCGACTGCCGTATGCAGGCAGAACCGATTTCAGATATTTGAATTAAAATCTTAAGCATTGTCATCTGTGTGATTATTAATGCGGGTTACACACCAACTCACGTATACAACTGACACAGATTTTGCAAGGTTTGCTGTTCCCGATTTTTATTTTTATGGAATGACAGGTTATATGTAGTCACGTGCGAAATCCGCAACCCCCACCAACAGGGGGCGCTCTTGAGTCTGCCATGAGTTGAAAGCTGCTGCTCAAAGTGATGTAGACAGCAAAAGCCCACAGGGGAGACGCGACTCAGTGAAAAAGAAGGTCATGAGAAATCAAAAGAACGCCCGGCACAGAACGTGATCATGTGACAGGCATGTCCAATGATACCCTCACTGCCGTGACCTTGTTTGGAGAACAAAGACGCCCAGACCAATGCGGGATTTTACTGGGACATGTTTATTCGCTATTACTTCTTGGAAATCGCTTCATTTGCTCCGTATCGAAGGACCGTATACAGTTGAGTTATAGGTCAACAACAGAAGGGAGGATATTAACGTGCCACAAGATAATAGCCCAGGTTATCTTTAATGGGGCGCGGATGGATGTATACATTCCAGGAATGAACCCGGCATTGTCACGTTTACAGGCAATTTAGATGTGCTGGTGTTTGAAGTGCAGGACTGGGGGAATGTCTGTTAGACTCACACCAGTGATGGTGCCCCTTCTGCCCCCCCAATTGGCTGGCTCTTACCCCTTGGCTGTGCGATTCACAGGGAATCATCAGTGCTGCAAACTGGAATGTTGACTGAGTGGTAAGTCCTACAAAGCCACAAATAAGCCTGATGTTGGTCCCAGCCAAAAGAATGCCAGTGTCCTGGTAAACTGACCTGTTCTATTCAGTCACTGGTTGGTCTCCTTAGTGTAGCAGCTGGTTTAAAGATTTCCAACACAACAGGCTCAAATTCCCATACAAGAAGTGTCCATTTGCATGTTTTAAAACATCTGTTTGGTAAAATGTCAAATCTGACTGACAGTGGTGGAATTATAACAAGGGCAACAAAACATTGTCACTGTATGTCTGTAAAAAATTGGCCTGTCACTGGAATACATCCTCCAGGGTGGAGGGGTGGATGTCAGCCGCCTGCAGAGCCTGAAGGAGGCGCTGTACCGTGGCCTTGCGACCCGAGCGCTGTCTCCAGCGCACCAGGCCTGCCAACGCCTGGCCGTGTAGGCTGAGCGGGTGGCTTGCCCGGCACCTCTGCACCTCCCACAGGGGCAGGCCCAGGTCCAGCACCACCGATTCCCACTCCAGCCCGAGCCGGCCCGCCAGCCGGTTCAGATCCTGGTCCGTCGGAACCTTCTGCAATGTTGGCTCAGGAATAGCACACTGTTCTGGGAAAGGAAGAGACAAAGAAAGAAGAAACAACATTCATTAATAATAATAAAAAAAAAAAAGCAAGACGCTGTCTACTTATCAAGTTACAAGCACATAGAGGATAGCATCAAAACCACAAATAAAACATACTGTATGTTTCTTCCTGAATGGTTCATGTTCTGACTTTGGTAGTTGTTCAGTAGGGGTTAGATTGAGGCGAAAGTTCAAGTGAATCTGAAGAGGAGGTGGACTGGGTTGTCCCCCGGGCAGCGGGATGCGGTGGGTTGAGTTACGGGGTTAAGGCACCAGCCGTGGTGCCAAGCACTGCTGAGAGGAGTGCAAATCACCAGTGACACCATGCACGGCCTTCCTGGGAACGTTCCGTCTCACGCCGTACCCGCGATCAGGCAGGATAAAGTGCAGTGAAGAGAGACTTTTGGGACCATGTACACTGTAGCCTAAGCTGCTGGGTCTGACCGTCCAGCCTGCATTACGGTCGTCTTCAGTAGATGGGAGGCGTTTCCAGAAAGAAAGAAAAAAAAGCATCCTCCTTCATAACAATGGAGACCAACTGACCTTGGACACGGACAGATTACGGTCTGCACTAATGCTGTGGTCCAGGCAGGAGCAGGACGGTCTGACCGTAAGTAAAGTTAATGACCCATTTGGAGATGTAATCAGCTTTGGTGAAAGTTTTCATGGAAACCTGGTCAGAAACACCAAAAAAGTCAAAAGAGAATTCACTGCTATTCCTTAGTTGATATTTGATGCCTTATTAAGCAAAACACAAAGCAGATGTGCCTGGTAACAATTTGGTAAAATAAGACATGTAAGCATAAGTTAATAAAGAGTAAAACCAACTTTCTGCCTTATTTCTTATCTGGCCTGCCATCGGAAATTAAGTTTTGCACAGCAATGCACGACAAAAGTTTATTAACTTTTCCATTCAGCCCAAAGAATAGGAATCAGAATCGATTACTTGCAGACTCAATAAGACTGATTTATGTGATATTTCATCTTATGTTTCGGTCTAGTTTTGAATCCAATCCGCTCATTTCTTTGGTTCTCGTACGAGTACTTCTGCAGATCACCACTCACCAGAGAGTGTCATGCGGTTTTAATGCGGATCATAACATTGTTACGGGTGTTAATGCTATGAACTGGAAGGGAAACCAAAGTCTGTGAGGATATCTGTGAGCTAAGGGCCCATGTGCACACGCACCTCTGCACGTCACAGAGCTAGCGGCTGTATGGTTCGCCATCTACCGCGGTACCGTGTCTCATACTGTGCTGGTCAGTGGCTCTTGCCCAAGTTTACCCTGAAGTACAGTGGCGGCGATGTGGGAAACAGGGGCTACAACCGACACTCACTGAACTGTCACCTCCCTCCAAAAGCAGAACTCACAAAAAGCCTCAAATAAAATCACAACATGCTATGTCCTCTTTCAATTTCAAAAAATGAAAACAGCACGTGGATTCCCAGCATGCCTCGCTCTACCGCACAAATCACAAAAGTCTCTTAAAACCTAGATTTTTTTTTTCCAATGTTAGGTGTGTTTTGATGAAAAAAGTACTGCAAAATGCATCATGTTGGCTTCTCTTCTGGTGGTAATAATGAATGTGTAAAAGTCCACAGCGAAAACTAACATTTTAGTTTATGCACGTCGTACACCCAGCTTTAAACAGACAGAAAGTACAAAAGAAAACCTGATGTGGATCAACTAACTTACTGAAAGCTACTATTACTAACTTGCTAACAAAAGCTAGACCTACGCATAGCTTTATTTCAGAAGTCTGTTTTCTATTTTGGTGTCCCGAAGCTAAAATGATCATTCAGTTACTCATGCAAAAAGATCTTTAGTACTTGGAAAGCCGCACTTAGAAAACCATTCCCTTATAGCTGCTAGTGCTGTAGTTACGACTCCATTTCTGCTTTGCCTGTTCTCAACTAGCTGATGTTCCTTGAGAGAAGAGACACCTGAGAGAGAAATGAAAGGGCCACTGATCAGGAAAGTGAGGAAAAACAATATGGAAGGGGGCTGGGACGAGGCGAGGGCCGAGAGCAGGGCCCACGGCGTGTTTTACAGCCCTGGCGGACGGCCTCTTCCTTTGCCAAGGTTCCTGGAAAGCAGGCAGAGCGAGAGAGAAGCCGGCAGGCGCGGCACGCCAGCGAAAACAAACACTCCTCACTTTTACAGCCAATTATCATTACATCAGCTCATTCATCCAGAAGGGGAAGCCCGACTTCAAACGGCACGCTGCTGGACTCTCCGTCACTTCAAAGGCAACTGAGCCATCCGTGCCAAGGCTAGCTGCGTCCCTCATGTTACCAAACGTGAAAAGAGCCTTCTCTCTTCTGACAAGTGGCTAGTATGTATATACAACACACACACACACACATACACACACGCGCACATACACACACACGCACTCATACACACACACGCACTCACTCACACACACGCACTCACACATACACACACACGCACTCACACATACACACACGCACTCACTCACACACACGCACTCACACATACACACACGCACTCACTCACACACACGCACTCACACATACACACACACGCACTCACACATACACACACGCACTCACACATACACACGCGTACATACACACACACGCACTCACACACGCACTCACACATACACACACACGCACACACACACACATACACACACACGCACGCACACACACACACACACACACACACACACACACACCTCTAAAGGGACTGCGACCCTTGATGAAGACGAGCGAACAAAAACAAGGCAGCAATCCCAACATGAGGATATATTTAAATTTTCCATTAAATCATTAATAAAGGATAATGAGCTCCATATGTTGGAATTGATAAAAATTACACATTTCCGAAAGAATTATTGGCAGATCCAGGGTTCAGTACTTCATGTACCTGCAATTTCAAAGACACAATGATGTTTGGGGGTATTTTAGATGGGACCTTTCACAGAATCTTAAACAGAACTAGATAGATTCTGTGTATCAGACTAGCCTGTACAATTGAAAGCACAGATTTCCAACAGGATTCACATTTGTAGACATATGGTCATCAAAAATGGTTCATCCTGTGGTTAGTTACCTTTTTGGGGGTGATCTTCGCATGTGCTGGGATTCATTTGCTTCTGGATGGCTGCCTTACGGTCAATTCTTAGTCCCCTGGCAGAGGTTATAAATCTTTTTGGCTAAAATATCCTAGTATTTAAAGGAGCTCAATATGCTTTTGATCTTAACGACGACGCCAGCAGGCCAGGAAGCAAGACATCATGATATTGAAGATCCACCACCGTATTTTACGGCGGGTCACCGGAGGTCTTCATCAAAACTGCTGGCAGGTGAAACCAAAACACATTTTTCCATCCTCAGTGCCAACAGAATGCAGCTGGTAGCAAAGTCTCCGTCTCGGGAAACCTTTCCAGATTGGCCAGTGGCTCGGAGAATCATTTAATGGCAGGTTTGGAGAGCGGGGAACTCCAAGGCGAAACTGATTTCTGTAACGCTGCCGCTGTGGCTGCAGAGGGCCCTTGGCCTTTTCTCTGCCTTGCAAATCATCCTCTTCGCTGGGTATGCGAGCCAAAACGGCTTCTGCCGGCTCCTAGGCAAGAAGCCCACCCATCCAGTGATTTTAATTACAATAATGGAATGAAGTATGTCTTAATATAAAAATCCTTTGTTTTATCGGTTTATAGCCACTGCTTGATTTACAACCATTTTAGAATTTTACACTTCTCAGTCCCCCCCCCCCCCACAGTGATAATGAAAGACGAATTAATTTAAATGTATATTACTTCATTTTTATATCTTGATGAAACGAGATGCTGGAAAACAACAACAGGCCTTAGATAACCTTCTTTCCTCTGCGAAAAAAAATAAAAAAGTTAGTGTAATGCACTGGTGTAAAAAACTGCCTTTTTAAAAACAATCTTCATGGCTCAGCAGGAGGCCAATATCACACCTTCTCCGCAAGGCTCCCTTCACCGTGTTCACCTTGCTTCACTCCATTGAGCTTCTGACCCTCCCTAGACTGGGTCAGACCCGATCCAGACAGGTCAGAAAAGCAGCACAGCTGGTATGATGCAAAGACTCGTCTTTCGCCATCTCGCGATCCTCGTCTCTGCTGCAACTCCTTTCGGACTGTGGTGGCACCAGTCCTTCATCTCAGCAGCGTCTGGGCCTGCTAACCCTCTGCTTATGTACCTCTGTCGTGTGTTACCATACGGCCTGACTGGTGACACTCATAAGCGTCTCAAAGCTTGTCTACACTTGAAAGCAGCGGATGAGGCCCTAGTTCTACCTGCTGTGAGTTCAAAGATGGCCTCCTTACAGGAGAGCAGATAATTCATTTCTGTTTTTCTTTGGGGGCAGCATGGTGGTGCTGTCACCTCCTACCTCTGGGACCTGGGTTCGAGTCTCCGCCACAGCTCCATGTATGGAGTTTGCATGTTCTCCCCGTGTCATCACGTAGTTTCCTCCCACAGTCCAAAAACATGCTGAGGTTAATTGGAGTTACCAAATTGTCCACAGGTGCGCATATGTACGTGAGTGGTGTGTTGGCACTCCATCCTGGGTTGTTCTATGCTCTGCCCCCATAGCCTCTGGGATAGGTTCCAAACCCTCCACAACCATGAATAGGATAAGTGGTTTCAGAAAATGGATGGATGCTTCCCTGTGCTAAAGTGAGTTCTAAGCAATTTCTACATAAGAACTGACCTTACATTACCCATGCATATAGACAAACATAGTCTAGACTAATCTAATACTCATGGTCTCTCAGAAAACATTGGCTGCCTCGATAATGATTTAGCTTTAAGAATATGAAAATAAATTGGGGTTTTTTTGGTAAGACATGAAACTTTGGGGAAAATACTTAAAAAAATCTTCATTGTACTATAAATATGATTAGTAGAACAAGTACAAAGTTGCTTATTTCTGTCGTTAAATTACTGTTCACATAAAAAAGCTGAAATAACTGCCTGTCCTCCCCATTCATCCTCTCTGGTTTCCTAGAAAAGCGACCCCACAAAAGCGGAATTATTTTCTCCTCTCTTTTTTTTATTCCTGCTGTTCACCTCGAAACACAGAAAGGGAGCGGGCAGAGAGGGAGACCGGCCAGCAAATGGATTTAATTACATTTTTCCTAGAAAGGAGGATGCAGAGCAAGCGCTTGCCCTCAATAGAGGAGGAAATAAAACCCGTCAGAGAAACAGAGAAACCACACACATGGAGGGGGGGGGGCCTTAAAAGGTGCCCTGCAAAGCTTTTATTTTATCCACTTTCGTGAGAGATTATATTAACATATTGTTTTTTGTTTAAAACACGTTTTAAAACTGCGTTTTTTAACACGAACCACGTGCAAGGTTCAGTACGACGCGGTAAAACATTTATATATGCGCCGTTTTCTTAAGATCAGTCAGCTGTGTGCCGTACAGACAAAACAAGAGATTGGTTTAATACCAAAGGAAGTAGCCTTAACTTTAATCCTTTTAGTATCCTGAACGTCTAATTCTGCTAACGATTGTTAATTCTGTTATCTCTTACGTTATCGAAATCACTGGTTCTCAACCGTTTTTGCACTGCAACCAAATTTTTTTACTATGCCAGCTTAGTCTCAACCCTATATCAAGTAGGCCTAAAGGTTTAAAGTAACGCTATGACCAAGCACACAGTGCATTCTGCAATTTATACCAATCAATACCTATCGCACGAATCTGGTTGGATGTGCCAGTGAATTTCAAGTTAAGCATCTGTGGTTTGGGTTCATAGATTGGTCGTGTGTTCACTAGTTTTGCGCTAAGTATTGGCAGATCCAAGTCCCGTTTCTATTGGTTAATTCTAGAACTGGGGCTGGTAAATCTGATCGTGGATCAGCGTAGGAGCTTGCTGGTTTAAAAAATGCTTACATTTCCAACTCTGCCTCGCGACCCTTTCTGAGCTTGCCGTGACCCAGATCTGGGTCGCGACCCATGGGTTGAGAATCGCCGATTTTAAATTACTTATGGGGTACACTGAAGCATGACTTTCAGCTTCTTTGAGCAGAATCTCACATTCAATATAATATCTACTGAAAATAATTCAAATGGATAAGCAAGCAGCTCAATTTACCACATATGTACTATAATGGACATACATTGAGTTTAAAAATTACAGTATAAAAATATAATCAAAATATTTTGAACAATTCAGTTTGCGTGACAATTCATTCTCTAGAATAATTTATTTTATATGAATTATAACTAATCTTGTAATTTCATTGGGTGAACAAGGACTTGGCAGTCCTACCTGCTAAGGCTTGCTCGTTCACTGCCCGATCTTTCGGATCCTCCGCTTTCTGCTCTAACTTTTCCTTTACCCACCAGAACTCCTCCTCCAAGGACTTCAGAAACGCCTCAAAGGCCAGCGGACCCCGGGTGGGGAGGATATCCAGCAGCTTCAGTGTCTTCTTTTTGTTCGTTACATGAGACTGAATTTCTTCCACCTGACTTTCGGTTAAAATATCTTCCTGGTAAAGATACTGAACAATTGTATCGTCAATTAAAATTTGTTCAGAGAGATACAAACGATGCTTCCTAATGACTTCCTTGTGTCTCGGATCCATGTCCAATAAACATAATAGTAACTACAACTTGCGATATACATCTAATATCATACAAATTTGTTGGATTTAGCCTTTTAGCAGTGCATGTTCTTACGGTTAGTTAACCCGTCATTTCAAAATTAAATCGCAAAGATACACCCGCATTCATTCCATGATCATTATGGATATATCATGTACACTTAACTACACTTCGGATCACTGTATTTGTCAACATACAATGTTACTTCCTGGTGTCACACTAATAGTCATCCGGTCAAAACATAGGTATGGAATTAGTAATGCTTTTTGTAAACCTTATTTTTTACGTTACTATTAGTGTCTTATATCTATGCTTCATAATTATGGTTAAAACGGGTCTGAGACTTTGCGAGGAACGATCGATCGAACTGTAATGTCTGTATTTCTTACTTCCAAAAGAAGTACAACATTTAAAGCCATCAAAGAAAGGCTAATACGGTCTTACCTATGGTTACATGCACACGCATTTACATGTATGTAACGATTTCATTACCTTGCAACTAGTATATAAGGCTTGCACACTACCCCAACGCTTTTGATGCAGCTAATTTTAGGCTTACAATGGAATAATACAGATTTACCGTATGATTTCTTGCGTGAGCGTGAGAATCAGAAAGCGTCAGTGTCACGCCAGATGCGTGCAGTTTACTACCTTGTCCATTGCCGAAACTCCAAAACATATAATCAGTTGAATTTAATCTCATTTGATAAATGATTTAAAATTAAACTTTGGGCAGGTAAATTAATACACACTACTCAGTATAGTAGGTCATTGTTTTCTGTTTACCTATACTACCGCTGTGCCTAGTAAATAATGCAGACTAATTCTGCTGAGAATCCCTTGAAACCCGTTGAGGTATACCAGTCTTACTTCATTTGAGTCATCAGAAAACTTGAAAAAGAGACCTCTATTTGGCCAAATCCAGAGCAATTTTCAACAATGTAAATGTGAACTCTCGGAAGCTTACTACTCGTACTACAATCGTCGTTGGTGCCAATCTGAAAACATCGAAATTATTCAAAACGGAACATTTTGAAACGGCAGCTTATGTTATGCAGCCCTGCACCATAAATACATGGATTTAAGTATGTGTTAATTACCCGTGTTTTCCAGTTCTAGAGTTGCATATTTTACAGTTAATCATGGGGGATGAACCCCACCCTTCTGGAGCTCGTTTAACTCTAACACTTCCCAGTATATGCTGGTTTTTACGCTTATCCACCAGGACGTACTTATGCTCTGGATAATTAACCTGCATCGGTTTCTAACGGCATTAAACGCCATTCCCTGTTTATCCCACATACATCCTCGATCGTACCATGTGGTCTTCCTGGAACGTACTAGTACTGAAAGCTTAGAAAGTTTCAATAATCTTCTAACGTCAACTTGGTTTACTGGCAGGGCTACTTTTTAATATGTAGCTTTGTTCATCTTGCAGATAATCTTCCTCAGAGGCAACAGACATGCACTAATTAATTACAGAATTATAGTCTCATAAATGACAACAAAAGAGTAACTCCCAACAACTATGTGTCTGCCCTCAAGGAGGAAGCTGATCTACATCGATCCCAGATCACTGGGACTGGTAATACAGTCTTTATTTAGGTTTAAGTCACCCTACTTGACTGTAATCCAGCTAAATACCAAATTTTTAATATTCAATCCGATTGACTACTGAACACAATAAAATTGCGGATTTCAGGACACCCACACTGGCCATCAGCGATTAGTACTGAGTACGAGCATATGGGTTAAACAAATCATCTTTTTCATTGGCGAGGCTGAGGGGCGGATCGAGGAGATAATCAAAATAATCAGAGCTAAATAATAGTACAGTACTTACCATTACCGAAATCCGTAATTTTACAAACGAGATGCCGTGCTTAGTTTCTGTCTGCAACATAGTAGTTGTTGTTTAAAAATAATCATTAACAAACAATCTTCCCTTAACTTGTTTGTAAGACACGGGATACCGAAACAGAAAATGAGACTTTGTTAATGATGGTACTGAAAGTAATTTTATTTCTCACATTTTTTTTTCCGTAAACGATTGCTTTCAGGATTACAAACGGTGTTACCGGCTGCGCACTTCTGTGCCTGGATTCATTTGTTTTTGTAGTGTGCAAACGTTAAGAATTATGAATCCATGGACGGCATTAAAAAGGTTTAAATTAAAAAAGGATATTCACAAACCAAAATTAGAAAGAAATTATATACATCCACAATAGGATTACCTTACCCTACAATATTAAAACATGCATTACTCTACTCTTTCAAATATTTTTAAACCGACATCTAAATAAATACACCCAATCGCGGATTGAAATAAATTCAAGTTGGTGTTTATAATTAATGACTTTAATATCCAGTACTTGGACAAAAAAAAAACATAAGTTGATCTGTAGTATCTTCCACCATGTGATGTGATACAGTTTAAAACACATCTATTCATATTCAAGTCAGACACTTCAACTTCTTTTCAGGAAAATTGAGATAAATGTAAGGTTTGCTGGATATATATTCAGAAAGGCAGTAGAAAAAGGTGCAAGTGTGATGTATCCCAGATCAGTGAGAGTATGGGACACACACTGGTCTGGAAATGGCTTTCAAAATGAACAGTATAACAGACACAGATATTGAGCTGTGACTTCTCAATATTGCTTCTGGTTCATATACACTTGCATCACATAAAATCAATTTAGATTTTTTTTCCTTATTTGATCACAGTACAAAAAAAACCCTACAAAATAAGACATAAAACTGTCATATACACAAAGCTACATAGCCACATCTCAGAAGATGCCACCTGTCATGTGACAGTGATCTCTCCAATCACACGTGATAGACGTAGTCCCTCAAATAGTCTTTCAGCCGATTGGGCAGGGGAAGTTCCTGGACCTGCCTGGTGGCTTTGTTGATGGAGATGCGACAGAGGTGCTGTAGTGAGGGCAAGGTCGCATAGACGGGTTGGGTCAGGAGTAGCTGCACCGTGCCATTTGGCGGAACCAGAGGGTCACCACCGCACCCCTTCCAGGAAGTCCTGGACAGGAGAACATAGTGTTCCACCAGGTGCACCACACTGTCAAACTGCTTCAGCTTCGGTTTCACCAGCACGACTGAGTCCAACTTGAACTTTCCATCCTTGTACTCTATGCGCAGGTTGGTGGGCCCCGCGGAGGTCATGGCAGAGATGGTGAACAGGTAGTCCTGCTGGGAGCTGTCACGCACCAGGAAGGTACCTTCTGAGGCGTCCTGAAGGATCTTTTTGGCTTCGTTGGCAGTGAGGCTACCCCAGTACCAGCCTAGAGAGGAAGCAAACCAGAGAGATAAACATGCCAGTGTCCACCTACAAAACGAAAGTGCACTGCGGCGCAGCATAGGCTTCCCTGTCCAGTTTACTGGGGTTGCATTACCAAAAAAAAAGTAAAAATGGTGTTTTTAGTCTTTTTTAAGTTGGTGCTGAGTGTGGCTCTGTGGGGCAGGACTCTGTGCTCATAATTACCAGGTCGCCGATTCAAATCCTGCGGAAGGCAGAGCAATCTCACCGCTGGGCCCTCGAGCAAGACCCATAACCCCACCTGCTCCGGAGACTGGCTATCCCAGAGACCGGCTATCCCGGCTATATGTCGCTTTGGATAAACGAGTCTGGCAAATAAATACATATAAATGTTAACCACCTTTTTTTTTAAATTATAATTTTTATATGAGCCACACTCATTAGACCACCAAGGAATTCTTTGCAGTAATACTCAGGGGTTTTTATTTCTCTAACAGACAACTCCGAGGAGAAGAAACCTGGAAACAGACAACTGGGAATAAAATATTTAATTGATGGGATGAACTCGTGCTCAGGGACTTTCTCGTAGTGTTTAATGTAAAAAAAAAAAAAAAAAAAAGTAAAAAGAAAAAAAGGTCATATACTGCCGTGGTAAATTTTATTCTTGTCTGCACATGAGGAAAGGAATGCGGAGCTGAACAAAAAACCGCGACGCTGCGCCGGAGGTGCAGGCTGCTCAACTAGCGGTTAACAGGAGCGACAAGGCAGCGTTTAGCACTGAGCAAGCAGAACACAGATAAATAAGACGGTGCACTATGTCGGCATACCAAGACGACGCAATTTAGATGGTCAGTCACAAAATGACCCCCCCCCCCTATTTTTTAATAACAGCAGCCTTTGTACACGGTAAGGGCAGGTCCACCTGCTTCCCTCCCAGATTCACACCTTGTCCTGAACAGGTCCTCCGCTATTCGGCAGCATCATTTTGTCTTTATCCCGTCCGTTTGCTAATTGTCTTCCAGCCAAAAAAATAGACAGTTAATATACCTTTTGAATGCTGCTTGATCATAGTGTCTCAGCTGCCCTGGATGGAATAGCACTTTGAAACATGCATGGTTGTGTGAAAACGATGAAATGGTGTCTTACATCTACAAGGTCCAGGTTCACAGTGGGGTGCTAATTCCAGAACAAAGCTCACAAACATATTGGAAATACATATAATACTGGAAACCCATCCATCCATCCATCCATCCATCCATCCTCTCATTATTTAACCTGGTAAGAGCTGAGTTCTTGGAAATGAAGTCATAGTTTAAACCTAGTGCCAATTTATTACTATAATGTTAATATAAACCGTAATATTTAGTGGAATGCTTCCCATTCTTTGTAAATGGCTGTCTTGATTAAAAAGCTATAAGGAAATGAGGAGCACTGGAGATTACACTTAAAATATAGTAAAATCATTACGTACACTAGTGGCCAAAATTGTGGAAACACAATTATTAGAGATTGTAAAACTTTATTCCAGATACTCTAGTTAAATCGTCCAATGTATGATATTTGTAAACATGCTTTGATTGTTTATAAACATTACCGCCAATATTCGTCTAGCAATTTTAAAGCGTGATGCCAAAAATGCGAGGCGTTTCCACAATCTTGGCCACTAGTGTAAATGTAAAGGACATAGTTCAGAAAAGTAGTACAGCAATAAATCATGTATAATGCTTAACACATACATTTGTCTGGATTTGTTTCCAATGTAATTAACCTCTTTCTTTGCCTGTTAAAGTTTTATGACTTGTTTATTATTTAGAAGAAATGAAATGAAAGTTTGCCGATCCTACTCAAGCAGGAACAGCAGGCTGCGGGCCAGATCTGGCCTTACCGTAGCTCCGTTTTATTTATCGTGCCCTCCAGCACACAGGTCAATACATGCTTAACGTTCACGGAGATAAACAGAGCCAGCACCTTCGTTTGAGATTAGCCACCATTCAAGCCCTGATATGCTTCTTGCAGGTGGATTGTTTACCCGTTTAATTGTACATACCCACCAGATCAACCAAAAGGATTTTTAAAAACGCAACTGATTTTAAATAAAATAAAACGCACACGCTGAATTACAAAAAGATGAATTTATGCATATGTATTGTCTCAGTTGCTTTTCACTGCGCCTTTCCCCCTATCTATTATTCATGTGAGGTTTGTGTATCAGAAAAAGATTCTAAGAGATTTGCAGTCAAGAACCACATTTCATTCCTGGAGTATCACTACATGCGAGATCAATTCCAAGAAAAATTCCGCGGAACTGGTTAAAAGTTAGGAGACGGAAATTTTACTCTTTTATTTTTCCCACCATCTCAAACTCCAAGAAAAGAAGATACACGAAGACATTTGAAAACCCACACACAATACGCCTAAATCTCAATATTATAATTTAAGAAAGAAATGCAAGAACGTGAGTTTTTGGTTTAAAATTACGTCCGTTCCTCAGAAATAATAAGCAAACGTTAATAGAGAAAGAACAACAGAAATAACTGAATACTCCGGTGGAAGTAAATGCTCTCAGTACATGCATGTACTTCTTCGGTGTGGCGGGAAGCCAATCACGAAAAGGGAAAAGCACAGATCACATATTTTGTGACGCCGTTTCATTGGTATTCGTTAATATATTATATTTGTGGGGAAAAAACGAATACATGGGTAGTGATGAATTAAATGGGAATATTTGTAGACGAGGAGATATACCTTTAACTGAAATATACAAATTAATTTGACATAAGAAGCATAAGATATATAGCGTGTGCACGAGAATGCAGGAGGACACCTTCCACACAGGCAATGACCCCATAATAAACGCTGTGTCTGAACCGTTATTATAGGACCGAAGTAGATAGAAGTAGGCTACCTGTTTTTTTCAGCTCCCTCATAGCTGCGGCGACGCGGTTCTGATCGGAATCTAGCGCCCGGGATCCGGTCTCAGATCTCCTTCGATTCTCGATAGATTCCGTGGAGTCAGAGGAATGGTAGGTCATTGGAAAACTCCAGGAAGAAAGCCGAAATACATCCAACGAATCCAACAGCTCGCCAACAAAGTATACACTCCCGTATCGTCCATTCAATTTGATAACAGTCTGAGAGGCGTAGGTTCCACCTATAACAAAAGCGGGATTTATGTATTAGTATATTACAAAATTCCCTATACAGGTATGTGTCAAGACACTATTTATAGACACTGACGCAAAATGCAGTAGATAAGACATACTTTGGACCACACACGTCTCAACCAGGTTTGAAGGCGCATCTGGCGGACAAGTTCGATAGTAAAAAAACAAAATCAAATATAAAATCAGATATGAGACAGGGTACATACAACTGTTGTACTTCACTTCCTTTTTTAAAGATGTGTTTCTGTTTGAACAAATGCTTGTAATACCTGCAGCATTAGGCTATTGAAATAAAATAACTTTGTTTCTGGGAACCCGTTTAATTTGCATTCTAATACAATTCTATATGTACACCGACACCGCAGAATCCCAACACCTAAACCCCACGTCTAGCCAACGCATTCTGCGTCCTGCTGTGCCTGTCGCGTTTCAGTCGTGACAGAATTTGTTTCATATAACTAGCCTAGGAATAACCGCAGCAATAACAGTACATAAATAAATAACCCTAGGTTTAATGTCCAGGAAGAGTTATCATGCAAGGTGTTATAAATATATAATTACCTCTTATCAGAGTGGTCGAGCCATTTTACTACTGCTCGAGACAGTAATAAACATTGTTTTTCCCCCCAGGAGAATAAAAAGCAACCTTACCTCAGATATCAGGATCATTATAATGGTACAGATCTCATTAGACCAAGTCCAAGACATATAATTCAAAGTCCGGGCAAAAAAAAAAATCACAATCCTCACCTTAAGCAGCCTTTGCACGGACATGTCGGCAGGCGCGCTTATTCTCTCATGGAGACGCCTGGTGCGAATTAAGCAGCCTGTCTAAATAACGCGCACAATGCAAATTAACCCCAACATTTCCTTTTTTGTCAGCCGGATTGGGTTTCGGGGGAACAATGACAAGTGTCTGGCCGGGACGGTCGGATGTCTGCGCTGTCCGGAGTAACGTTTCCAATAATGTCAATAATAATAATAAAAAAGCACCGTGCAAACTAACAGCGTAAAAAGGGGCCCCAGCGCCCCGCGCTCCGCCGCGTTTTCAGCACCATCGTCCCCTTCGCTTTGGTGTCTTTTTTTCTACCCGTAATCCGTTTTGAACACAAGAGGCCGATTTCCAAGAACTTTCCAGGAATCGCGTCACGTGACGGAGAGCGAGATATTTTTAAGGTGGTTCCATATCATGCAGTCCAGGAAAACGTCCCATTCGACCGCATATCGAGTACTGATACTCAAATATGACAAAAATTAATGAAAAATCAATTGGCAAATAACGTATGGAATAGATGTCTGGCCACATTCTTTGAAGTGCCATGACTTGCAAGACTACAACTCCCTTATGATCGGCGCTACCCAAAAACTAACAGCTGAAGTATAATGTAACTATTCACGACACGCGATATTCCAATTTACGTCCCCATTCAGCTTTATTATATTTTTTACATTAAAATGAATGCCTTAATCTGTTACTATATGACAATTGGAGACAAACATTTCCGTTCTGATTTCTAATTTAAAAATGTATTTAATGTACAAAGCCAGAGGACGCTATCTCCGGTTTGTTTATGTTTAAGTACATAAATAAGCCTAAAATATACACAAAACAAAATCAAACCGACGTGCATTTACGCATTTCAGATTTATATTTTATATTTTTACCAGGTCTTAAATTAATTTGTTGTTCTTGTAGCGCAGCTTGTGCCGTTTAAAAAGCCGCCGCGATATAGCTACACATTAGCATCAGTTTATTTTTCAGGAATCACCGATTTGTATAACAGTAAAACAAAATTTATGTTCCAGTGTCAAAACTTTTTACAAAAACCTAAAAGATTTTGTTCCAGAATACTTCCTTAAGACACTTTTACTTTTAAATTGGCTATAAGAAACCAAGAAAAACGGCTTGTTATCTAAATTAAACACACGTTTTTGTGTCTCATATACTTTTCATAATACAGTTTAATTCGTCAGTTCAAAATATCGTATAAGATGTATAACGTAAACGAAAAGCGCAACAACAAAGGGAATAGCGGTGCCGTAAACTTAGGATAATAATTTAATATTTTGAAGGTATAAAATCCTTGAATCCATACACACCATATATTTTTTGCCGTATCCAAACGTACAGAACATTCAGACCTATTTATCACCAAGGACGCGATTTGGTGATATTTCATAGACATGGAATATTGGTAAGTCACATCACAATGTAATAGCTTTTTTAAGCATTAGTCCATCAGTTGAAAATATGTTACACAGGCCCCCATCTGATTAAGCATCAAAGAAACGAAAATCTGTCTCTTATACAGTCGTAATCTGCAGTGAACACCGCTATATACCGCGCACGTCTTTTAAGGCTGAATTTTGGGGATGAGCAGTTTTGTTGTTCTCATATCTCACATTTTCTCGTTTTATATTCTTGCCCAGTAATATTAATTCACTTATTTACAAATTCTGAAGAAATCCACTCCGTGGAAAACAGACGTATTTCGGTTTTATTTTAAGCCGACTTGCCAAACAATACTTAAGTGTACAGTTTTCACCAAATTCGTCACGTCGGATACCGTCCTCTGGAAAAGAATATCTCCATCTAACTTCAGTTTCTGGCATATATTGATGCTGTTAAATCAGAACAGGCTATGTCAGAATTCCACGCCGATTTTTTGGGCCGTTATAAAACCCTGCGTTGAGCTTCTTGTGTTATACTTTATTTATTAATCGCGTGTTTTTTCTTCCCCTTGTTCAGCTGTAACATTTCGAAAATGTGCGGCGTTTGATGAGCCGTGACAAGCTAATTGCATATAATCCAGCAAGCTGATACATGAATGTCCGTCATTTCATCGTGTTTGTAGTCAGGAAAATATTAACTATTTGCACAATGAAAGAACACATCAAAGTGGAAAAAAACAATGAAAGCAGACTAATATTAAGCCTACAAGAAAATTCAAAATAATACACTTCATAGGTTTACGTTGAAATGTAGGCCTATTGGCAATCAATATGTGATCGAAATGGTTTTAAAGTGAAATAAAACTAAAACATCTTTAGAAGTTGAAACACGTGCTGACTTGAATCTAAACTCAAAATTAACATTCATTTACAATGTAACATAAATCAGTTTAATAATGTCTTAAAGCGTGACGTAAAGATACCGTAGAGGATAGTTCACTATAGTTCAAGGCTGCTTTAAATGACAGCTACTAGACTATTCCACTCATCCTATACTTGTAATCCCTCCAGGTTTTTTTAAGATTCCTAGAAAAATTGTTTTGGGAAAACAGGAGTTTCCGTAGGGTATTTCGTGGAAATGTATGAGTGTTGGACGCTCTCCCATCGCAGCCCAGTAAAACGTCGCTATTTAGCGAGCATGGTTTTAGTCAAAAGAATGCATTATTTAATGGGTGGAAAGGAGAAAGACTTCATTTCATTCAACGATTTTATGTCTATTTGTGGTAAGATGCACAAAGGCATCATTTCATTTTGAGGCTAGGTTGGGGAACTGTGGACTTCAATTTTCTAAACATACGAGGATAAACAAAATAATACCAGATTCATATTTATAATTTTAATAAAAGTCTTAATGGGCTACTTCATGATAACGATCTAGTTTTCGGTAGATCAGTAGTGAATACAAGGATCAAATTCCGCAGATCAAAGTCGGTGCGTATAACGTATTAAGGAAAGAAATATTCTCATGGTGATCCGTTTTTAGGAAAATGGTTAATCCTTACACATTGCAGTTATTTGAGAATCTGACAGCTCACTCACACCGTAAGTATAAAGCCGGTTTTCCGCATTCCGCACTGACACACAACACGCAACACTGCTTCCTTTACCGGTCTCACTTGTGGGCAGCTTCTCTTCACTGTACCACCAGTTTGTTCATTACCCGACTTTTAAATATTCCTTCTACATCCAATTTTATTCTTACTGGCATTTGCCCCTATTATAGCGGGGTATACTTGCTTTTTTGCGCCCTCTTGAAAACAAAAAGCCGGACCATTACCCTGAATCCCCCGTCAGTAGTTCTAATAGAGAAATGTAAGAAGCCCACCCGCCAACAAAAAAAGGTTTAGTGTCCCCAAAACCGTGTGTTGGATAAGCAGAAAGATGGTTAAATGGATGGACTTTAATTCATGGCCCCGGAAAAAGGTTCAGTTCAGAACATAAACGTGTATTCGATAATTGGTTTAAAACTTCAAATAATTAGTCTTCTTTTTCTTCTAATAATTCCCGAAATGTTAATACTGTGAGTAACTGTAGGCCTTAAATTGCAAATTACGGCTCACTACCGCCACCCTGTGGCGAAAAAGCAGAGCGCACATTCCTTAGATGCGCCTGGGGCACGAAGCAGTATTTGAGACGTCTCCTACTTTACCAAAAATTTTAACTGGCCGCGTGTTGTGCCTCTGTATAACTCGTAAAGATGTCTACTCTGTTTACCACGCACTGTTCAGATCCATTTCAGTATCTCGGTAGACGCTTCCTCATTTATGGAGACATGCTGATATATATATATCTGTATGTATATAATATGTACATAATATGTGTACCATTAAATGACATTAAATGATGTGCAAGTAGACAACTCTAAATGGGAGTGTGAGCATCCATATTACACTATATGTTCACTTCTGCGTCACGATTATTGCAACTGCAAATAATTTCTTGAAGGTGGAGAGGGAGTCTGGACATCATCTTCACCTTCAAGAAATATCTCAACACCCATCTTTTCCATGATTTTGTGTAGCCTGAAGCCTCCTTACATTCCCTTAATGATATTATAGTGTACGTTTGGGGATTTAATAGTCTTATTAGGTTCTTGCTTAGTTCGAATTTTTGTAGCCCCAATACTGCTTACACTTGTACCTGGACATTCACTGGAAATTCAGCCTAGTTGCTCTTTTGCTTAGTTGACTCCCTGACAGTGTATGTTTGCAATGTGCTATTTGCCTCACTAATACATTGATTGGACCAAAAGTGTCTGCTAAATGTGCAGTTTCACTTTTGTTGCTACATTAAGTTCTCCATGTGGGCATGTAGCCAGTCAGCTAATAGATGATGCGGAGATGCCCTTCCACCCTTCAGAGTTTCGGGTTCGAGTCTGGTCTCAAGCTTCTTGCGTTTTCCCAATCTATGCACTGGCTTCCACTCATAGTCAAAACCGAAGTCCTGATCAGGATGCTTTCTGTCATCATTCAGAAATGAGTGCAGATTGCATGTGGCAGGACCCATCGTCTAGGACGCCATTAGATCAGTGGGCAGAAACCCTGTGATGGATCAGCATTCTGTTAAGGCCCCTTGAATTGGGCTCAGGCCCAGCCTCGAACATGTACCAGGTGAGTGTTAGAGAAGTGGGAAATACCAGGAGCAGGTGTGGCTCATCAAAAGTCAGGCAGAATAGAAAACCTACTGGATAGTTGGTCTCCAGGACCGGAGTTGGAGACCCCTGAATATGAGGATCAATAGATTATTTCTCCAGAAAACTTTAACAAATAAGTCAATCAAAACTTAAAATAAGGCCAGCCAGTGCATTTAATATAGCTGGTTTTCTGTTGTTCTTGCCAGGCATCATCTCCGTTATCCTCCAGGTCAGGCCAAAGAATCGAATCAGACACATGCTGAATTCCAGAGATGAATGAATTGCCATTTACATCCACACATAAGTACATAACCTCATCTAACAGCACATTTCTCCTGCAGCCTTGTCCTCCGTGTGCTGCTGCACCCTCTTTGATCCTGAGAACCTTTGTAAAGCAAAAAGTAATTTTAACCACACCGGTATGCATTCTTCTTGGCATGGCCTTAATGGGTTGTAAGTAAAGAAATACACAAAAACAAACAGAATAATCATACACAAGTCAGCCCATTAGAAAACGATGCCCTACAGCAGATTGGACACAACCATCTGATACGACACAATGTCACCTTCCTGGATAAATCCAGAAATGTAGGTTTGAGGTCTGGGCCACAAGATCAGTTCAGTTTTGGGACATCTCCACATGGTCTTTCATGTGGTTTCTGATGCTTTCAGCTATCTGCTGGTCATCCTTGGTTGAGGTGTAATAGTCCAGAAAGAGGCCATTGGGATTGATTAGGTAAATGAGAACAGTGTGGTCCACGATGTAATCATTGTCCTCGTCCTTGGGGCCCTTGCTGTAGTACACCCTGAAGTCCCGTCCCGCCTCCTTCACTTCCTCTGGTGTGCCGGTCAATCCGATCAAGCGAGGGTGGAAATCTTTCACATACTTCTCCATCGCGGCCACGTCGTCTCTTTCCGGGTCCACGCTGATGAAGAGGGGCTGGATGCATGGCAACGCCAACTCCTGGTCCAGTTTGTGCACCACGCTGGTCATCTTCTCCAGCTCCTCAGGGCAAATGTCTGGGCAATGGGTGAAACCAAAATACAGGAGGACCCATCTGCCCAGGAAGTCGCTCTTGGTCCTCCGCCGTCCTGTGTGGTCCAGGAGGCTGAAGTTTCCTTTGCCCAAGGCCACCTCCCTCAGCTGCTCAATCCGCTGCAACTGGATCTTCTGCTGTTTCTCGCGTCGCACAAACCACCAAGCGGCCAGGATCCCCCCACCGAACAGCAGCGTCACCACCAGGCGGGTGCGCAACATAACCCTGGGGGTTGGCTTCCCTGAGCCCTGTGATAGGGTGCGTTGACTCTGAGAAGGGTGGGATACACGGGCTGAGCCTCTGGGGCACTTCAAGTGAAGATCTGGTTTAAAGGAGCCAAGTCTGCAGGTGGAAGCCAGCTGGGAGATGAAGGTCTTCTCAGCACCAAGTCTCCATGGGCAGCTTCGATGCGTGAAACCTGATTTAACTGTGTTGTTAGACACAGTTTCCCAGACTCTTCCACAGACCATCTGGCGATGTTGTCTTCCGCTATTCTTAATAATACGCAGCATTCTGCACAAAGTCTAAGCTTATCATTAAACATTTAGTTCATTCACACATAACTATTCTTGCGAACTTAGTATGATCCTCTTTGTTGCCATGCTAGCTACTTAAATATTATGTCATATATAGAACGGAAAGTAATCTGTGTTAGCCTTACCCACGGAAACAAATATATTAATGCAACAGCAAAATAACTTACTAAAGATAACTAAATCTAGGTTTTTACAATCTGGATAGTAACATTAACATCTTATATCGAGCCAATTTTTACGCATGCTTTTTGAACCAGACTGCTAATCAAGGTAGCTATCATTAAATCTGTGAGTAAATTACGTATTACGACCTTAACTGAGTTATATCCGTTCATTGTGTCATGAAATACAAATCACAACACATGTAAACACAACAAACCCACGTTACATACCCGAAATAAGTCTGCACTGACTTCTACCAGTTAGAGCCACGTGATTGGCTGGGGAGCCGTCGAAGTAAATCTATTTCACTGTTTAAAATGTTAGATTCAGTTGTTCAGTAAGTTACACATTTCATAATAAAACAAATGTAAAGCCAAATAGGTCTTACACTTAGAATAAGATAAGAATTTTAATACATCTCTTAAATAAAAACGAGCAGATTTTTTTTTCTAAATAGAAACTACATCGCCCACAGTGACACGCATACGTCACTTTACCGGAAGTCTGAGGATATCGGTGTCTCATATAATGAATGTAATTTGTCGTTCAATTATTAAAATTAAAAAAGAAAAAGTAATAAAGTAATATATAAATTGGCCGAGCTTAAAGTAATTAGTTGCTACAGTAAATCATATAATGGTTGCGTGTTAATGTAAGAGAGAAGTAGCTTTGCTCGCACGTGTTTCATTCATTAAAATGATCCACATATTTTAATATTATACTAGAAATTGAAACAAAACGTCAATTGAATTAAATTGGGAAATAGAGAAGTAGTAACATCGGCAAAGTTACTTTATATTTCTTTATTCATCTTTTAAAATCCTACGGTCCACAATATAAAACCTGTCATCCAGCAGAAATAAATCATCTGTCACAAATTTGAAATCTTGAACTTATTTTATTTAATATTTAGTAAGTATTAATTGCGATTTTTATGGCCTGTAAATATATTTATGGTACTCATGTACTGTTATAACAGTAGTCGTCAGAATATACAGTGTTCACAACAATATGCCATTGCATCAAAGAGCATTTCTCCATTTCCAACACTATTCACATCCAAGACATGCATCTAATCAACTCAACATGCATTTCACCTTTTAACTCCACTGGGAAAATACTGAAGATTTACAATAGTTTACGGTGGCCATTAGATGGCACTATTGTACTCCTCAGCGAAAAGAGATTACATGTATCAGCGCTGTTTAAACAAATTACCACCTGCCTCTGCTTCTCCATTGGATTTATTGTAGATGACATTGCGAGGATTAAACAGCAAGAATACCGAGGTTATCGTATTTCTAAATCTTTTTAAAGATTACTTATCATTATTGTTGTACTTCGTTTCTTGTTACGCGGTAGGCCTATATTCACTTGGCATGCATTTGCACACATATTTATTCAAAGAAAATTATCAATATAAACATTTGAATGTTTATTTGGGTGAAAATGTAGCTACTGAAACAAACTGAGCTAAGTACCATAAACAAGGTAGCACGCTGTTACAGTACGAGATGCGTTGCTGGTTTGCGGTGAGGTTTTTACGGACATGAGGCTATAACTCGAGGGGCTGCAGTTATATTCTTATGCAAGATACCTGTCATACCCTAGGAAAATATCTTACGCCTTAGGAAAACGGCTAAATATGCGGAATTTTAAACTCAAGAATGTTCATTTGCATTTTTATAGCCTACCCTTTTTTCTTATCAAACTGGTACTCACACCGACAATGTCTACTGACCCCTTATCCACTTAATCAGCCGGCTACTTTGCTCGCTTAACGTGTCTTCTTCAGGATGGAGGAGATTCAAGCTCTTAAATATACCACCAATGTATTATACACAAACATACACTTTGGAGCAACCTCACGCTCTCAGAGACAAGCGATTTGAACGTAAAACTTGGTTATCGATTTATGAGCAGAACGGCAATAACGGTAATTAGGCGGCCCACATCCACACCTCTCCCCGCAATCAAAGTAAAGAGGGAATAATAGTTTCTTTTACTAATTTTCCCGACACTCACTCTCTATCTCTCATGCAAATTCAACAGGGCTTTAATTGCATGACAAAGAATTCCCATTGCCAAAGCACTCGACGGAGGATGCAACCCTCTTTCATGCTGGGTTTTGCATCCCTTTGTCACACCTGCGATGCATCCCTGCACATTTGCTCTCCGACAAGCTGCCCAACACAGGAGACCCAACGCGCCGGGGCTCTCAGTGTGACCAGATGAAGAGCGAATTCGCCCTTTGAGCAGGTCATGGTTATTTTCCCAGAGACAGGCGTACCTGCAGTGGATTTAAGACCTGAGATGATAGCTTTCACACCTCCTGCATACGCCTGGTTGTCATCCGTATAATAATGCAACCTTTCAATAAGATTGTACAGGAATATTGGACGTGTGAAAGAATGGTGAGGATGAGTCAGATATTAGCTTAAATAGTAAATTAACATCTTAATACAGTACCCCCCCCCCCCCAACACAGAAATGCCGCAAAACCGTACAGTTCGAGGCTTTAAATTTATTTAGAAGACGCGTTTCTCCAAAGGATGTTAATGAAACACATAAAGGCACGGTTTCAATTTACGCTGTCGAAATGGAAAACCTATTAAAGTCTTCAGCGGTAATCGATGTGATCTGCAGCTGATGCTGCCGCTTCCCGCGTTTGTATTGTCCGCCTGTCGTATTTATGGAGGCGTCGCCCTCACTATGATCAGTATTGAAGTCACGTGGTCACTGCGGTGTCACGATCACTGCCTCTGAATCTGTCTCGCGTATCGTGGTGTCTGTGTGTGCGTGCGTGTGTGTGTCGGGGGCCATGCCTGGTTTCACGGATCTCAAAAGAGTGGCTGTCTGCAGAGATGTGCAGAGGCAGCACTAGCGAGTAACCGGTTGACTTTCTGACTGCAAGGCGACCACCCACATAGCACGCGTGTGTGTGAGAGAGTGTAGGTGTTACAGACGTAAGCCAGCTATGTGAACAATCCGACATGCAGAGCGATTACAGCAGCCACAGCCATGAAATGCACTAGCGTATCACCAGGCACGTAGACACGTAGTAAAATTACTCATCTGAACCTAACTTCAATTTTGCCAGACCTTCCTCCCCTCCCCCTTCATAAATTCATTTCTGGCAGTTGACCCGTGAACCACTAATATGACTTTAAGGGGGATTTATTTCCATCGGGGTCTCTGTGACATTACTCCCCGTACTGACCTGTAGGGGGTGCTGCTGCATATAGCTGAAATATGGCGTGACTTGCACATTTCCCAAAAGTACGCCAGAAAGCAGGTGTGAGGGATTGATTATGCACACCTTGGGGTCCTGAGAGGTGTCTCAGCTGTTTCCATTTCTCCTCCGACAGCCCCTTGGGCTCTACAGCAGGCTGAGTGTTTCATCTCCAGTTCACCTTTTCCAGGACAGACCAGTCCCCTCGCCTCTGGACGTCACTGGGGGAGCGGGTGATCAGAATCCGGGTGGCCACTGTTCCCCTAGCCGTCACGTGCCACTCTGCCGTGCTGGAGTGGCACCCCGAGCCCCCACAGCAATCCCTGGGCAAATCCCCCATCAGAGTTGTATCAACATCACCACAGGCTGTCGCTGGGCACAGACACCTCTGGATGTCTGTGGCCTTCCAGAATGCCGTGCATTAAGTAATACCGCTATCTGAATGGGAAATATGGTGAGCCAGCTTCTGCTGTCGTGAATAATGGGGTGAGCAGACCCTCCTCTCCTGTGCTGTTTGTCACTCACTCTGAAGGGAGGCGGTGGGGGGGAGGGGGGTGTTGCCGTGGTAATGCTAAGCGACTCCAAAAGCGGATAATCTGCCCCTTGCACAGATGTAACTCCGCACTCCTCCTGCCCCCTCTCTCCCGGTGAGATGTTAGTTTTGACAGTGCAAAGCCTTGCAGCTGTCGAAGCAACGAACAAGAGGGACCAGCCCCCCCATTCCTGGCTGGCACTGAATAGCCCAGTCCAATTTTATGTACGAAATACCAGTTTAATCCAGTAATTCTGCCTCATGTGCTTTAAGTTCCTCCCCTGTTTTTTTACATTTGAGGTGTTCATCCACAGGGACATACATTCTCAGAGAGAGCAGGGTCACACGGTCCCTGGAGCAATTAGGGGTGAAGGGCCTCGCTCAGGGGCCCGACAGTGACATCACTTTGCCGACGCAGGGATCTGAACCGACAACCTTCTGACCGCACACCATCCCAAGGAGAAGCGGGAGAGACGCCCTCCCAGGGTGGGTTAAATCTTTCAGTAAAACAGGATTCCTTATGACGGACTTACCTTTCAGATACTGCTCTTCAAAAACAAATCATTTGACCGGCCATCATGGAAATGGGATGTGATTCAGATTACGCTGGTTGTCTAAGGGTACATGAGCGTGGCCCTTCTTGGGCCTTGACTGTGCAAAGCGAGTTCAGTCTGTACACTTTCAGCAGTCTGCATTCATATCCCTAGTTCCAGTCATTTGGCCAGTTCCCACCTTAGAATATTCCAGAACTCTGTTTACCATACTCCCCTGTAAAGCCAACCCATTCAGCAGAAAACATTATGTGCGAAGAAAAGCTCCACTGTGCATCCAAGGAAAAGACGAATTGGGTCAAATTGCATAACGGCTCGAACCCGCTGATGTAGAGAGGAAGTGCCTTGATGGTCACTGCTCGGTGCTGGAGCGTGGCACCTTCTCGGGGCGCTCTCCGCGCGCGTCGTGAATCACTGCGCCGCGTGTCAGCGCAGAGCGGGTGTTACATCATCGCGATGGCGGCTTTATATAACTGCGGGGCCCCTTTTTCCCGCCGTGGCTCCTGGGGGGGTACCATTCCTCACGGAACCTGGCAGAATTGCTAAAGTCTGGCTGTTCCTCCGCAGCAGGCCGGGGGCAAGCAGATCTGAATGTGTGTGTCAGTTTTACTATGGGCCAGTGCTGGTGGGCTGGTAGATTTCAGCAGAAATGGTCCTGGTTCTGTGCAGGACAAATTGACTCCCAAATTACAGGGTGCTTCTCTGGTGACCAAATGTTCCCACAATGTAATAAAAACCTGTTTCTTTTTTTTTTGATGTCGTGGGGACCATGTTTCAGGTCCCCACAAAGATCTGTGAATGTAATCAAAAAAGTGAAAATCTCGTATTTTGTTTGGTTACTTATGAATAAGGTTCGGGCTGGGTAGGGGCTAAGGTCGTCATGATGGGATTCGAGTTTTCCCCATAGAAATGAATGGAGAGTCCCCACAAAGATATAATTACAAACCGGTGTGTGTGTGTTTGCACGGGCTGACTGTGTGATGCCTTAAGCTGCAGCTTTTGGTCGTCTTCCTCGCTTACCCTGCCTTTTCGATTCCTCTCTAGCCTCAGTTAGGAGGTGGGGGGGGGGGGGGGTCAGTGTCAAGCTTGGTGCCATTTACACTGAAGCTTTCCGGTAAAACAATAAAACAAACCGATTCTGACAGCATTTCCTGGGTGGGCTGTGAACCTGTCCTGGCTCACTGTTGTTACTTCCTCTGGGCAGGCTAGACCACCATCGATCTGGGCTTCAGTCCTGGGGGGGCTGAAGGCCAGCCGTTCGGCTCTGATGGAGGGGTGATGTCAGCCGGTGGGGGTGGGGTGGCAGTTAAAGTACTGCTCAGGCCTTTGGTGATAATAATCACTGGCTGTCATTCTCTTAGCCCCCCCCCCATTCAGTCAAGGAAAGATGATAATTACTCTTTCTCGCTCTTTCTGGTCTTACAGGCATTTTTCCTTATCAAACACATCGCTGAAATAACTTCTAGATTTAATTATTTTAGTGCCTTTCTCTCCGTGGTCATCAGCATATAGGGGTGTTCATACCGGCACGTTTTTCTGTGCACGTTTCCCTTAGGCTGGCTGTTTCTGCTTTATTGACTCCGTAGAGCAGAGTTTATTCTGGCTGAGATACCTTTCTGAAACTAGGCTGCCAGGTTGTAATCTGATCTTTGTACTATAGATTCATCTTGGTTGTTGTTAGGGAACGACGCTCTTCAGTCACTACGTTTACATGCACACTAAGAAAATCGAAATATTGTGTTAGTCCGACGAAAACCAGACTTTTAAAGTGTCAGTCTAACTGAAATCGTACTAAATCGGATTTCTTGAAGTCGGACTAAGACACCCAGATAATGTGATTATGAGTCGATTTACTCCTGCATGTAAACATTCAATCGGACTCAGACTGGCCTAGGTACTCTGCGCATGCTCCACAATTATCTCGTATACTGTATGTTTAAAATCAGTTTGCAGTTTACCTCCACTGCTTTTGCATGAGTGCTGCATGCGTTCTCTGAGACAATCATAATCATTCTCATCCTTGCTGTTTAAATCACTCCTAGATGGGTTTGTCCAAAATTGATGTTGAACTCCTTCTTTGTTTTGTGGCGTTGAGCGATCAGAGACGAGGCAGACCCCGTAATGCAGGAGAATGATTTACTGGTGATAAAGCCAGGTGCATGAAAATCCGAAGGGACAAGACAGGCGGACGGTCGGGTTGGTCACTGGAGGTCAGAAGCCGGGCTGGTTAATCCTACGAGACGAGGAGACGATGGGACAGGAAGGCGGACGAAGGCAGACTAGGACGGCAGGGCAGGCAGTGACACAAGACAGAAAAACGCTCGGTGAGTGTCATGGGTATGGCAACAATACTTCGCAACCTTTGCAACTTGCTTTGGGGTTAAGTAGCTTGGCTGGATTGCGATGATTGCCCGTCGCTGCGTGGCCCCGCCCCTGTGGGCGTGACATGTTACATAAATACCCCAATATTTATTACAACAAAATCACATCGCAATATTTGAAAAACTTCCAATACTGTGATGTCATAGTATATTATACATAAAACTTGATTTCTTGTCATGCATCCTGATCGTGTTGCATCTGTTCTTCCAACTAGACCGCAATTAAAGCTTGTGTCACTTCATTTGTCCACACACCCATTATTATTAATTTAATAATTTTTTTTATATCTGTGACCTAATAGGTGAACCGAAAAAAGCCATATCGCCACCTATCATAGCGGAGTCAGACATACTTCGTTTAATAAATTGATTCCCCTCCCGTGCATGTATACTGAGACAAGGACAGTAGTCTGATAAAATGGCGTAGTCGAGCTGTAAGCGTAGTTCAACTTAGCCATGCACGTAAACGTACTGACACAGCTTTGTCAAGCACTGTCATCAGCCTGACACGGTTTCACGACGGCTTCGACGTTGACAGAGATCCTGGGGTTCTGCTGTGACCCACATAACCTGCTGACAGAGCTGCTCACAGAGTGCCTCTTGGAGTTCGCTAGGTGACCATTGCCGGGTTTCCACTCATCAAAGTGCTTCCGGAAGGTTCTGATCCGAATAACCATAAGGTCCTAAACCTGTTACCTGCCTACAGTGGGCTTGCTGGTGGTCGTCGGCCTGCATGGTCCATGAGCACGTGAGTGAGGATGTGTGGGAAGAGCGTGCCCTTGGACAGGGGCTGGAGACTGGACAGCTGAGCCTTATGGAAGCAGCTGGGTGTCTCTCCAGCATGTGCGTGAGGAACATATAGAAGAACAGCCCCCTCAGGCTGCACGCAAACACATATATATATATATATGATGCCCCCCGACCCCCCACACACACACAAAAACACACATGCATGCACAAATTTGCTGGTAAACTGAGGATTTTGGACGGCACTTTGGTCTGACCCAGCCGAGCTGCTCACCTGCCAATCATCCGCCCCCCAGCCCCACCCACCCACTTCACTGCTAATCTTCAGAAATCCCCCCCGCCTCCATCCTCCCCCCTCCCATCATCTTTTGCTGTAGATTCCGGGCCTGAGAACAGGACTATCCGTGGGTGTCTGGGGGGAGGGAGGGTTGGGGGGGTGTGGGTGGATGCTGGCTCTGAGCTCCCGTCTCCTCTCTGTTGACACCAGGTGGGCGTGCTGCACCCCCCCCCCCCCATCCCCCCCCCCCGCCCACTGTCACTGGCTGCTTCGCTTGGGAGTGGTTGTCTGGATGCCTGGGACAGCCTGACAGACAGCTCCTGTCTGATGGGACTGGCACCAGTCACTCCATCTTCTGCTCTTCCTCTGCAAGCCAGCAGACTCCTATTACGCTGGTAACCATGGCGATGTCTCATATACCCAAGATGTACCACATATTCCCAAGGAACTGAAAAACAGCCCTGACCCATGTCAGTATGTTTTTTATTATAAATATAATTATTAATAAAAAAAATTCTTAATTGTGCCTGTAGCTTCTGGGATGGGGTGTGGACCCCCCATGACCCTGAACTGAACAAAAGAGTATAGAAAATTGATGGCAGGATGTATGTATGTATGGATGGATGGATGCATGGATGGATGGATATTTGTTAATAAACAATATGCTTGTTCACCTAAAGGCTTCTAAGGCATCTGTTATGGCAAAAAACCTGAATGACCTTAATTTTCCATAACCGCCTTAAACTCTGATAGCTATCTCAGAGCTTGGGTGAGAACATCCCAGAATAGTTTTTACTGGTACTGCTTTCGTTAACATGTTTCTCCTGGCAATAAATACGGCTGCTCCAGTATGTTTGCGTGGCGAAACGACGGTGCGGTCCAAGTAATTGCAAGAAATTGCAAGATAAAGTACGGCTTTTGTTTCTGTGCTCTGCATCAGTCCTGTTATGCAAAATATTTGCCGCTGTAATTCGCTAATTAGCACAGCTGCTGATTAACACTGACTGGGAGGTTATGGGAGAGGTGCCGGTGGCTCCCATTGACTGCAGGAAGGAGGTCTATGTGATCTGGAGGAAGAGGGGTACATACCAACTGTGGGCGGTCATGGGGGAGGGGCCGATTGGTGTGGTGGGGGCCTCAGAGATTTGCCCTCTCCCAGGGAGGGGGCGTTTGTGACACAGTGGGAGGCGCTGAACACGGGGCCCTGCTGAGAGGACACCGCTAACGACCTGTATGCAGCCGCAGGGTTTGTATATTTTATTTTTTCCCAGACGGGGACATTTCCCAAAATGGCCCTGTTGGAAGCAGAGGACTTTATAGCCTGTTGGCCGAGGGGGTGTGTGGGCCGGCATGGTGAGAGCCACAGCGCTTGCTGAAGCTGGGGTTCGAGGTGAGCGTGGGGAAGCCTCAGAGCGAGATAGAGTCAAGCCGCTCCTGGACCCCACGCTCTGTGTGTGTGTGCGCGCATGCACGGCCCAGCTGAGAAAGCGATGACCTCACCCTCCATCTATGCCGCCCCTCTAGAAAGTTCCCCAGACACTAGTCTACATTCTTACTGGGAACACTGGTTGAGTCGGGAACCCCTCCCACGCCCCGTAGCCTGTGACCTGTGCCACTCCCTGTTATGTTATGTTCCGAGTGCTGAAAAATTGCTCTAATATACACAGAAAGCCCAAAAAGGCACACAAAATCTGATACGGCTGCATATGTAAAAAGTGCCTGGAATTTAGTTATGCAATTATTCTTATATAATTTGTCATAACTGTGTCGGTTTTCCCCACAAACACCTTCCCCACTGGACTTCCGAAAAGCCGTTATGTAACGCATGCTGCTGTGAAGAGACGTTGGGGAGGTGAGATCGCGCTCTGCTTCCTGATGTCACTTCCTCCCATTTCCTGAGGCCTGTGAGGGAAGGGCCCCCCGACCTTTGACCTTTTACGGCGTGCGTAAATCACCCTTAATGAAGTTTGATTGGGACTTATTAATATGATCTATATATTTGTGGCTGTAAATGGCAAATGCTTGGTCTTTTGCTTTCATTCTGGCTCTCTTAACCTTTGACAAACCCTGGGATTTGATGGCTACGAGTAGACCTCTGTTTCTTAATTTTTTTCCCCCACACGTATTTACCTCTGTGTCAGCTACATCGTGAGGACGTATTTGCCCATGACCACCCTTCGATGCACTTCAGTTGCCTTCGGGTTGCCTAGCAACCGTCTGCGGCCAACACATAGTTAAACGCAGCTCCATTTTAAAAGCTGAAGGTTGAACGGTGAGTCACTGACGCTGCTGGGATATGCCGTATTAGCCGAAGTCTGGAGTGCTATTCAAATGAGGGAGCTGTTGATAAATCTGGGGCAGGCACTCACTTGCTGGAAACGCTCGCAGTTTAATGGAGAATTAGCAGCGAATTGCCTAAATGCAATCCTGGTAAATGTCGGGGAGCGGGGGGGCTTATGTAAGTTTCTGATGGCTTTTAGTGTGGTTCAACTTGGATGTTGAAACGTGGGGGGGGATCACTTGATCTATCGTGACTGATGGTGGGTGAGCGCACCTTGACAGACACGAGCGGTAATTAGCTGGTGTTTGTAGGTGTTTAATGGCACATAGATGGAGGGGTGTGCGTGCACAAGCGTGTGCGAGCTGTCCTGTGGTGAGACAGGGCTGTGTATGTGTGTTTAGGTGAGTGAGGAGATTCATCCGCCCGCTAGCAGGTGGGACCCTATAGCTAAGACCATAGAGAGCCCAGAGGCAGTTGTTGAACAGGGGGAGTTGGTCAATAGACCTTCAAAACATTTCAACAACTAGCTGAAACTCAGAAAAAGGGCTTCAAAGTATTTTGACTGGGCACCTGTATGTATAGGAAGCATGTTCTTGAAAAACGAGTGCAGCGGAACTGTTTTTAATTAACCAATATTTTGTCACAAGATAAAACAGAACCTGAAAGACCTTATCAGAGCCTAAAACGTGATTTCGGTCAGTTTTGATGAAATATGCAGTTACGGTGTTTGACCTTCGTATGGCAGTATATGTCTCTCCACTTCTTCTAGCTTAAGGCTCCTAGCAACAGTTTTGATGCCTATGGCACCATGTCACGCTGAACATATGCAGATTAATGAGTAAATAGATACCAGATTTGGTCTCACTTACAGATGTATTTTGGACGTCACCTAAGAGTCTTGAGAACTTCAGGTCAGACTCACTGTGGTGCTGTTCATAGTTTCCTGATTGCTCTGATTATGCGGGGCCCTTACGTAATGACATGCTGGACCATCGCGGTGTGGAACATGGAGATTGTCCGGAAGAAAAATCTGGCTGTCACCCAGTTGCCCAGATGGATTCCCTGGGTCACTAGTCCGTCCGTCCGGTGGCACTGATTGCATAATTAAGTGCTGAGAATTGGCCCTCTCATGCAATGCAATCTCGTTTTTTATTTGAATTATTCAAATCGTACCACCTTCGTTTCAGCTTCTCCCACAATGCACTTCGGTGAGTCACACTAATCGGCTGAAGATTTCCCAGCATCTGAGTGACTCCAGAACAGAACGGTGATGGTTTCATGGCAAAATTTCTGCAAGTCGGCTCTGCGTTTCGCCACGGTCAGGAAATGAACGCGGTAAACCGAGGATCCAGCCCAAAGCCATCACCTCAAACATGACCATTTCCTTTTTCTCCTTAAACATTATCTGCGGTTGAACCACTGCCGTAACCGAGAGCGATATGTTAACTGGGTGGACTACTTTTTGGACGTGTGTGCATGGATTGTATTATTTTTGTGGGGGCTACTTTAAGAAAAAAAAGCTTCCAAAAAATAGTAAAAATAGTAACTGATGGATACAGTGGAAGCATTCACACAAAACAAATGGCTGTAATTCGCGTTAGTTTTGTCTCTTTTTGCGACCTTTGAGCATGTGCTTGTGTGGTTTTCTGCAAACACTGGGTCTAATTTTTACCACACGGATCTGTCACCCCTGAGTAGGAACCTGTTGCCACATCCCAGCTCTCCATCTGTGGCAACGTGTGTTTAGGGAGGTGGGAGAGTCACCTCAAAATCCCAGAGCTGCTCATGTCTGCCAGCGCCCCCCTTCCCTCCCCCACCCTCATTCTTGGAAGGTTGCGTTCGGTCCACATCACAAATGCAGCTATTTGGCGGGTTATCCTGCCGGGGGGTGGGGGAGCATGAGAGGTCAAACAGTGGCCCCCGTTCTCATTGTGTTTTTTCCCCCAAGCTTTCTGACTGCGAGGAGAGAGGGGGAATGTGACAGAGAGAGAGAGAGAGAAAGTGAGGGAAAGAGAGAGAGAGAGAAAGAGCGAGCAAGGGAGATGGCAAAAACAAGACGGCAAGATCCATCGGATCCATAGTTGCGTATGAGGTCTGGTTAAAGAAAACCAAATGGTTAATATTGTGTGAAGATAGCGAGAGAGAGAGAGAGAGAGAGAGAGAGAGGGAGGGAGAGAGGATAGAGGGAGGGAGAGTGAGAGAAAGAGAGGATAGAGGGTTGAAATCGTGGAAGAGAAATGAGCAGTATACTGAAGGAGAATTAGCTGTCAGCTGGCCGATCGGCAAGGTCTGGATCTCATTAAAGGTAAATACACTGTGCCGGGCTTGAGGCAGTGAGCGTGCGTGTGTGTGAGCGCGCGCACGCGTATGTGTGTGTATGTGTGTGCGTGAGCGCGCCGGGTGTGTGACGGAGAGTTGGGGGAGGAGTAGTGTGGAATCTGCGCAGAGAGAGAGAGAGAGAGAGAGAGAGAGAGCGCGCCGCCGCGGGCGGGTGAGCGAGCCAGTGAGCACGGTCAGACAGCCAGCAGACGGAGGGGAGAGGCAGCGGCGGAGGCAGGCTGAGAAGACGCCCCTCAGCCTCAGCGCTGCCCCCTAACCCTCAGGATGAAGCAGCCCAGCAGCGCGTCCACATTCTGAGGACCACCCCCCCCCCGCCCACCACCATCGTGTACGGGCCAGCCCCCCCGCTCGCTCTCTCCGCCTTACCGCTATCCGGCGTCAGCCGCGGCTCTAACATCCTCCGCTTCGCTTCTCGTGACGCCGCCCCCCACCGCACCCCCTCCCCCTACGCGGCCTAGCGTTGACCCCACCCCACCCCCTCCCTTCCCGAGGCCCCCCCCACCCCCCACTCAGCCATGGACGGACTGCGCCTCCCACCAGTCATTGAGGAGGCTGTGGACCCCATAGGTCAGTATGGCGCCGTCGCCGCCGTCGATAACGGGGGTGCTGCAGGCGTGTCGTCGTTTACCAGTAGCTGCAGGAAGCGCGGACGCTCAGCATGCGCTGAAGCTGCCGGGGGGGCTGGAGCTGAAGGTGCGTGTGCAGCTGTCAGACTGACCGGAACCTCTGCGCGTTTCTACCTTGTTGATTAAGTCCGTTTCTATGGCGGCGGAAAGGGTCAGATCGAAGTCTGTCTTTCAGTCATGCTCTCATTGCCCCGGTCAACGAATTCTGTCCCAGTGGCTTGTTTATGGCAGGATGAGGGGACTGCATTTCTGTCGCTCTCCGGGGACAGGTGCTATGCTCTCAGCGTGCCTCTGTGGTGTTGCGGTCACCAGGAATTGGCAGATGTCCAGCGGAGAAGATGTAAGGTTTACTTCTCAATAATTGCTGCATCCTCTGGATTTCTCATATTATGGAATCATAAGATGCTCTGGTGGTTAGCTATGGGCTACTGCTTAAAAAACTGCTTAATCTTGCAAAAGATCTGTACGTCTATTTGGGGGACAAATCCGGGCTGGTTTGGGTAACTTTCGAAAGGGTCTCAGCTCTAGCAGTTATGGGTTGTGTGTATAGACTGGTGAGATATTCAGCTGTAACACAAACAGTATGTGCTGCTTAAGTCCCACTTGCATTTCTGGCTTTTGCGTTGATTTTCATTGACTAGTGGAGTTTTGGACAAGAGTTTCTGGAACATTCAGTAACCTCCGTAGCTGGGTCCGTGAGCTGCGTAGGCGCCATTTGAGGTGTGTTCTTGAGGGTGTTGGTGGGAAAGGTTCCCAGGGGAAGGAAGTCAGAAGGTCTCAGTGTGACTGATACTTCTGTCCCCCATGCTGAGAAGGATGTTGTTGCTGTTCAGTAGATCAGAGGGCTGAGGGGGTCACGGCAGTTTGACCCCCCCCATTCCGTTGCTGGTGCTCAGCACGTCCGTGTTATGCGTGTACTGCTTTATAATGTGGCTATAAGCAAGTGGCTACTTCCTCCATGTTGTGTTGACTTTGAAAGTGTTGGCGTGAAGGTTCATTCCGCTGTGTTTCTCAAGTGTTACACAATATGTTCTTGAAACGCCAGCGTGTCGCACGATCGTCCAGAGAGCGAGCCTGCAGAGAACCCACTGCCGTAGAACTCGCTGCCGTTCTCGATTGTTTTGATAATAGCTTTGTCGCACAAATCTATGCACCGACCTGCAAACATCTCCCATGCTTGTCCTGGTCTCTGTTCATGTGTTCTGTGCATTTTGAAAGTGGAGAAGCCTCTTTATGTCTTTGTTTTGGAAAGATGATGCGCATTAATTGTTCCTCGTTGTTCCCCTTTGTGTGGTAAAGGAGGCTGGCCGCCTGCGGTCCCTGGTCTGTCTCACAGAGGCATGTCTATCTTTGGCCCCAGTCTGTCCCTGGTCTGTCTTTGGTCTGTCTTCAGTCTGTCTCACAGAGCTACATCCTTCCCTGTGCCCTAGACCGTCCCCGCTCTCAATAATAGCCTCAGGTCTATAACTCCTACCTTCCTCTCTGCGACTTTCTCTTCAGTTCACCATCATCTGCACCCACCACCCACCCACCACATACTCCTGAGTTATCCGCAGACACCCACACACCCCACAGCACTGCATGAGCCCCCGCCTCCGTAAGGATATGGCTGCCTCTCCTCCAGGGACATTATTGCCACCTACTGGGGGGGGGGGGGGGGGGGGTGTAGAGAGCCAAACTATCCTCGGTCACTGCGTGATGCGTGTTGAGAGTCAGCCCCTCATCACGGCGACACGCTGGACTCTGATTGGTTATGCTGGGCTGGGGTTCGAGGGGACAGCAGGATGCATCCCTCCTTCCTCTGTGTCTCTCTCCTTCTCTCCTCCACGCATCGTTCTCCCCTTAGTCAGACTGTACTCTGCCCCTGGTTTTGCCCAAATTCCAGGTGAACCGCAGTCCTCATCATCCCGGGGTAAACCGTGCGGCAAGAAGGAGAACATTACCAAGGGGGGGGGGGGAATTCGCATCATCGTTGTTTGGAAACGTACCCAAACCCCGGTTATGCCAATGGCTACTTTAATGCGCTGGTTTCCATGGCCGGAACGTTGCCTTAGCGACACGCGGAAATGGCTGCTGGCACGAGCCGCCTCTGCCCCCTGGGGTGTGTTTGCATGGCGGCTGCTCCACGTTCCCGCCGCATCGCTGAGCACGCTTATGTAACCGAGCAGAGGATTCTGGGATTCCTGCCCTCCCCCTCTCATCTGGGTGTCAGTCGAGCCACAGGCGGCCATGTTGTTGGTTCCACTCTGGCTTCATTAGCATGAGATCCAAGGGTTACATTAAGTGTTTAGGGGTGATTTGGGGGGGCCTCCTTAATCTTCCCTAATAAGTAAATGAATGAGAACATCTCCTTTTCTGTATCTGTGTTTTTTTTCCTGTGTGCCCCCCCCCCCGGCAAAGGGCAGGAGCCACAGCACGACTCTTATCTGCCACTTCAAGGCTGGACCAGGAGGGGGCTGCTCTGAATAATTCATGCCCTCCCACACCGGCGCTGAGATCCGAGTCACGCGTCCGCCAGCCGCCTCCGCCCAGCCCCCGCTGGCGGGGTCCCGAATGCGTGACCAGAACCCCAAGGCTGATGCTATCGAGCCACTCGCAGGACGCGTTGCGGCTGCCACTGCAGAAACGAATGCGACTAATGCGGCCTGCAGGAGAGGGAGGGAAAATAACAACAGGGCAGCCGCAGGCAATGCACCCTGGGATGTCGCAGCCGGAGTTGCGACTCGGCGTGGGGGCTCTGCGTCCCCCATCCCCACTGACAGGCTCATCCGGCCATGTGTCGTTCAGAGCCCGCCTGGACCCCCCCCAGAGAGCTGGGAATGACGCGCACCCCCCCCCCCAGCCCCTTATGGCAGATGGGAAAATGGGACCCGCCTCAGAGGTGAGGGACCACACATTTATTTTCGTATGGAGGACCCAAACATTCTGCTCTGGCCAGATAACAGGGGGTTCCATCTCTGGGACGGGGGCCCGTGCAGCCATCTCATATGGCCCCCGCAAGCAGATTGCCTTGGCAATTATTAGCTACTTTCTGGACTTGTTAGATAAACAGCTTGTAAATCTCACTTGGTGTGTGTGTGTGGGGGGGGGTCATCAAGTGCCTTCTCAGCCCTCGAGATCAGGACTCGTAGCTCTGCCATTCTCCCCACAGATGTATTTAATTTTTGTACCTTCGGTGTATGGAGATACTTTTCCTCCAGGGGGCGCTCTCTTATTCTGCTGTGAGACGGCTAATTGGATTGTGGTCAGAGTGCTGGGTGAGGTGGAAGCCTGGTCCTCCGGGTGATGATGCCAAGCATTTCAGCCAAAGGTCAGCTGTCCGTGTCGGAGTTGCCGCGGTAGGGCATTGGTTCTTATTCTTGCACGTGCAAATGCACACGTGACCCGGCACCGCACGCATGCCGCTACCGTCGATGGCTTGGCACGCCACCACTCGCCCCGTATGCTCTAGATTTAAAACGCCTGGGAGAAGAAACCAACGCAGCCACCTGGTCGCTAGGCAACAGCTGCAGATGCCGCCTGCCCATTGGTTCAGGCTTACTGCGAATTAGCCGAAGGTCTGCAGTGCAGATGCTGAGTGCTTTTGAGTTTTTTTTTTTTTTTTTTTTGGGGGGGGTCATTTTTCTCTCAGTATTTCAGCTCCCCCCCTCCTTCCCCTACTTAAATCCTTCCAGAAAGCAAACAGGTTAGTGCCACCTGGATGCCTGTGGCTGAGATCACCTTCCAGTCATGTGACAGAGCCAGCCTCTGGGGTCACGTGGCAGACGGTGACATCATCAGAGAGTCCTGATAGGTGCAGGCCTGCTTTCATATAAATGACAGGGATCGGGGACAGTGCGGAGCGGATTACGCCGGGGGGAGGGGGTATCATGTGTCCCAGACGTGCCGTAGGCTCTTGGCCCTTCCTCGTTACGGACTCATTATGCGGCCATCAAACATTGATGCGCGGAGCCCTGAAAAGCGCACTGCCAGGGAGGTGTAGGATGCAGACGGCCTGGTCCGGGCTTCATCATGTCGGCCTAAATGCCCCGTCAGCTGGGTGCAGGGTTTCGGATCCGTGTTCCTGTAGGGGCCTCTTGGCTGAACACCGTGTCCGCCTCTCCCTCTCTGGGCCGGTGAATCAGGCATAAAGCGACGGCCTTTTGTTCTGTGAATGTCTGCGCGTCAGAGAGGCCCGGAAAGAATTAGGGGATGTTTCTGGGTGATGACAGGCCGTGGTGGTCCAAATGAGCTGATGGGGGGGGGGTCATTCTAGTTAGGATGCCACCCTGGTCATTATGGAGGCCCCTGCTGTCTGTGTTCTGTGTGGGTAGAGGGAAGAGAGACAGATCACTAGTGATGCTCTGGGACAGGCAGGTTGTCTGTGTGTCGCTGGTGTGTGTATAAATGCTGGCCTCCCCACGATGTGATAAAAACCTGTTATTCTGATCTTATGGGGACCATTTTTCAGGTCGCCGCAAAGATCTGTAAATGAAATCGAAAAACTACAAATGCCAAAAGTCTGGTATTTTGTTAGGTTACTTAGGGCCGAGCAGCGGTTAAGGTTGTCATTGCTGGGATTAGGGTTATGCCCATAGAAATGGACAGTATAGGTCTGTGTGTGTGTGTGTGTGTGTGTGTGTGTGTGTGTGTGTGTGTGTGGACGGGCAGGGCCACCATTTTAGGGAGGTAACTGCTTAGTGTCAGTGTTCCTGCCCTGATCCAAACCCCCCCACTAATCTCCGTCTCCTGCCTGCTTCCACACCTGTCTTGGATGATGTCATGTGTTGTTTTAATGTAAGGGTCCCTGTTCTCCCCATGTTTTGTCATTGCCCACCCCCTCCTTCACGATTCCTCGCCTACCTCCTGCCCCCCCCCCCCCCCCGCAGCTCTGATCACGGGGCCAGCGTGTGCCTCCTCTCGGCGTGTGTCTCCTCTTGGCCGGGGCCCCCTGCTGGTCATGGCAGACACAACGCAGGTGCACACTGCCCCCCCCCCCTCGATGATGCTCCCTTAACCCTCTGCAGATTTGAGGGAGGTCGACGGTAGCTAGAGCGCCTCCCCAGGTCGGGTTGGAGTCGTCACGCCGGAGCAGCTTTGACTGTGCTACTCCTCACCCGGGACTCGGATGGAGGAACTTAATTACTAATTGCTAATTACTAATCCTAGAGTTCTTTCGGGTTGTTAATTGAAATCCATTCTCACAATAGGATGTGTTACCTGTTAACCTTCTGTTAACCATGTTCTGTTCTGTCCTTCTCCCTCTGTTTCTTTCTGTCTGTCTGTTTCTCTCTCCTTCTTCATCCCCCCCGACTCTCTGTCTTTGTACTGTTGTCCCACCTCGTGCAGATCAGCGTGTCGTCGGCTGATTATCAGGCCGGCGATGGGAATACTGGTTCTGACAGGTCAGAATTGGCTTTGGTGGGGCTGGGCCTTCAGCGAGCAAACGGCCGGCTGAAGCAGCTGGGTTGAGATGTGACAGCCTGGAGGATGTGTGGACGAGGGGGGGTGGGGGGGTGCAGGGCTGACAGAGAGAGCCTGGGGGTGCGTGAAGGTCAGACACAGTCATCTGCAGCCTGCCTCCTCACGCTAAACTCTATTTTCATTACAGCTGTATGGATTCTTTTCCGATCTGCAGCCTTCCCAACTATGGGCTTTCATTTCACATTCCAGGCACGTGGCGCTCGCTCGTCCCGCGTCCAGTGGCGAATGCCGGTTCTCCGATGGGTTACCGGTTCCCGTTTCTGAAACCCCAGTGGTCCCTTCGGGTGGGCTAATGAGGGCGGAGCCATTTTTTTGGAAAGATGGAGGTACCAGGGCTGCATCCATGTGTCTAAACCTGTGATCTGGGTGGTGGGGGGGGGGAGAACGGTCCCCGAGTCCATGCCGACATCTGATTGGTCCCTTATCCTTTGCAGTACTTTGCAGTGACCAGTCAGGATGTCGGCGTCACCCTTGCACAGGAGAAGGCTCGTTAGCACGCTTCCTCGTCTTCGTGTCTAAGGCCGGGTGCCACAGCAGGGCAGTGAGAGCCTTTGCACGTGAGCGTCTGACAGCTTCCTGATGGCTTTCTGAGTCGCCGAGCTGGATGAGAGACCGGGCGGGGCGTACGCAAAGCTTTGTCTCTGGACAGCCCAGATCTCTCCGTGGAGGAAGACGTTGTTCTCCACCGCAATGACTGATGTTGCTTGTTTTCCCCAAAATCTCTGTGCTAGATCTCAAGTTTCCTGCAGCTGAAGGATTGTATCGGAGCTCTTTATAAAAACGCACACACACACACACCGATCACTGCGGCTGAGAGAGTATATTTTTCGCTTGGTCGGTTGTGCATCATTAGCGGCGGATGCTAATGATCTGCCGTACAGATTATGGATGGAAATGAAGGGAAAAAGAACAGCAGCATATTTGGTCATCAGGATATTTGCTTAGCATTTCCCAGCCTCCCAATCCAGCAGCTCTGCTACTGATGAAGGGGCCTCAACTGGAGGAGTCCAGGCACCCGTGTGTGTGTGAGCAGAGGGGTGTGTGGTTACCCACTGGGGGGTGTGGTGACACTGCTGCTAGACCCAGGAAGCTGATATCACTGGCTGGTGGGCTGCACGGGGGGGGGGGACAAAGCAGTCCTTTAAGCTTACCCTCAGATCGTCTGTCCCACAGAGCCGGGGTGACAGACTCCGGTCGCCGTCTGGGAGTCCGGCAGATGGTGGCTCTAGCACTTTCTGCAGCACTTGCGCTCTCAGTCACACTGTTTTCCGTATCGAGTGACGTGTTTTGACCCCGTTTTATCCTCTAAAGAAGGTGTCCCTCCGCTCTGTTATCAAACTGGGGTCTTTATCACTGGGTGGCTTGTCTGGACAGACAGGTGTCCACCTACAGAGGGACTCTGCTCTCTGTAATGCAGGGCTATGCTATCATTAGCCGCTATCATTAGCCGCTATCGTTAACCGCTATCGTTAGCCGTTTTATGACATCGCTGCCTATCGGCCCGCAAAAGTCAAAGGTCACCGAAGGTTGCCGCAGCGGGCACGTTCTTGTGTCGGCTGGCTGACGCGTGGCCCCGCCCACTCTGCGCACAAAGTCAGCCTTGTCTTGGGGTCCTAAAGGCCATTGTCCCCCATGGTTAGCGCTGGAGGCAGGCTGAGGGGTTGGATCATGGGTGGCTCGATTCAAAAAGTCTCTGTCAAATATATGTCACTGATATTTTAATGGGCCATAATTAAGCTCTGATTTCAAATATGTATCTTGCAGGCAACATAATTCATTTCAGAGGTATAAAACAATCACACAGAGAGCTAATGTAGAGATACATGGTGCTTAGGGAGGCTGCTGGATGGACACATTTGGGCAATGACGTGTTTGCGCTGCCCTCCATAGGACAGACTGCTGTATTACATATGTTCTGTCTGTATCAGGGGAATATCAATGCATTGTTGCCACACCCACCCTTGCAGAGACACACCTCCTCCTCTACTGCCGCCTGTTACCAGGCCGGCCAGCGTTCTGCATGCATCTGTGAAGGGTCCACAGCTGATGGTCGCGTATTTGTGGCATTGTAGCCCAGTCCTTCGCTCTGATTGGGTGAGGTGCTACCAATGAGAGGTGAGGGGGGGAAACCATGCTGGCAAGTTGGTGTGGTGTGTGTGTGCCGAGCAGACACCATGTAGCAGTGCGAATGAAATGAGGAAATACGTCGGTGCAGGAATATTCTGGAGATCGGTGTTCAGTGCCGCATTCCTCTTCGAGTCAGTTTTGCTGAGTTCAGGCTCGCGCTGAAAAAACTGGCCGTCCAAATTTAAGATGCTTCTGTTTTGAGAGAAGACTTGGTAAGATTTCGTAAAATAAAGGGACAATATGCCAAAATGGAAGTAAATTAATCTTATCCATACAGTGTGTTGTTAGTCAGTCTATTAATGAACAGCATCTGTTACATGGATAAAGGGCCTCTCTACCCTGGGAAGTGGCTCCAGTTTAGCATTCCAGTGTGTGAATCCTCTAATGCGGGACAGCCAATAGGAATGCTCATTCAACCCATGTGACAAAAATCCCTCAAATTGTATTCGCTGCTCCCAAAGAATCTACTGGCCTAGCTCCCTCCATTACTGGAGGGAGTTGGCCTCTCCCTGCTGCCTGTGATTATGTGCTTCTCTTCCATTCTGTGTGAATCTTCTGTCACTCTCTCCCCCCCCCACCCCCACCCCCCAAATCTCGCTCCAGATGGCAGCGGCTGTGCTGAGTCATAGGTGGGGCCGGTTGGTTAGTGGTTAGGCTTAACTAAACGACTCGACACCTGGCTGGTTGTGCGTTGGCCCAATGCTCTGACTGAATCCTTAAGGCCCTAGCCGGCGTGTCCGTGTGCTGTGTGCAGTTTTCTCTGAAATACACGCGTGACGCCAGGTGGCCATGTCAAGTCTTCCAGTGCTGGTTTTCACGATGCCAGGAAATAACTTTTGTGTGACGACAGTGTCATCAAACTATCTGCTGAAATGATCTTTATCTGTTTACTTGTCTGATACTTTCAGTTACATATCTGAGCTCTACTTTTTGGTCCAAATACCACAATAAGGTCTTGTTCTTCATGAGTATAGTGGCCGTCTTTTAGTATTTGAATATTTAAGTGTAATTTGTTTCAAGTTTGTCACATATGCAAACTTACGTGCAGTGAAATGGTTCTCAACTTGCTAAAAATATAACAAAAATGGCAAAAACAATAAAAGCAACAATATATCTATATACTTAAGTTAGTACATAGACAGCATTTTGTTATATTGTCAGTATATTGATCGATCTAATTAAGCTGTAATCAATATGCTTCATATAGGGTGATTATTGAACATGTCAGGTGTGTAGAGAGGTTTGTCATGTTAATCAGTGCTACTCTACCACAGTGCACCCTGCCCCCTGCTGGCCAAGGCCTGCTCTGCGTTACGTAGTAAATTAGGTTCTTCCCCTTTGGGGGGGGGGGGGGGCAGGGGGGTAAGTTAATGTAGTAATAGACTCCCTGGAGCGAAGCAGATCATTATTATTTGATCAGCATGTGCAAAACTGTAATCTTAAATGGGGCTAATTAATAATGCAACACTGCGGCAGTCCGCTGGAAACCCAAATAAAGAGATGTGTGTGTGTGTGCATGTGTGTGTGTGTGGATCAAGTCACTAAATATATAACAGAGAAGGTGAATGCGCCAGAACATCAGTACTGCAGTTTAATTTATTAATTTCTTCATTATTTATTGCAAAATGACTTAAAAAAAAAACACGCAAGGCAAAAAAATAATACCCATGAACATTTCAGTGAATGAAATGCTGACTGAAATAGATCAAATATCAAATAAAAACCTATCGCCCACAGAGGACTGCTGAGGCCCCCCAAGGGCCAAATTCTACTGACAACACAAAGCCAAGGGCCACCGGCTACTGGGGGACACTGGGGTAGAGAAGCAGGGCTTCATGGATATTTCTGACAAACATCGTCAATCAGCCGATCCATTTTCACGGAAATATGAAGTCCATCCATGCATCCATCCATCCATCCCTCTGTTTCATCCATCTATCCCTCTGTTCCATCAACAATCTTCCATGACTGTTTACACGCTGGAACACCCTGCATGCTACTTAGAACAGCAATATCAAATGAATGTTAAATTGGGAATAATATTGTGTTACGTAAAGCGGGATTATCCCGCTCTGTCCTTGGCTCTCTGCTCTCGCTGACATGGCCGCTAATATGCGCAGTTCGCTTCCTGGGAGGCAGCTGTCAGACAATTACCCAGCATGCAGCTCTTTGATCCCACGCAGCCACTTGTGATGGGACAGGTGCCAACAGAGCAGAGGGGGTGACCACTCAGTCAAGGCGAGCGCTGGTTCTTACCCCTCATGTTCCTGTCCCTCATTCAGCACAAATATGGACACTTCAGTGTGAGAAAAATTCATAAGCATCAATCAATGATAGGAGATTCAAAACCATAATGGGTGGGGTTATGGGCCCTGTCAATCACAGGCTGCCTTGAACCACTACTCTGTCTACTTAATTTTTATTGGACAAATCCGGCTGTGATTGACAGCAAAGTGTTAATCCCGCCCACCATCCTGCCTCAGTTTTAAACCCAACACGGCCACATCGTATAAGGAATTAAGACTTGATTAATTCTCTTTTCTGCTGGAGCTCGTATGACTGGATTAGAGTGTCTGCTTATTAATCTGCAAACCTGACTAGAGAAACATCTTGTTACTGGTGAGTGAAAACTTAGAGTCATCTCTGTGACAATCTGAGTCTCCTACACACACATGTGAGGTTAATCGTAAATAGAACAAAGAGAATCTCATGGAGGGGGGGGGGGGGCGGTGTCGTTGAACCTACTGTCACCCTCTGGTTCAGTGGGCAACAAAGGCTATCAAAGAGCCAGGTGTCCCGGGAGAGACGTGATAGTCCGTTACCTCCTTCATCAAGGCCAAACAGAGCTTTTCTGACAGCACGACAACAAATGTTCCCTTTGTTTTGACAAAGTATAGTATACATTCTTGTCGCCTGTCAACAGAAGGATCAAATATCTTTCCCCTTTCAATTACATTCACAGTAAAGTGGGATGTAGAATGCAAAAAGGCAGCGTGCATATGATTTATGTCTGCTTCAGCTTGGAAACAGCCTGCATTTCCTGTTAATAAGAACTTCAAAGCATCCCTAATGAGCTTGCGATTCAACGTGCCGCATCCTTTCATCCGAAGGCTAATTCTGGCTAATGGAGAGTCTTCAGATTGCGGTCGCCGTGGCGTCGACATCAGGTGACCTTGGGGGGCGGGGCAGGGGGGGGGTTTTGCAGGACACGAATCCCCAAGTTTCATCAGCAACCATTTAAACAGGTTGTAATTTGCTGTGTAAGTGAGCTCAGTAAATAAAAGGGGGAGAGAGAGAGACTATAATTAGGTTCCGACGTTCTTCAGGGTATATCAGCCAGGAATGGAAGCCAACAGCTGCTCTGGTAGCAGGAAGCTTTACCAGTCTGGAGAGTTTGGTCCCCCACAGTTAACCAGACCTCCTGTCTTCCTAAACGGACCTTCCATGCTCCTCCTTCGTCACAGAATTTGTGAATGAGCCATGTGTCACGCTGAGTGAAAGAGAGATCTCAGATTGGAGTGGATCACAATTTGGCGTTTTTTTTGCTGTGCTTTTCCTATTCCTGCCACCGGGTGGCGCATTGGAATATTTGTTTCCACTCATCCAGCCATGGCGATTGAGGTGTTACAACAGATTGGTTGTTTTCAAACAGGGATGGGAGGGGTTTGTGTCAACCCCCGAGGGCTACGGGCAGAGGTCTGTGGATAGGTTAGTCTACTCGGTGGGTGTGGGGTAGAAAAATATGATGGCAGTGGAGAGGGTGGGGTCTGAGAACAACAGGTGGAGTAGGTAGGTGGTGTAGGGACACCCCAGAGCAGCTGGACCCCCCCGTGAGGATGCGTCAGCTGTCTTGTGATGATGAGTGTGGGGAGCTGCGCAAGAATTTGCACCAGCTGCACTGAGGCTGCGGAACTGTCTGGCTCGTCCAATGGAATCGCAAGGGCAGCTGTCCAATCAGAGCTCCGACTCTGGGTCAGGTGATGCCAGAGGCAGCTCCTCATGTTAACATCAATGATAGGAAAGTGGATGCTACAAGACCATGGTGGGTAGGTTATTGGCCCTGTGAGTCACAAGATGCCTTAATCTACTTTGTTTACTTCATTTTCATTGCACGAATGTGGCTGTGATTGACAGTAAAGTGTTAATCCCGCCCACCATGCCAATCAAAGCCTCAGTAATTGTCCTTCATCAAATCCAACATGGCCGCATTGTATAAGGAATTAGGACTGGATAAATTCTCTTTCCTGTTGGGGCTGATATGATTAGATTAGATTATCTGTTTATTAATCTGTAAAACTAATCCCCTCCACTCGACAGACGACGACCTGAAACCAGAGAAACCTGGCATGGAGGACGAGCTGACTGTCAAGGAGAAGGAGGCCCTGGAGGAGAATGAGGAGAAGGAGCAGAAGGACGAAGAGGCAGGCAATGGGGAGAAGGAGGTGACCGAGGAGAAAGCGGGGGAGGCAGCTGAGAGGAAGGATGCAGTGGAGACCGGCGACAGGCAGGGGGCGCCGCTCCCTGAGGGGCAGGAGCTGGAGGAGTTGAGGGCACAGGTGCTCCAACTGCTCCTGGAGCTGGAAGAGGCACGGGAGATGTCGCAGAAGCACGAGGAGAGCTTCCACGAGCTGCAGGGTGAGGGGCAGCACCGTGTGGCGGGGTTATTTACCTTCACGTGTAGATAGTGAGATGAACCAGGATGATACAGGACAGCCGTGCAAATAAGCCCAGCAGAAACACAAAGTAACTGGGCCACGTTTCTGTCCCACTGAACTCCACCCAAGCGCAGTCAGCAAAGACCACGCAGCCCAGCTTCATACCACACATGTGACCTAATCACTTCCTTTTCTTTGGGGATTGTTAAATAAGTCGTCATCTATGTTTATGGCAAAATATGCGAGCAATGCATGTATCTGTCCTCTTTTCTTCTGGGCTACTAGGCTAGAATCACAATGCTCCTGGTCAGGGTTGCTGTAAAGGGGGCTATGAAAGATTTGGAAGATGACTGGATTGTTCTGGGTCGGGGGCCATTTAAGATATGCTTTCGTTGGGCCAGTGTGGCTCATTAGCATTTGTATGGATTTGTTGTCCTCTGCTCTCGGGCTACACTCTGCCCTTCAAATTCCCCACAAAAATCACATATGCCAAGAAAAATCCTCCTCCTAGGCTGACACAGTGCAAGCCTCGCGACGGGGGGGTCCATGGTTCCTGGCACCGAGGGGTTTTCTGTGAGCCAGTCAGGGTGGAAGGCAGGCGGCTCGGCGAACGATGGGTTATTTTTAGCAGGCGCTAACACCGCCGACTCCACCACGGGGAAGGTCTTCGGGTTCTTGGGCGTCCTCTGTGGATGCGACGCCGGTGCTCCCCCCGCAGGGCACACTTGGCATTCGGGGCTTAAGGCGAGCAGCTGCTCCCCATCAGTGGGGGGGCAAATACGCTGAGTCACTCGGCCTCTAGTCACGGTGGCAACGTGAATGTGGGGCGATAGGTCTCTGAGTCTGAGACAGGAAAACACGAGTAAACGGCTGCACACAGAAATGTAGGTTCAAATATGCTGTGACTTGATGTTAAAACCAGAATAAGTTACATATTCCAAATCTTTGGGAATCCCGGGAATCTCCCGGACATCCCCCCCAGTGATGTTCAGTGTCCATTTTTACCACAAGCACCCCGCCACCCCCCCACCACCCTGAACTTGATATATAAGGTGGGACGTATGTTCATATATACACAAAGACATTGAATATGTGTGTTTTAAACTGAAATGGGGGTTTTCCCACATTTCACAATGAAAAATCAGAGAATGCAGGTAAAAATGCATTTCTGGATACAAAATTTTCCATTTTCTCATAACTTGAAATGAAACAGTCGTAAAAGCATTTTGATTGTGGCCGTGATGGAGCCACGTCAGATCATTCGACCAGGAAACATCTGAGTGCGTGCAGATGGCCTTTCAGGCCGCCAGGCTTGTAAAGATCCACTTTCACAAATGGCTTCTTCCCTAAAAGCTGAAGTTTTGCCCGAAAATGACATCATATCTGACAGGGCGAATAAACATCAGCTTCCTAAAAGCTTGGCCATAGCGACAGCATTTTGGAGCAGGTAGCCAGCAAGCTAAAAACCGTTAAGTCAAGTAAATTTCATTCTAACCTGAGAAATTAACAAACAGTACAAGCGACATACGACTGTGATTTAGGGATAAAATGGGGAACGGGCATGTGACATCTCTCACATTTTTCATACATGAACACCGTCTGGACAATCAGACATTTTCCCTGAGTTTCCCTTTCACACACGTTGCACTAAACCGGAGATTGTCTGTGTCCGACGCTTTCACACCTACTAGAAATGGTGCTTGGGTAGAGTATTCAGGACCCAGGACATGACAGAAAAGTATGCCTCAGAAATTGCAGTGTTTTATTTACAGCGCTACAGACAGAAATCCCTAATCTCGTTGTCTCTCCAGTTAGCCCTGTTCGTCAGGGTCTTCTTCATGTAAATGACCCTTCTTCTTCACCCTCGGATGTTTGTGTTCTTCCGTCTCCATGCCAATCGCATGCTGGAAATGTCATCAACACTCCCACTCGTTCACTGTGAATTTTCCCTGCTCCATTCACACATGGGGGTCGATCCTGGACTTTGTACTAGGGAGCTAGCAGGGGTAGAGTCCATTTAACGTCTGATTGACTAGAGACAATTGCCTTCACACATGCAGCCCCTCCAGGAAATGTCCAGAAAGATTCAGCGTGGCAGTGAATCTGTGTCCCTCTTATCTCCTCCCGTCTCCACCATATATTTTCCTCCTGGGGTGGTTTTCACTGAATCCAACTGGGGACCCAGTGACCAAACCTCAGTCATTACTCTTGATTTTTTTTTCTGGAAAAGAGTGTCAGGAGAAAGAGGGACATAAACCCACCATGAACTCCCAGTATCTCCCCACTTCCAGTCACTCTGTCTGTCTCTGTCTCTCTCTCTCCACCCCCCACCCCAAACCCAGGTCTGCTGGAAGATGAGCGTCTGGCCAGCGCGCACCAAGCTGAGGCCTTCACACGCCAGATCCAGAGGCTACAAGGTAACTTCAAACCAGGACTGACTGAACCGTGACCGCAGCCAGCCGCAACCAGACCAGGCTGCCTTTTGACCAAGTAAAATAATTTATAACTTTTTAATAATTGGTGACCCTAGAACACGGTCATGCCCAGAACCTCACCTGATCATAATATTATAAACTATAAACTATATTTACGGTCTCATTGGAGGACCCGACTCAAATGTAGGCATCCAAACCATGAGACCACATGACCGTGTTGAGACTCATGGTTTCTACATGTTCCTGCACTTTTATTTTGGTGAATGATAGTCATTGGTTACAAACAGCAATCAAGCAGAAAGTCCTGGTTGACTGATTGGCCCACCGGAGGTGTCCGTGAACATTCCCAGATTATCCTGAGAAAAGCCAGTCATCTTTCCTGGAAGGCAGTACTTGGGTATGGGGGGGGGGGGGGTCATGCTCCATCATGGATCATGTGTTTTATTTTTTCACTGCGGGGGCCCCTCCAGATGCCGTAGGATTCTATGAATATCCACATCCTGCCAAGTAGGCGAGACGTCGTGTACGTCGATGCGGCCCCATGAAAAGATGGGGCATGACGTAACTTTGCGTGATTCTTTAAAAGTAGAGCAACCCCCTGCTACCCCCCCTCCCACGGCCTTGATGGGAATCTGCTTGCACCGCTCTCCAGGGGTTAAGACGTACGTCAACTGTGGACGTGGGGGTTACCACCCCTGTAGGGGGAACCAGGATCTCTGGAAGACAAACCTCAATGATTGTGTGGCTCAGCTGGTTTGGTGGCTGTTTTCTGTGATTGGAAGGTTGTTGGTTCAAATCCCATAGCCAGCATGGAGATTTTGCAGTTAAACCCCAGTACCTCTAGGAACTATCTGACCCTGATTTCTCAAAGGGAAAAAAGTGTATCACGTTGATAAAAGCATATGCTAAATGTGAAAAAATATAGCGGTATTTCTTGAAGAAAGTTGCCCGCCCTTGTAATGCTGTGTATTTATTCATATATAATTAATTCCTAGCAGTGTAGTGCCCTTACTGACTTTGTTCTTTTGTAGCGCATTGCCTGTAATATCCTGTAAGGAGCGCATTTCCATCAGGGTCTCTCGCAGAGGCACACGCGCACTCCAGACGCATGCCATGCACTCTGTGCGATTGACACTCTTGTGTACTCCACCTCAGCCCAGCTGCGCTCTGTCCAGGAGGAGATGGACAGCCTGGAGGAGGAGAAGGAGAGCGAGCTGGCCGAGGCGCAGGAGGAACTGCGGGCGGCGCAGGAGGAGGTGCTGGTGCTGCAGCAGGCGGCCGAGGAGGCGGCGGCTGAGCGGGAGAACGACATCGCCAGCCTGCAGGAGGAGTTGTGCCGGCTGCGGGCCGAGCTGCAGCGGCTGCATGCCACCACGCAGGAGTACGAGCTGGAGATCACCACACTGCGCGCCGAGATCACCATGAAGAGCCAGCGCAGGGAGGAGGAACGCAACCAGGGTGAGACACGCCCACTCTTACTCTGCTACTGCCCCCATGAGGAATCAGATGGCATTACCCACTGTAGATATGCCTTTTTCCTCACATTGATCCCCTTAACAGCATCCTGACAGCCTGCAAATGCTGTTGGCCTGCAATCCAGACACGTTTCAGCTGGCTGATGAGATAATTATGTTCCTGGCCCAGCAACTCATTTTTCATTTCGGAAACGAGAATCTGCCACCACGGCTTTCGTAGCTCTGCAGATGTTTACGGCCTGTGAGATCTGAGCTCTTGGATTCGGCACTTTTTGAAACAAAGAGATGGATGAGAGCGGCTAAGGCAGGGGGGACGTGAGAGCATCAGGCAGTGCCGTGTGACGTCCGGGGACAAACCAGATGGGACCACCCAGGAGGGGGGGGCGGGGGGGGGTTTTGTCAGGGGGGAGAAAGGAACCCAAAAGGATCACGATGCCATTCTGGTGGGGGGTGTCAAAGAAAAACAGAACATGCTAGTTTATACACACTGGGACAGGTGGGCTGTTAAATCCTATAAATGGAGAAAAAGCTCCCCCCTCTCCACATGGACAGCCCCCCCCCCCCCATACAGCAGCAAATAGAATCAGGTTCAGCCCAAAAGTGCATCAAAGACAGCTGTGAGATATAGTAACGGTTGCAGATCTGAGATCAGATCTTATTTAAAAGGCCGTGGAATGTGAAAATGTGACAGTCAAAGTCTGAGCTGCGATGTTAGTGACTCCCAGCAGTAAACCAGAAAGTCATCTTTAAAATAAAAGGCAAAAAAGACAGTTTGAGGTACGGCACAGAAATTCTCACTAAAGGTGCGAAATGTTTCTCTGCCCAAGCGGCTCCTCTTGGCAATGTAAGGCTCTTTTACACAAAAAATCGAAAAGTCTAAGGGAATTCGATGCTGGTCTGTTTTGGACCAGTTCAACAGGCATATGCTGTTTATGCTTATTACTTAATGTTTTAATTTACTGTTTGGCCTCAGAATGATAATTGACACTTTTTGTTTGCTTCATATTAAATGGACGGGGTGAAATCTAATTAAAAGCAGAGCTCATTAGCTCATCCCATCTTCCTCATATGACGTCAGGCTCCTGCTCTTTTCGCTGATCTGTAACGGTGCTCAGATCTTCCCAGACAAGCGCTGGAGGACCTTCCTTATTGTAATGAAAGACATGCTTCCTCAGGGTGAAAAAAGCACCTGGAAATGGAAATTGGTGTGTGGCTCAGTGGGTTAGGACACTGTGCTCAGAAGGTTGTTGGTTCAAATCCCAAGTTGAGAGGAGTGATAAATGTAAATCATAGGGTGTTAATTTTTGGTCACTGACAATTTGTTGAGCTTGTCTAGTAAGTAATTAAAATCAAAATGATCTGAAGCTGTATGGAAATGGACAAAATGGCTATTGGGCTTACGTGAAGAGCTACATTGATCCGTGTCATACGATCACTGCTGATCTGCTGTTGATTGTGTTTGGACAGAGATGCTAACTATACTTAGCATATGTTTCGCTATGCGTCTCTCCTGAACGATTTTTCTGTCAGGTTGTGGATGGTACTGGGAATGATTTCCTTCCATTTGAGCGCATTTCTGTTAAAATGAGAAACTTTGACCAATTCGGTATATACAATATATATACAATGGCAGGAGTCTCCTTTTAAAGACATTGCTCATCTTTAATTGAGACGCAGGGTTCGGCTGTGCTGTGAAAATGTTGATGTCATTTTTTCGCGCAGTAGCTGTAGGTGTTGCAAAGAGCAGAAGATGCCTCAAGTAGGTCATGGTGGCCAGTGGTACCAGCCGACACTCAGGGAGACTCAGAAATTAGAAGGTAGCTGGGGTCCGGCCAGCACCTGGCATCGCCTGCGGTTGCTAAGCGCTAATAGCTGCTACATAAGCAGGAACTTCATGCGTGACCGAGGCAAACATGCAGTAGATGCAGCGTCCTCAGTGTTCTGCGGAATTTAACAAAGAGCTGGAGAGGCAGTGGAAACCACTGTCAGGTCCAAGAGTGGTGATAATAGTGCCATCCTCGCTATCAAGGAAAGAGCCTCAGCCCTCCTTCCCAGAATCCCCTGCACACATCACGATTAGCTCGTCCATCCCACTGAAGAGCGCCGACCTCAGAATTTCTCCGCAATGCATCCCTCAGGGTTCAAGCGATAACTTATGCTGATTTTTAAATTGATTTGAATAGCAGTGTTATAATATAAACTCATGATCTAAAAAAACGCTTCCGGAAAAATATCCCTGTTACAAATACAGTTTGCGCATTAATTAATATGAATAATGCCTAAATGCTTCGCTGGGTGATGAGAGTCCTGTTAGGCTGTTGATTTTACAGTATGACTTCACTGCATTCAGATTTTCCAGATCCCTTAATCCTTCATTTTGATCCCCAGCTGGCCTCCAGGCACTCCCCCCTTTCCGGTGGGTTTTAGGGTCTGTACTCTGCTGGCTGGGAATAGGCTCCAAGCTTGGCACGGCCCAGCACCGCATTTGTATGACATCACACCTTATGCAACGCATTTCTGTGACATCACACCTTATGCACCGATCTGCTGACATGCATTTATCCAGGCTGTGCGATGCCTTTGGGGTATATAGCACCTTTCCTGTGCATTATGTATGGGATTATGTCATTTTTCCAAGCTGTCTCTTTTTTTGGTGTGAATGAAACAGTCCAACCCACTGCAGCCCCACCCCCACTGTGGTCAGCTTGCTCCTCTCATCTTGCTGAATTCCCCCCTCTCATTTCTAATCCTATTTAAATTAAAAAATTCATTTTGCCTTTATCCATGCATGTAACACATCTGTGGCTCAATCAGTCTCAATCTGTGTCTTTGCAAAACTTATCTCCCCCAAGCACTGGGAGATAAAGGGATGTATATTGATGTTGAATCTCAATGTAGACTAAAATGGTCTGTATCACCCCCAGCGACATCCGTGCAGGCGGCTAGGAGAGTGATGGTCAAGTGTGTGAGGTTTCTCTTTGGGAGTCTCGCCCACGTTGTTGACACAACTTCAAAACGCAGATGAGGTTCTCCAGAACCAAGACCTGGAGCATCGTGTATCCCAGCAGAACCTCTGGGTGTCACAATCTGCCCCATTGCTGGACAGAGTTGGGTCGAGATATGTTTCTGAGATAAAAACCCAGTTATGCAGAACATGTGTCTTGGAATGGAGAGAATTTAGGAGGAGGAGCCTGTTGAACTCACATTGGTGCATAAAGGAGAGATCAGATGACTGGCAATGGCCAGGTGCTATATCTTGTTGACATTGCCCGGGGTGCTTTGATGGATGGAGAAGGGGCGGGGCTTCCGGACCCTGTTGTATTTGGCAGCACTGGAGCGCAACATTTATGTGTTTGATTAATATCTATCAAGGAATGTGTGGCTATTGATACACAGCTGATGAGTGAATGACAATCTGAGCAGGCCCGTGTTCTAGATGTGGATTTGCAGGAATTGGAAGGCACGCCACCCACGTTCCCTGTCTGCATTGGCTGGAGGGCTACTGGCTATGTGTCGATGCTCGTGACCAGCCGGCCTCCATTCCGTTTGGTCAGGTGATGTGGGCCTGCTGAAGGAGGAGTGCCGCGTGCTGAAGGAGGAGTGTCAGGCCCTCAAGGACGGCAACAGGCAGCTGCTGGAGCGTCTGCAGCTGCTGCAGCTACAAAGGACCGGGTGAGAAACCTGCCAATCAGGCAGTGACTCCGCCCACTCCACTCGCAGAACTATATTACCAGTCGGGAACAGCTGTCCCTACCGTCCTCCTTCTTAAAAGCTTAAATCATGGAAATGATGTTATCTTTATCCAGCCAATGTGAGACTTCATATTCTGCTTCCATTTACTTGTCCGCAATATCACTGGGTCTGCAGTAGTCGCTGTGTTTGATGTATCTGTGCTATTTGAGAGAACTAGCTGTGGCTTTCAGCACTGCGACTGGCCCTAGGGACCGTCTGCTCCGCAAATAATTGATGAAGGGAATGAAAAAGTGATGAGTACGTCCTCAGAGAGCCCAGTGCGGCCTAACGCGCACAGAGCTGGGTGACGGGGGTGCGATCGGTGGGATGACTCACTCATTCCGCTCATAAGTCACACGCTTATGTTCTCGGGCTCAAACAAGCACTCAGACAGTCGTTTGGTGCGACAGATCAGGCACTGCCGCAGAATGCTAACTTGCTTGTGTTCCTTTAGCATTATAGCTCATCGAGAAACTTTTTAGCATACTTATTCACTCGGGGTCCCTTACTAACTGTCAGAAACACCATAAGCATGCTAATCTACCCATAGCCTCATGGCCATATTAACTCATATAAGCATCTTTAGCATTCTAGTTCACCATGATTTCTTAATCACAGTAACTCATAAACACGTTTAGCATGCTAATGCACCATGATTTCTTAATCACAGTAACTCATAAACACGTTTAGCATGCTAATGCACCATGATTTCTTAATCACAGTAACTCATAAACACGTTTAGCATGCTAATGCACCATGATTTCTTAATCAGACTAAGTCATAAACATGTTTAGCATGCTAATGCACCATGATTTCTTAATCATAGTAACTCATAAACACGTTTAGCATGCTAATGCACCATGATTTCTTAATCATAGTAACTCATAAACACGTTTAGCATGCTAATGCACCATGATTTCTTAATCAGACTAAGTCATTAACATGTTTAGCATGCTAATGCACCATGATTTCTTAATCATAGTAACTCATAAACATGTTTAGCATGTTAATGCACCATGATTTCTCGGTCATAATAATATAAGACACCATTAGCATGCCGATTCACCATGGTTTCTTGGTCATAAGTATCTCATGCAAACAATGTTAGCGTCCTTTCACTGCTATTGCAGATCAGCTCAGGCCCTTACACACCCCCTGAGCATGCTAATAAGCACATTCCTCCGGTATAACTCACATACCCCCCAACCCCATTTCAAGAGAACCAGCTTCCTCGGCCAAAATAAATTAGCAGAAGAGCCTGAACACGTGTGTGGGATAGGAGAGCAGGAGAGAAAGGATTTGCATGTTTTTCTGGCCAGTCCTTGCATATGAAATGCGATTTGATAGTTGCTTTGAGAGACACAAAATGATCCTGACCACTCTGTGGCAGCAACAACGACGTGTGCCTGCCGCTGAAGGAGGAGAGTGAGACAGAGGACGGGCAGCTCCGCGTGGTCGACGGCGGGGAAGGAGAGGTAGGAAGTAGGAGGATCTCTACACAGACCAGCACCAACTGCCGCCTGGTAGACGCCTCGATCCAGAAGAACATCTCCTTCGACGGCAAGCCCGTGACCCCTACCAGCTGGAACGGGGGCTTCACTGAGATCTTCTCCCTCCGCGACCAGCTGAAGCAGGCGGAAGAGAGGGCCCTGCAAGTGCAGAAGGAGGTACGGCTCATCCTCCTCCACACCCGGCTACTGCGGCCTACACAACGCATCCAACAGCGGGAGAATCCGCCAGCAGCTCACCAGCCACGAAACACATAATTCGTCGTGTGTATGTTCATAACTACCCCCTCATCGAGGTCATTGACCAAGAATGTAGCTAGACACCAAAAGTACCTTTTCACGAATCCCCGGCCCGGAACATTCTGTAACGGTAATGGAGTTTGATGAGCGCAGTGGTTCTGTGTCCTACCGTGCCGCTCACATGCCAGGCTGCTGTCCTCTGTGTGTCTGCCCGCAGTGTGAGGGCCTGAAGGAGGAGCTCCTGGTACTGCAGAGCCTGTGCGACAGCAGCCAGAAGGAGCGCGACGAGCTGGAGAAGGAGCTGCGCAGTTACCGAGAGCAGCTGGGGAGGCTGATGGAGGGGAGGGCTCAGGTGAGGGGCCAGGAGGGCCGGAGCTCACAGACAGCGGGGGGCGTCGGGTCCCGCATGAGCCCAGGTCTCCCGGTCTACCCCCCCCTCCCAAATCCTGCCCTGTCTGCCTCAGGGTGGCTGGGGGTCTTTGATTCAGTGTGTCTGTGACTCCATGAGCAGATGGTGCCACAGAGGTGTGTGCGGGGGTGGGGGGGTGGGCAGGTTGGGGAGGAGAGGGGAGGTATGAGTTAATAGTTAAGGTAAATGAGGTATAGGAACCAGAGGAACGTTTAAGTAGGATTAATGGGCTAAGGTTTGTTAGAGATGTTAGCCAGGCTGTGGTGTGTCCAGGGAGGGTATGGTAATACTGTGCAGAACTTTCTCACACACACACACACACACACACACACACACACTACACTCAGCAGTCTGTGTCCGTGTCTCAGAAGCGCAAAAGAACAGCCCTGGCTGCTCGCTCTTTTGCACAAGCGTCTTCCTGTCTGACGTCGGCGATCTGTGTCGCTCTGCGTGAGGGCAGAGACGGCGGGGGTCGCCCCTCCCTCCTCGCCGTACCTCGTGCCGTGTTGGCTTGCAGTGTCCTTCGTCCTCCCAAGGTGTCTCTGTGTTTGTCATCCATGAACCGTGCACCACATCCCGAGATGGTGTGAAAAGTTTTTAGACATTTTTGCTGCAATCACATATATAAAAAAACTAGCTTAGTATTACAAACCTTGCAACAAAAGGGAAATATCTGTATAAAATAAATGATACATAAAATCTTTATACATTAAGCAGGACAATATTTATTATATGATTTGTCCAGACTGTAGTGGCGAAAGTACTAATGAGGGCTAAAACCATTTAGTCCTTTTCAGATCCTAAGAGGCATCCAGCCAGACCGTTCAGTTTCCTGTTCGCATCCTGCTTGGCAGAAGTAGCTAGATTATGATTTCAGGTGCCTCTGAATGGACTAATTTGGGTCATAATGAAATTAATTAGTCCAATTTCCTTGCTTCTGGCTTTCTTTGTGCTGAATTTATATACATATATTTAATGAGGCCATAAGGTTTGTTTCCCAGAATCATACTGGTGTGGGACAGTGGTAGTGATACCTTATCAAAACGTAACTGAGCCTCAACTGGGAATTTTAGGGTTAATGAGACCTACACAAACGACATAAAATTAAGTTCGTAGCCATGAAATTTAGTGTGCGATGTAAAGTGTTATGTAAGGATGTAATGTGTTAAACGTGTTTTCTGTCGAGCTCATTATCTGTGGGGCTACGTCACCGTGGTAACGGCTTCGTCCTGGCTTCCCTGCTCAGAGCATGACTGTCCCGTCCCTCGCCCTGTCACCGCTTCGCCCGGCTGTGCACGGCAGCCCGTGTGCGCGACGGGGCGTCATCAACACCCCCACCCCCGCGTCTCCCCTGGCTTCCTTCATCTGGCTCTCTCATCGCGCTCATAAATGCCTCCATGCGTAGACACTGTGTACCTGTGTGTCCACACTGCGCAGAATCAAATTCTCAGCAAATTTGATGGTTTTTGAAATGCAGTTATTTTTTTGCTATCTATCTATCTATCTATCTATCTATCTATCTATCTATCTATCTATCTAATCTATCTATCTATCTAATCTATCTATCTATCTATCTATCTATCTATCTATCTATCTATCTATCTATCTATTTAATCTATCTATCTATCTATCTATCTATCTATCTATCTATCTATCTATCTATCTATCTATCTATCTATTGATCTGTGTTCCATTCCATATGTTTATCTACCTGTTAACCTGATCATGTTTTTTTTATCTGTTAGGTTTCTCTGTATACCTACCCTTCCATATGTAATTGTTTTCTTTTTTGTCTTTCGCTCTCTCTCTTTCATTTTGATTTCCCTTACTTCCCGCTCCTCCTTCCTCCATCCCCACATTCCCTTGTTTTTTTCTCAGAACTCCACTGCTCCATCTGAGCCCCCTGTTCTCTCCATCCCCCTCGTAGGAATGATTGTAATAGTGGCCCTGGTTTGGTGCTGGTGGTCGGAGCTGTCATCTAGAGGGGCCCAGGTACGGGTATGCTGTTTCTTTATCCTCCCCCGAAGGCCAGCCCCCGCCTCCCCCCACCCCCAATCACAAAAGCCACAACATACAAGAAAAAATAAATGAAGTGTCAGTCTGGTGACAGCAGTCCCCATCAGAGGTAGATTCCAGTGGGATTTATGCTTGTAAATACACAGTGTGACAGTGCGACCGACAGCCGACAGCCACGTCCTCCTGTGCGCTGCTGCATAATTAGCAAATTTTCTGTCATTTTAGCAAAAATGGTTATATTTCAAAGGCCTTCCAGTTTGATATTTTTGGATTAAACAAGGTGCATTAACAGGGAATTTTTGTAACAGAAAAAGTGTCCCCCCCCCCCCCCTCAAAAAAGAAAAACTAAACAAGAAACTATGAATGTGGTCGACTGATGACCCGGAGAGAGTTGTACCTGTTGCGTTCTGCCATCTTGAAGGCTGGCGCAGGTGCGAGTGCGAGAAGGGAATGTGGGAAAGCCCATGCCCCCCCCCCGCACCCCCCCACACCCTACCGCTGCACTCCCTGCCATCACCCTTAGCAGTACAGACTTCGCAGCCTTGCGCACCAACAAGGACTCATATTCCACTCATGTGCCATCCATCCCCACAGCAGCACTGAAATGCGGATGCGACACTGGATGGCCTGTGTGGGGCGGGGCGGGGGGGCTGTCCTGTTAGTCACTCAAATTTGTATCATAAACAGAAGATAGCAGGGCTGGATACGTCCCTAACAGGGTCACCAGAAAAAGACGAGCCAATTCTGCATCCTTCATTCCGTGGAACGACGCAGAACTTCCAAATGTGAGATTCGTAGTGGCAACGGGAGCCGTTTCATCGCTGCTCCGATGGCGTCAGTGAGGGAAACATAGCCAGCGGTGTGTCAACAATTCAGAGCCCTCCTGGGCATCATGAAGATCCCCGTCTGGGCCGAAATGGCTGAAAACATAGCGGCGTCAGACCCGCTGCTCAGCCCAGAGAAGAAGCATTTCCTGCTGTGGGGGGTGAAAGCGAGAGTAATTCCTCCACCGGCGCAGGGACGCTCGTGGGAGTATTACTTACACAAAAATGTTCTGAGGGCAGAATGAAAAATTAAAAAACCAATCAGATTGTGGAGGAGGTGGGTCCAAGGAACTAGCAGAGGTGGGACCAACCAATCAGATGTCTTGGTCCCACCTCCTCTAGTTGCTTGGACCCACCTCCTCTACAATTTGATTGGTTATCTCTCTGAACCAATATTTTTTTTGTTCTGCCCTCGGAACAATTTTGTGTAAGTAAAACTCCCACGAGCATGAGGGACCCACCATGCTGAACCCCTGGGCCCGAGACAGTCTGTAGCTTTTCAGGACTGTCTGTTAACTGTTAGTTGAGTTAGGGAACAAGGCCTGGGTCCAGTTACAGTTTTTCTCAGTCGCTTTGGTGCTTTTCTCAGATCAGAATGAAAAGTCTCAAAACCATTAGTGCAACCTCCACAACATTTAGTCATTTGTGCACATCATAGTAGCAATTTCTCCTTCCTCTGAACAAATTGCAAATGCCCTTGGACATGTATCAGTTGCTTTCATACAATTCTCTGCCGTTTTATAACATTATCATTTGCTTATGTCATGTCAGTCAAAATGAACTATACTTTTGGATGCTGAATAGTCGTTCCCAATAAAACTAATAGTCTTCATTTCATTGCTTGAGTCATTACATACAAAATTGTTGAATTAGTTATCAAATTCTGTCAAGCAAATTTTATACCTTTCTTTATTATTTTTTTCTGGAAATGTCTCCTAAATTGAACAATTTCTCTCAGGTGACGACGAGGAGGTGTGTGAAGTATTAGTTGTAACCAATGACAAGCCACTTGTTCACAGTCACTCATGGATCAATCCCATGAACCCTCAATTGGCAAGCATATATGAACCGAGCAGGAGCAGGTGTACCATTTCTACAATTCTGTGACACAGAAATGGAAGGTCAGCATCGTGGAAGAGGGGTGAGGATGCGGGGGGGACAAAACAGGGGAAGAGGGAGAAGACGCCAAATACATAGGCAGATTCCTAATGAAATTAGGGCAACACTTGTTGACCATGTTGTCAATCACGGCCTCACAATGGATGAGGCTGGTCGGAGGGTGCAACCAAATGTTGGAAGAACCACTGTGAATTCAATCATTCAAACATTTCGTAGGGAGAACAGGTATGTATAGTATTGGACAGTAATCCAACATCTCATAATATCTCATGTTTAGTGTACATTACTGTAATTTTACTGTAAATGGCTGTACAAAAAGTGTATAGTGCTGTCTTGAGCATTTTCAGGTAGTCTCACCGAGTTCTGACCTTTTTTTCCATTGGAAAACTGAATACTGTAAACTGTCATAATGAAAACATGACAAAGCCATTTGACTATCTTGTTCATAAAGATGGTGTCAAGACTTCTCATTTTGATGACACTGGCAGTTTCATTGACATGAATACTTGCTTTTGAGGAATGGATTATCGATTTTGAGCAAGTGACCTGCTTTTGCAGGTTATCCACTAGGTTTTGCAGTTTGCACTAATTGTTTTGAGAAATACACTAACTGCTGTGCAAATGTTAATAGTGATGTGAGAAAAGCACCAAAGCGACTGAGAAAAACTGTAATACCCACTGACACGTGACTTTGGGCTGTGTTTTACTGTGCCTTAAGGTCAGAGCAGGTCTTACGTCTCTTGGAAACGAAATGGAGCTGCAGAGTTCTTTTAGAGGAAATGCAAAGAGACAGAAAATGAGATGTGTATAAATGTGTATTTGTATATTATATTTGTATTGCAGTTTATACACGTCCTGAGTGAGAAGCCGTCATTAGTGCGGACAGATGCGAATATCCGGTGGCCAGCATCTGTTACACTGACACACACACTCAGATCTTTCCAGTCTAATATGTCCTCTGAAGCTTCTAGACCTTGGGACACAGTCGTGGGTTTGTGTATGTTTTCTGCACGTGTTAGTGTCTATTAGTGAACTCCAGGAAAGTCCGTCTGTCTTTCAGTAACGTGCGTGTGTGTGTGTGTGTGTGAGAGAGAGACCGCATGTCAATACGTACAATTATTTGCATGTGGGTGTGCACACGTGTGTGTGTGTGTGTGTGTGATTGCAGCGTTTATGTGTCTGTACGTATGCACTCGCGTCGTTCGCGTCCAGTATATGTTTTTCGGCATGCGAGGTGATGACCTCTGACCCCTGTCCCCCCCTCCTGCCGTCCCTAGGGGAGCGAGGGAGGATGGAACTCGGTACTGGTGGTTGCCGTGGCAGCAGCTGCCTTGCTGATTGTGCCCAGTTTGTGCAGAGCCGTCTCCTGAGGACCGTGACGGTAGTGATTACGCCACCTAAGCAGCACACTCTTCCCCCCAAGCCCCTGCTCGCCTCACGACGAGCCCCATCCCATCGTACCTGCAGCTTCACCTCCCCTTTGGAGGGGGGGGGCGAGGCATCAAAGAAGGGACTGGGACACATTAACCACCATGCTGCCACCAGGTCTCCATTCTGAATGACCCAGGAGGATTCTGGGTAAAATGTGTTTTGATGTATGATGTTACTGCTTATTGACTAGCATTGCATAAAGGCATAGGATTCTGGTGGGAGGTTGAAGTGCACGGACCCAGGGAGCCATTGATATCGTTGCACGTGTCCCCCCCTCCCCCTCCCGGCGCTCAAATGCACTCAACGGTAGCTGTCCAGTCTCCCCCTAGATGGTCCCTCATTGGTGCGTTGACGAGACGGCGGACCTGTGTAAACTCTACACCACCTGCAGCTCCCCTGGATGCATAAACTAACCTGTTTATTGATTGATTTATTCTCCATTGAGCAGAGGCGGCCTGAACTTTAGTTTCGTTTTTTTTTTTCCGTCCAATTGCTTGTTAAATTTGTGCAGTTGTGTAAGGATTCGAAGAAGCGCAGAGGAGCTAAGCGTGCTGGAAGATGTCAGGTTGGGATTTTTTTTACGGACTCAGATGTAAATCTGCCGTGCTTTAAGGAAAGAGCGCATTGTCTCGGGTGGAAACTAATATGAATAATGTTACTCTTAAATTCTAAGTATTTTTAAAACATTTGAATCACTTTATCATTTCAATATCGAATGAGGCTTCATGAATACCAGGTTTCATTGTTTTGTGTTACATTATCCTCTTGCTTCTTGTTCTCTTATAGCATGTCCTGTACAATTTTGGTAAAAAAAAAAAAGAAAAAAAGAAATTACTTTATTGTATAAATGCTGCTTTCGGAGATGGTTGTGGCATTGGTTAGGTTTTCGACCTGGTCTTCCTGTGTGTGTTTAGCTCCTGGCACGCAGTAGGGGGTGCTGTCGAGCATGGCCTTCTCGGGAGAGTGTGTCCAGCTAGGGCTGCTTGGAGGAGGAGGCTAGGGTGTATTGTCAGATGTACGCATTTCCAAACAGCCCCCCCCCTTCCCATGACAATGTGACCACGCCAACAGTGGTTGTGACCCTCTATGCCAGCGTGTTCACTGGCATCCCCGATTGCACCCGGCCCAGTTCCTCTCCGTCTTCATGGGCCACATGCAGCATGAGAACTTTCCGGAGACAGTAGGAGGTGCCCGCTTTCAGAACGTTCTTGCAGTCAATGTCCAGCACAGTATTGGGCTGCTGCTGCTGTTTTGGGCATGCTACACTCACTGACATTGTGGCACTGACCTGGACCCATGCTGGTTATGTGTCCAAATATTTCATGCCTTCCATCACTGAACATGTGGGGTGAAGCTTCAAAACCAGTGTTTCCAAATCCAGTCCTCAGGAACCCACAGACAGTCCAAGTTTTTGCTCCAGGTAAGGAGATAGGAGGGAGCAAAAATGTGGACTATCTGGTAGGGAGCTGGGAGGGAGCAAAAATGTGGACTGTCTGGCAGGGAGCTCGGAGGCAAAAAAAACCATGGACCGACCTTGGATGCCTGAGGACCAGATTGGGAAACACTGTTTAAAGCACAAAGAGCTGAACAAGCCTGTGGGACAGTCATACCACAAACCGAAGAAGGTCCATTTATCAGATATTGCTTTACCCTCCAAAGTGAAACAGCTGCTGGACCCATAGGAATATCACTGGTTCAGCTTCATAGCTTTATATAGACCAGGGGTCTCCAGCTCCGGTCCTGGAGAGCTACCGTCCAGTAGGTTTTCTATCATACCCAGCTTCTGATAAGCCACAGCTGTTCTCAGGTAAATACCAGGAGCAGGTGTGGCTCATCAGAAGCCAAGTGGGACAGAAAACCTACTGGATGGTAGCTCTCCAGGATCAGAGTTGGAGACCCTTGATATAGACACTCAGCAGTCACTTTCTTTGGTACACGTGCTTGTTAAAAAGCCTGATCCTTCAAACAGAGAACCATGTGGCTGCAGCTGACAGCATACAGCACACAGACAAGGGGGGCCGCTAAGCATCACAAGAAACATGAACAAAGTGATCTTGCGCATGGTGTGACTGTTGGCGATATACACGGCGGCCCCAGCATCTCAGAAACAGCCATCCTCCGGGGATTTTACCATCCAGAGTTTACAGAGAACGGTGCACTGAACATAAAACATTCAGTCAATGGCATTTCTGTGCCCGAACACACAATGAAAGAGGTCAGAGGAAAATGGCCAGAAATGTTAAAGCTAACAGGAAGTTAGCTTCAAAGCTAAAAGGAAGTTAGCTTTGCACAAGTACAAAACAAAAAAAAACAACGGTAATGTGCAGTACGGCCCACCTGGTACTCTGGGGGAGGTGCCTAATAAAGCAACCACTGAGTGTGTATGTATAATACTTATTGTGACAAACAATCTATTTAAGAAATGAGGTAATGCTTAATTCATTTTAAAGACCTCCTGCGTAGGTTATTGTGAGAGGACCGAACTGCAGCTTAAGAAACAGACAAATCATGATGTTCTTAACCCAGAACAATTATTAAAAGGCACAAATATTTTGAAAATAACATTCCCTAATCTGTCTGAATTATTATTCTTATTTTGATTAGGTGAAGCAAGTTAGTGTGTCATGAAATATATTTTTATACTGATTTATTTTTTTGCCCAAATTATGGAATGCAGTTTTGCTGTCTGGTCTGTAAGGTAAAAAGGAAGATCACATTTCCTCCTGTTGGGCTGTGGAGTGACATTTTTGTACATAAACAGACTTTTTTGTGAAATGCATGTATGCATTAATGCTGAGCGCATTTTGCAATCCATATGTCCAACTTTTGAAATGCAATTTGGTGCAACAGCAACCTTCTTTGAAATAACTTTTTTCAAATTTCTTCTTTTAATCTTTACTCAGAGATATGTTTTGAATGATTTGATGGGCGCTGTTTAATCCTATATTCACTATTGTTTTATTGTCTTGTCACCTACTGAGGGCAATTTACACTAATGACAACAGCTGTGTAGATGTGTAGATTTTATATTCGAATATTGTTTCTAGATTGCTCCTCTTATTACAAATACACATATATATTATGTGTAATATAATTATAAACAAATTTCTGTTGTCCTATTCCTGTTCTCATTGTTTTTTAAAAACTTGTGTTTTAATAAACACCAAGCCTTCCTTGGATACCCATGATTCGATACACTTAGCCTTCAGTGATTTATCAGCCTTGTAATTGCACATTCGCATGCAGCCTGTTGCAAACATGGCAGTTTACTGGAATAATTATCGTAACTGTTTATGTGCAATATATAAGAAAACATGCCTACAGTTTGTGCTGTAGTTTATTTTGTTTAAACCTCACAGTCAGTTATTTGATCATCAGATTTTTCACATCAAAATCTTCTCAGTTGAAATAAACGTGTAAGTATGCATTTATGTATTTTGACTATTATCTGTGTCATTTCCTCCATTCTTTTTGCCTTTTACATATAAACTTGCTTTTTAATTGTCACAGAGAGGCGCAGTTGTGCGCGAGTGTCGTGCTGATAACATTTTGTTGCAGGGGTGTAGAGAGCTTCTGGAGAAACATGGGATCAGTCACTTCTCCACGGGCAAAGATCTCATAAAATCCGACTCCTGTTTCGACTCCTCTGCTCTTGCTGGGATCATACCAGCACTTACCAATGTGAAAACTTGCCTGTCCTGTTCTTTTGGCTTTTTGGCACGTGATAAAAGGGTGTGTGATTTTGGACAGTGCAAAAAGTTTGTTGCGTGCTCCGTAGAGGTCTGGTCTGCCTCTTCGCTTTAAGTTACGCTGAATTAGACACATGACCTGTGTGATTAACGTGCTCGTAGGCTAACAGTTGAAGATTTCCCCTTTTGGTCTCTTAGTTTTTCCGCATGACGAGACTTTAGATACTCCTGCAGCCCCATCGCCATTAGATTTCATGCCATGGTGATTGCTTTGTGCCTGGGTAAGGTGACCACCTGATCTTCAGCTGCCTTTTATAGTATATAAGCTTTGTGGAATCGTGCAATATCAACTGGCATCCCAGAAAAAAATAATATATATATATAATGTATTTTTATCCTTGATCAATTAAAGGGTGTGTTTGAATTTCTGTTTATCTTAATATGTTGAATAATTTTCTCTAATAGATCAATGCATGTGAGAAATAAAATATTTTGTATTTCAGTATGATATTTGTGTTGTATGTACTGTAAATAGAATTAGGAGTGAACTGAAAACTGTAATGACCATAAATGGATACTTAAATTAAAACATTGCATTGTCAATAGTGAGTGAATCTTATATTGACTGTGTCTTATCAATATTAAATAGCTTAGAGAGTGAATATTTCCCAATGAGAAGTAGTAGTGCGATTATAATTGTAATTATATATTTATATACATTAGTTAACTATACTAAGTTTTCAGTTTAACTAGGAGGACAAACTCCATTAATCAACAGCCGTGTGATGCATGTTAGTTTCATTAGATGATGGGTTTTTGCATGCAAAGAGCAGTAGATTTAGTCACTAGCTAAAGTGCATGATTCGTTTGGTGGCCTCAGAAATTGAATGAGACTCTTCCATGAATCCAGACTTCGACATGGAGCAATACCGTCGATTGTTTCCCTGATACTTATGCGCCTTTCAGTCTGTCTGCCTCCTCATCCGTAAACGATGTGTTTCAAAATACATTTAAAGGGTATTTAGGGATCACGTCGAATTCTAAAGCTGCGCTGGTCATTTCTATTTACTCCTCACCTGTCATTACTTACAGATTCGAAACAGGATTTGATCATCCTGTGATGTGGAATTATAATCAAAATGCAATGAATTATGACTAATTGGCAGCTTATATTCAGAGCCAGAGTGTGAACCTGTTAAACAATTAGATTAGTGCTCAAACTGGGTCTCACTGGCTGTCAGTCGGCACTCCAGTCACACCATTACTGATATTCATTCATCCTTTACTTAAAGAGATAAACATCACCCTAAATATGTGTATTATTCTCTGTCCCTCTAGGAACCTTAAATAATGATAAAGACATATAATTGTGTGTTTTTTTTAAATTTATTCTAATGGCAAAAACCATTAGCATTAAATCAATATAAAGCAACAGGCCAAACATGAATCAGATTACTCAGTTCTGCTACTGACCAGTTTGCATCTGTGTGCACTGCTGATATTCCAGTGTAAGAAAAGCTGATGTACGTCTGTCTTTCTGTCTCTGTAATATAGCAACAGAATTGTACTGTAAAGTGTTTTCTAATATATTTGTACACATCCTGACCTAACACACTTAGCATTTTTCCTGATGGGCTTGGTTGTTTTCGAAAGAATTGTGAGTATTTTGGTAAACAGCCTGTATATTTTGTACGAGATTTGGAAATAAAAATAAAATATTTATCATTACTCTGTCCCGTTCTCCGTCGCATTTTACTTGTGACTTAAAAATCTATATTAGCAGCAAAGCTGCCGTTGGCCTACATATAGTTACATTATATTTAACTGTGATCTCGCTTCCTAATTTTACTCTCACTGTTAAAATTGGGGTATTGAATTATAAACTATCACCTCACACCTTTTCGTCACGCCGGGGGGGCTTGATACTCAACCTAGCTCTTCTCATACAGTTTTTAGGTTCTAGCTCCCCAGTCAGGTCTGCTGTCCAAAAACATGTAGTTATTTGTGAATTGATCGCATCTCGTATGACGACTATGTGCTCGTGTAAAGCAGGTATATACAGACAGATGCTAATCACACACTCATCAGAATGATGCCGTCAAAGGCCGCGGTTGGATAAATGGATAGAATGACCACTACACAGCACATATTTTTTCTTTAGTGTCACCACTGAGTTAATGCTGACATAAACACATGTGGATTATCTATATGATAAAATCCATATACAGGGTAAGTTTCCTGTCATTTAAACCAAAGCATCTAAAATTTATATTTAAGATACACACCACAGCCTAGTGCGATTCAATTGACTTAAGACATATTAATAATGATTACAAATTTCTACTTTCTTTTTTTTACAATTACGCCATCATGATTCAATTTTTGTTATGACAGTCATCCAATTTTAATATTTGGGAAGTGCTGTTTTGATGTTTGCTCACTAGCTCTGGATAGAAATTATGAATATTGATCAAAAAGTAAAATGAGGAATTTCTGGTCTTGTATACGATTTTTAAGTTGTATGTTTGAATGAAATGTAACTTTACTGCTACTTTCATTCATTGAGATTGCTTTTCATATCTAATGATATTTAGTGTTAACTTTCAATACTAAGATTCACCTTGACTGGTAGATTTGGACACAGAGTTTCAGTCACACACAGTTTTCAAAGTTAATTTGTCAGTGCTGTTCCGTCATGACCGTGCCTGACAGAAACCTCTAGAAAACAACATGTGAAATAATAAGGTAAGTGAAGCGTTTTCAGACCGTTACTATAGTAGCCCATCCGCTTAGCCATTAAGCTGTACCTATTTCCGGGTTTGCATGTTACATTACACTGCCTAGATATATATAAAATAGAGTGCCCTCCAAAAAGGTTCTCTAATACGTCATAGTAGAAGCCTTGTCCCAAACTGAGAAGAGCCACACGCTGGCCTGTATCACCCTCTCTTTCTGGGACCACGTCACCTCTGTTTGTGTGCGGGGGGAGTGAGATCACCCACTCTGTACAGGCCGCTTAGATTAGACCCCTTCCTCTTGGGCGGTGTGTGTATTTTGTGGTAATATCCCCTGTGCCAAAGGGTCTCCCTCCCCAATTGGGATTATATGGGGGGGGGGGGGGCACTGCTGAGATCACCAGCTGAGTGGGTGTGGGATTACTTTATGGTGCTGTCACAGACACACGGGAACTACACATGTGCAGCTGCTGTACGCTAAATGTTCTGTACTTTAGATAAACATCAACGACGTTGCTGATACCTGCAAAGTTGTTTCATCCTGAAATGTTCATGGTTATGGCCACTATTTCCCCCCCAAATCTGTTTTTGGCTCACTAACAAGTTTTTTTTATTATTATTTAAAGACATGACACAAAGGTTTAAATGATTCCTGATTTATTTCCAATCAACTTACAGTGGTACTGAATTTAAAGACCTCTCACTACATATTTATACCCTGATGTTGCTCAGGTCATGGACCTCTAGTCACACAGCAAGCTGTGCAAAGGTTCTGCTGAGTCAGACTGAAAAGGTTCAGTGGTGAGTTATGTATGATGTCACAAGTTATATATGATGCCACAGGCTGCGCACTCACATCAATCATGCATCTTTTTCCCCCATAATACCTTGGGAAGATACATGAGTACTCAAAAGAAGAGCCAGCTGAAACTAGTAAAAATTTCATAGCTGCGGGTTTAATTTAGCCTACCATCTGATTAGTCTGACTTTATGTTGTATATTTATGTTCAAATAAGCACCACACACAAAGCATAAAAGTTAATTTAATGTGAAAACAAATTAATGTTACAAACCGGTTTCGTTACACAAATAAAAAAGAATGATTACGCCTACAGAGATATTTTCTGGCTAGTCCACAGGGCGTTTTTTTCATAACAAACTCGAGTCCAGCCCTTGTAATGAGCGGATGTGCGACGCTCTGATCCCGACCTTTTCCCCCGCAGAAATTGCTTAGCGGTGAGGTAAAGTACATCGCGACCGGCGTGTTTACCGCTGCACTTTTGTTTATTGGGAAGCATACTTCAACGTGGGGCGATACATATCTGCGGGACGGCACGGTTTAATAAACTGAGTCCAAAGACGACGTATGACCTAATCGCTTATGGAGCCGTAATTCTGAAGCAAGGGTTGTCATTCTACACGTATTTATTAATACATGACCTTGCGCTGGGAAAAATATTAATTTTACTTAAGTCCATGTAGGTTGCACAAACTAACTGACATGATCACGTCATTTTCTTTTCCTGGTTCAATTGTTAAGCGTCCTGGAGCCCAGTCACTTACACACTTACAACAAGCGAGGAGCTTCGGACGCCCCCCAAGCCCAATTTGGTGCGCCTAAAAATACAGCTGTCACAACGGCGCAGGGGGGTCCATCCAATCGCTGTCCCCGTTATCCTTATTGGCCAATCCTGTGGCGCTTTATTATCACTGTAGGATTAGGAAATACTCATCCTTTAGTTGTATATGGTCATGACAGGGGCATTCCAGGGAATCCATGCTCCTGACGTGGGCTTGAGGGTCTTGGATCCTTTTAAACCCCTGTCCTGCCTTTCGCTTCATTTAGTCGCACAAGCCTCTCAAACGCCGCTATACTTACTGCATCTCCATCGCAGCGCTGGTTTACTTTAACTTTACTTTTCGAAAGTGCATCCTTGCCCCGCAAATCCGTCTGCCTCCTAAGAAGCAGCTGTCAAATTTCTCGCTGCGTTGTCAATTAAAAACTGGGGGACGGGACCAGCTGACCTGGACAAGAGAGTCGGGTTCTTTTCATTTACCGGCCGACTGAGATAAGTGCTCGGTTTGACAAGCCCGGTCATCCTAACAAGTAGACCCGAAGAGAGCGCTCTCTCCTTTTTTTAACTTCTTGCAAGTTTTGAAGTTTTGTGCGGTCCTGGCACTGCTCTGCAAAACTTTTCCCTTTTTTTTACTCACCCCCCCTTGCATACGTTAGATTTCTCACACTGGCCTCAGTGATTGCAGTATAAAAAGGGCCACCGGGGAAAGCGAAAAACATGATGAGCAATAACACGTACTACGACCAGCAGCAGCTGCCTCAGTACTACCAGGGCACCGATAACGGCGAAGATCAGGAAGAGGAGATGCCCGCCACGGAGAAGGACCTGGCCGAGGATGCGCCATGGAAGAAGATCCAGCAGAACACATTTACCAGGTGGTGCAACGAGCACCTCAAATGCATCAACAAGAGGATCAACGACCTCCAGAAAGACCTCAGCGATGGCCTCAAACTGATCGGTTTACTGGAGGTTTTGAGCCAAAAGAAAATGTACAGAAAGTACCACGCGAGACCCAACTTCAGGCAGATGAAACTGGAAAATGTATCGGTAGCCCTGGAGTTCCTGGACAGAGAGCACATCAAGCTGGTATCTATAGGTAAGCCGCCGTTACTTTGCCCGGTATATGTGCAGTTTTCACTTTGTGTGCGGGACGAAGTTGACATATTGGTTTGTTGAGGCGAAGTTTCCCAGGAGCGTGTTAGAGGGCGTATTTGAGTCGGATTTTAATGTTGAGGGGATGCCGACCCTTGTTTTACAGAGGTTTCATACAAATGTTAGAGTTAATTTAGTAAAATGAATTCTTATTAGAAAAGAAGCGACTGATATGCCTATTCATTTGTTTAAGCTTAAAGATTACTTTGCAAGTATTTGCCTGTATATTTATTCTTATAATTGTGCAGATTCATTCAGTGTACTGTGGACTAATACTGAATATGGATGCAAAATGTTTTAGGGTGTTGAGTGAGTAAAGTTTCAGCATTATGAATTTCCTCACTGGGTCAATGAGTATGGAGGTAGAGGAGCGCATACAACGTCCTGTCATAGTTAGTGAAAACAGCGTCTGAGGACAGATAAAATCTGCAGACAGTGGAAGACGTCAGACCTTATTTGAGAAGGCTTTGATTTGCAACTTAACATATAATCCCTCCAACTAAACTGAAATTGCTGACCAGTCATCAGATGTATTTTTTAGGAAGATGAGTACATACATCTGTTTTTTTCTTTCTCGTATATACAGAAAAATACGACCTTGTGTATACAAGATCTTGGTTAAACTAGAAAATATGTCTATGGAAAATGTGCTTTTAAGGAGGCTTCTCCACGCACACAAACCGCTTTCGAAGTCTCACTAAACAGGATTTTTCTGCATTTGTTATTAAGAATCTTTTAAGTCCAAAGAAATGACACGAGGGTGATTGCTGTGTGAGTGTCTGCACATGTGTGTACAGACGTGTGTGAGACTAATCTCCGTTACTACTTTTGGAGGAGGGGGGTTGGTCTGCTAAAAAAAATCATGTGAATGTCTTTTAATACCGTTTCCTTCCCAAAGAGGCAAGTTAGTATGTAGACAGGAACCAAATCACTTTATATCACACAAATCTTACAATATGTAAACAATAACTCATAAAAATTCAGCACGACTTATTTATAATCGTGTGGTTCTAAGGAGATTTCTTGATTTCCTACTGATTTCTATGTTGATGGAAAATGCTAAAGTCTATGTATAGACTTAATATGTGACTGCTACCTTTGCATTCTAAATAAGCAAATAACATAAATGCATGAGAGTGATGTTGGATTTGAACGGGCCCTTGCTGAGATAACTTAACTTCTTGCTTCTACTCAGTAGGGTAGCCTATTCAACTCCTTCTGGACCATATATTGCGTTTAGCGTGGTGACAAACGCACGTGGGCGGGTTACAGAAACCGCACCGAATGACCAGGCCATTCAGGACCGTCGGCTGCTTTGGAAAGGGATGCATTTGTTCCTAATGCTGTAAATGGACCGTATTATGTATGAAATCCAGAGATCTGAGGCGCAGCTGTGCTTTTTTTGCACATGCGCAGACGCGCGAAGGTAGCACGCTCACACGTTTAGTTTATTTCGCGTAGTTATGACAGATAAGGACAGTGGGTTAATCGTAATCGGTGGAACTTGTAACTCGTTTTGAAATTGAGTTCTTAATTTATCACTTTTAGCGGCTCAGCAAGTGAACCACTGATCCATTAAAAACCGTAAATCTAGATTTAACAGTTAACGGCTTCCCCGACGTTATAATTTTACACAATTTGTCTGATTTATTCCTCTGTGTAACAATTTACAGTTCAGCGAAGGGAGATGATTTGGCCCTAAAATGAGAGCAGTCCCGACTGCGATCTGCCGGCTTTCACGGCCGGGGCAAACGCGGCGGATCCTGACAGCTCGAGCGGAAAGTTTCGCCCCGATGGAGGCGCTGAGGTCACGCGGGGCACGATAGACAGCCGCTCCTGCTAACGGTTAATATCCGGTTAATATTCTGAGAGCCAATGGCTCAATTTGCTTGAAATTCAGCAGGCTTTGGGTCAGACGTGCTCCTCTATGTCCCGTAGCTGCGCTAAGGTGCGGTTTATGAGCTTGCCCATTAATGGGAAATGGCATCCTATGTCGTAATAGCCTCTGGTCAGCTGATAACCACCCAGCACACGCAATTATCAAGGAAAACAACTAGATGGACGGAAGATGAGTAAGTGAGCCCTGTTTTTAGAATGACTTTGTGTATGAGGCAGATCTTTCCAGAAGGTTAGCAGTGGCAGATTTCTCAATGTGCGTATTGGGGTTTAGGTATCATTAGTCCTGGAAAACACCCAGGACCCCCCAGCCCCCCCCTCAAAGGAAGTGATTCTCAGGGTTTGTGACCGCTGTCACTGGCTGGGGCTCCTCCAGGAAATCATTCCCGCGAGCAGTGCGTATCAAATGGCAGTCACATGTGCACGTGTAAGGAAACACGGGCATGCGCACACACTCACGCACACACACATGCACACACCGGGTGTCTATGACTCATACAGTCTCCATGAAATACCCTGCCCCCCCTTTTTTTTGGAAATGTGCCTGCTGGTTAAGTGCAGACCCGATATTAAAATCTGGGGTGGAAGTGGGGGAGGGGAGGCACCTGAGGATTTGGGTTGGGGGGGGGGGGGGGTTACTGTGCTGGGAAGGGGTGGGGGGTCACAGCTGACTTGGACAAACTTCCCTCGGGCCTTTGAAGGAGTGACTGATGGGACAGCAACTGCTCTCCAGGCTCTGGATGGACTGCAGTGACAGGTGCTTAAAATAGCTGACACCCCCCAATGCAGCGATGAGGGGGCGAGGTCAAGGGAGCGGGGGCGGGGGGTGCATTTTCTGACTGAGGGGTCAAACAGAGAGGTCAGTGGGGTTGGGGGGGGGGGGGGGCAGCATTGCTATGGTAGCCAGCCCACCCCCTTGGAGAACCGTCAGTGGGTCATGTGCTCACATGTAATAACGTAATGGAGGAACATGGCCTGTGGCCAGGGGTGTAGGACCCGGGGCGGGGGGGAAATGTACCCCCAAATAATTAACTTGGCTTCATTTGTCCCCCCTGTAAATATACCTTTAAATTAAATTAAATGAAATTAAGCTGCGTTTTCCCCCAATATCAAACTCTGATACCATTGGCCATGGCGGATTTACCGTCGGAGATTCTGCCCGCGATGACGAGGAAATCAGCTCGCGGGAATTAATGTCAGCTGGCTCCCCGCCGCGTGCGGTGGCCGTCGGGGCGCTGCTAGCCTCCCGGGGTGTCCCCTAACTGCCTGTGCCTGAGGTCAGACTTGACGGGCCGCCTGGCCCCGCTAATGGCTGTGTCTGGCTTTGCTTGGTGTCTAAGCTGAAGGTTCCTCAGGGAACTTTCAACGGCGTCTTGCTCGTACGTCTCCGGCAGGCTGAAACGTCCCCGTGGGCTCCAGGTGCCACAGAACGATCTGTGCGTATTGCTGTTCGGAGGCTGGGGGAATGTGTTTCTCGTTTTGTGAATGACAACCCCCCCCAAGTACCCCAGCTGCAGCTGCACAGCTGCTCTCCCTTTACTGGGGGCTGAGCGAATTGACAGAGCCAGCATTTTCTGTCTCTCTCGCTCTCTCTCGCCCTTTGCAACACTGTCTCTAATTGTTACCATGTGTCAGAGCCAGTCAGCTCAGCCCGAAGGAATGTTCTAGAATAGCCCCCCCTCCCCCCCAGCCTCATGCACACACCCCCCCAGGATTGTCAGTGAGGGACACTCGATTCGCTCTGATTACCCCATTAACCATTAACATGACGTTCTGCCATCATTAGGCCAGGGCTCTGATCCAGACCCAATTTGCTGCCCTCCGGAGTCGAGTTAGCAGACAGTTTCTTTTCAGAAGTGGAACTTGTTGGGCCTGATTACCATGGCACCTGTGGAAGGAAATCAACTCCGGCACAATCAAAAAGAATTATAATAGAAACGTGCACCAAACACGTTCCTGTGGAATGGGGGGGGCGTTTCTGTTTTTTGGGGTGGAGGGACGACATCTGTCTCCTCACCCTCTCTCTGACAACAGCTTGAGCCGTTTCCCAGAATTCCGAGTGTGTTCGGGTGCCGGGAGCGATTTTATTTTTCCTCCCAATGATATTTTTGCTGTAAAAGCACCTGTTTACCGTGATGTTTTTCTTTTTTTTTCTTCTCCCTCCTCCACCCCCCCTCTGCGGAGGACTACTTTATTTGTATTTATTTATTTATGTATTTATTTATTTATTTATTTTATATTTTTATTTAGTTCCTCAAAAGAAGGAGAGGGAGGGGGGGGAACAAAGGAGAAGAAGGGGGGAAGAGAGAGAGGGAGAGAGAGGAAAAGAAAAAAGAAGAGAAAAGAAAAAAAAACAAAACAGATAATCTGCTTCCATGTCTGCTGAAAAGAGAAAGACAACATACAACACCTGTACTAATCACAACAACCATCAAACGTTAAATGTTGTTGAACAGCACACACAACCCGCATTACAACACATGCCCAGAAGCAACAGCCGATCAAGACAATGTGTGTCCGTGATGAATTCTTATTAGATGTTTTCCGTGATGTTTTTCACTTTAATCTGCTTTTGCTAGGATTTGAGACCACGGTTGCCCGGATATGGATACGGTGCTTGCTTGTGCACTGGTCTTTAGCGCCTTGAACGCAGAGTGGGTGCAGAGTAACTTCTTTTCCTGCGTCACAGAGGCAGGGTTGGGCGTTGGGTGTCTGGTTCAGGAAGCTTACCGACAAGCATTTATTTCAGGAACCCCTCCCCCCAAGGTGTTCACGAAGACGTGCCTGTTCCTCTGGCTCTCATTCATTTGCCCAAGATGCGGCTGGTTGTGCTCCATGGAGTCTGCAGTAAAAATGTCCCTAAGGATAAAAGGCACCTCCAACAAGGGGGCTGTCTGTAGAAGAATGATCTTTATTGTTGTGAAGGGTATTCTGGGAAAAATGCACATGACGGTGCCGCCAGCGGATTGGCTAAGCCGTGCCAGTGATTCTGCCACCGATTCCTGCCTTTCAGCCCCACGTTCAATAATCATGTTGTCCTCCCCTCTCAGACACACAGGCCGACGTTGAACCCGTAGCTCGTTATTCTGGCTGTCAGGCTGCCGATGCCCTTGGGGGGGTCACGTGCATCCGCCTCGAGCCTCTCCACCATCCAGGAGGGAGGGGGTCACGACCCCCTCTGTTGCTGAATTAGAATCACAGGATCTGTTGCGATGATCGTTTTTTTAGCTGTGTCGAGTGCTGGGTCCACCGGTGCGAGATGGCTAGAGAGTTCATTTTAGGTCAGTGTCCACATAAACCCTACATGTGACCCTCGAGTCCTTTTGGTGGAAAGTCCCCATCTTGATAACATCTCTGTCTTTTATAGCTGCTGGAAGCTCACACGGCGGCTGAAAACAAACACGTCTCTGCTCAGGAACGTCTGCTGCCCTTGCATCCTGTGCTCCCAAACCCAAATCGCCGATGACTTCACGTTTAATGAAGGGGCGAGGGGTCCGGGTACATCTGGGAAATTAATGATGCTTTGAAGTACAAGTTCTGGCCCCGGATTGGCCGATCTCCTCCGGCTCGTTTCCCGGGGGTTTTAAAATAACCGTACGGGTACGCGGAGTGCAGCCACGGTGAGATGGGTTACGAAGTGCCTTCCCAGTGGGTCCCGTGGTGATGCGGGGGGGAGGGGACATCATGGCAGGATATGACACGGCCTGGAGGTCCAGCTTAGAGGCCCGTGTCAAGATGAACCAGATAGAAAGATGGATGGGACTCTATAAATAGCTCCCCCTAGCTTGGAGGACTGGCGCCATGAGTGGGACCTCGTTACTGAGGAGGGTTACAGGACTTTATGGCCATTTGCGAGGGTGGCGTCGCTGTGTGTGGCGTTACTGTGACGTTTCTCTAACATTGTGTATGGCTTTTTGGCTGGCGGGTGTTGTCCTTGGGCTGTTAGAGACCATCTATTCACCCCTTCCCTTTTTGGGGGGGTGGGGGAGGGGCATTTATCTTATGGACTCCTCCACTCTCTCCCACGTCGTACGGGCCAAGCGGGCTGTGGTTCTGGCCCGCAAGCCCGACCGTTTACACAGTTGTTTCTCGGGCAACTAGGACCCAGGACATGGAGTGTGGCTGAGGGGAGGTTTCCGGAAGTTTCTCGGGAAGCTGTGGTTTCGGGGCGGTCGACGGCACGAGGCGTCTGGAGTGGCTTGGGTAGATGCAGCCAGTCCTGACCAGTGCTGGCAACTGGTGGTGGGGGTGGGGGTTGCGGTGTCAGGTGTAGCCAGCTGTCTGCGGTCCAGCGATTATGTCATCCCAGCAGCATGACTCCAGGCTTCTGCAGATCCAGACGCCTCTCGCTTCTCCAGACTATCCCCCCCAGACTATCCCCCCCAGACTATCCCCCCCAGACTAGCCCCCTCCCAGAGGATATTAATTCAATGGGGAATTAATGCCTTTTGTGTCCCACTCCCTGTTGGTGGCATAGAACATTTTTGGGATATTTTCCAGACTCCTTAGAGCATGGATGCATCTAACACCTGCGCAGATGTTGGGCAGGGATGCGACCCGGCCTCCTGCAGCCTGTGCAGACGCAGTTGCGGTCGGCTCGGCTTCCCTGGATGGCTGTGGGCTCGCCATCTGTGTGACCTGCCGGGGCTCATGATCACCGAGATGCCCGATTGGTGTTGTGTGGCAGGCAGCTGCTGTGTCCCATGATGCAAGAACAGCCCAGAGCAAGCCCCCCCCCCACCCCCCACCTCACACGGATTATTCTGGATGTGGTGCCTGTGCTCCAGCGGGCCGCTGGCTGGTCTTCTGCAGGCCAGGACGATACTGCGCCCATCCGACTATCTTTCCCTCATTCCTGCTTCACTCGCAGCACCGCAGACAGCCCAGGGGAGGGGGGGGGCAGTTTGAGGGCTGGGCCGTCGGACAAGGTGCCCTGTGTGGCGAGACCCGTGGAAGCAGGGGGGTAACGGGATAGGAGGAGGCGCGGCCCCACCAGGCCTTCAGGGATCTGGGTGACAGCTGAGGGCTGCTGGGGGTGGGGGGGCACCCAGTCATTTCCATAAACCAGGAAGAAGCAAGGAAGGCCCCCACAAAACAAGATTAACAGAGCAATGCGGCATCTGACGCCCCGTGGCGTGTTTGGAGCCCTCACTCAATGCTCTTTCTGGAACAGTGCATCCGGACGCGGCTTTTCTCCTTTTATTTGACCAACATTTTTCGAGACGGACGGGATCCTCCTGGCCGTACTTCTGACACCGGAGGACAGCCTTTTTATTATTCTGTCTTACAATTCCTGGTCTGTTCAGGAGAGTATACAGGGGTGGGGCCGCAGGGGCACTGGCCCCATTCGAAAGCTGATTGGCCCCTTCTCTTGTCACCCACCGATTTAAAACATATCATTGGATGGGTTCATTGGCCCCTCTTATGCCTCCTGCTTTAACAAGACCAGGAAGTACCCCTGCCTCTTCTCCCATCTGAGAGTTATCCAGCGGGGCCTTTGCTCAGGCCTTTGTTCATGATGGAGAGGCACCTTTATCACCAGTTAGCTCCCCACGGAGGCCCAGGGTCGGGGTTGGGCCTTTGTGGGGGAATAATGGCCCCGCTTCGCTGTGCCAGTTGGACTGAATGCCCGGTGCTACCTTCTCTATGAGAAAGTTACACACAGAGGGACATTTTTATACCTCCGTCTTCATGGGCATTTAATCTACTTTATGGCTAGAATGACACAGGCCTGTAAAATATGTCCTTGTTCTTTGGACCAGGGTCATCTACACAGCAGTTAAGGCAAAGAAAACAGCACCTTCAGGGTGAGCTTATGTCTGCTGCTCCGCGGTAACCTTAGGCGTCTGCAGCTTTTGCCTGTATTTTTCGTTTGATTCTCTCTCTGAGCCGCATCCTGGTTCTCTAAAGCAGAATTCAAGTGCACGATAGGAATCGTATTGAAAGCGGTGCTGGTTCCGGCTGCTCGGGACTGGAGTGTTTACTCAAATCATTTTTAGCAAGATAGCATTAGCCTTTAACATATTTTGACGAATTCTGAATGAACTAATCGGTCGCATCCTGTGAAATAGACTAAATGTCAGGAGTGTTGTCTTCAGTTGTCTGTGGGATTTAGGTCTCTAAATATAGTGGGTTTTTTTGTTCAAGGGCCTTTTCAGTTGCTGGCTCCGGTGCTCAGCAGTGGCTGTGAAGTTTAAATTACACTCTGAAAGTTTGTCCAGCTGCTGTGGCTGACTTTCTGCTCTGTTGTATGTGTCTGGAATTCAGGAGCCTCCCAGCTGTCTTGCCAGGAGACTCCAGAGAATGGAGTGGGGGGGGGGGTGGTATTGGCACGGCATGTTTTGTAGCTCAGTCAACGCAGACCAGACTGTGTCCAGAACCATCTGTCGCTAACTGCAGGAGATTGGGGTTCATCCAATAAAGCATGTCATTTTATTGTCAAGCCCAGAGGTGAAGTTGAAGTGGTGCTTCAGACGTCCCGTTTTGAGCTCCATGTTACGCTCATGTTCTTACTGGGATGTCCTCCAGCTCTGGGGGTCTACAGGCTGCTTAATGGCATTGTCTCTGGGAGAGGGGGACATGCAGCACTGTGTCTGGTCTGGGATGAAAACGCAGGTAATAGCGAAGCGTTGGTGGAACCATCAAGGCAAGCATCCACCATCTGAGCATCTGAACCATGTGGGAACCACGCGTTTCTGTGTTTGTGTCCATGCTGCTTTCTGGAGTGTTCATATTTGTACACAAAGCCCACACAGTTTGGCCGTGTGTCAGATACACAGTTGCCATCCCAGCCTGCAGAAAAATTGAATACAGGAGGAGACAGTGCTAATAGTCTCTGTCATCTCATCCACATGCTTTCAAAGACTGATTTCCTGGGCTTGTAAGATCAATTCTGATGTGACCATGATGCCTGCAGGACACTGGTGGTACAAGGTGACGGGGACAGAAGTGTCCTTGAAGCTGGGGCTTTGTGAAGGCTTTTGATAATGGCAGACGTAGTCACAACGTTAGGAGTGCTTGAAAGTACAGTGACAATGTCACGTTGGTGAATCAAGAGGCAAAGACGATGTCTGCAGGAGAGGCTCCTTATCCTTTTCTACAAATGCTAATTTAGTCCTCATTTTCTTCATATTTTGACATTGCTCAGTCTTTCTAAGGTACTGATACGTGTATAAAATGGATAAAATCTGCTAGCTGTAATTGCATAGTTTATGGCTGTGTTCAAGTGGAAAAGTGGACACGATTGTCTGGACCCAACAACGATCCTTTGCGTGTGACTGATTTTCTGGACAAACGACTACCCCATAACTCCTGGCCGTGTTTTCTCATCTTGACACGCTTTCATCATGTTTGCAGAATATTCTGGAAAAAGTGAGTCTCGGCGTCTGATGTCCATAGGGGGGGTCTTGTTATTTTGTTTCCCAGTGATGGAATCACATTTTCCTGTCACCCCCCCCCCCCCCCATGTGGTGCTGAAATTCTTGGACAATGGGAGAGCGGGTGTGTACCTGTAGGAAAACGAGTATGTCGATAAGGCCGTGCAGGATAGAGGAGAGGAAGTGGCCGATGTGCAGAATGAAGGAGGAAGGAGCCCTGGTGTATTCCAAGGAACCTGCGTCTAGTTCTGTGCAAGAAACATGGTCTTACTAAGGATTTGCTGCACAGGCCTTCAGAGTGGCTACCCTACCTTCTGATTCACAGCGCCATTTATTATCAGGGCCCAGTCACCATGCACCCCAGCCCCGTGCCCCCACCCCCGCCGCCCCGCCCCACCATGGCTAAAATCCAAACATGAGGCCCGTACCCATAACATAATTTTTGGATGGCCGCCGGGCTCGAATTTAACAAGCGATGGCTTTTAAGAGCCATGCCCTCTATTCGTTAAGCATCTCCATCTCATTTACTGACTCCTATTTGGTGACGCTTTCCTGGCAAAAGGGGGGGAGAGGGAGCCCTGGAAATAGGCCAGACACCTTTATCCAAACAACATGCTGCTGTTTCTCAGAGACCTTTTTTCTCTGCTTTCTAACAGTATGTGTTTGACAGAGGGGCGAGGTGGCCAGCTTGTGTTGTCCCGGGCAACCAAACAAACAGTAAGCCTCCCTCTGGGGAGGGGGCGTGGTCTCCCTCTCTATCATCTGGAACCTTCACAGCTACCCTGGCGTTAGATTGGCCGGCCCTGAAACAATGGCAGCAGGAAGAATGGTCACTCTGTCTCTGGAAACAGTCGCCGTCCAAGCCAAACACGCCCCCCCCCCCCCCCCCCATCCCATCCTGGAGAAAATGTGTAATGTGCCCAGTGGTGCTGAGGAGTCGTGCTCCCTGTGAGGAGAAGCTAGGGGGCACCGGAAAGGGAAGGAGGGGAATCGGTCAGAGGTGGCGGGGGGACGGAGGAAGACGAGAGCGAGGAAAATCACATTCTGCTTTTTTGTGCAGTTTGTCCTTTTCGGGCTTCCGTCCATTTTCCATAACTGCTTATCTGATGCCCTGGGTTCATGTTGGGCTGGCTTTCCTGTCATCCCTTGGCTTAACAGGGATGGAGTGGTGACTCTGAGGCCAGGGATCTGTGCTGACAGTTAGAAGGTAGCTGGTTCAAATCCTGTGAATGCCAGGAGTGATTATACTCCACTGGGCCCTTGAGCAACTACAGGAGATGGGTCCAAGACATCTGATTGGTTGGACCCACCTCTTCTACAATCTGATTGGTTATCTTTCTGAACCAATCTTTTTTTTGTTCTGCCCTCAGAACATTTTTGTGTAAGTAAGACTCCCGTGAGCCGCTACCTTTACCCCGCTGTGGGGTGGTAGTTGGATCTTTCCCCAGTCAGGCTGCTGTCCCCCATTTTCTGACCATAATATATATACATTTGTAGTTCGCGGTGTGGGTACCAGAAGTGAGCTCCCCCTCTGTCCCCGAGACTCCATCTTATACAGTAATGGACATTATATTTATCGTTTTTTTTGTGTGTGTGTGTGTGTGTGTGTGTGTGTGTAGGGGGGGGGGGGGGGGGATCAGGCTCAGCCCTGACATCGCTGGAATGTAATCGTTGGTATCCCGAGCGGGAGGTAACCCGTTTTTTCTCCTTGCCTGCACTCCCTCCCTTGTTATCTATCTGTTATCTGTGTGGGGTGGGGGGGGGGGGGGGGGGGTAGTGGTTATGAGTCTCACATAGAGAAGGTGAATAAATCCATGGGAGGGAAATAAACAAAGCAGCGGCTTGAATGAGTTCCTGCTGGGATAGAAGTTCAGGTTCAGGGGTAACATTCCACGGGTCCACAATGTCCCTCCGTATTGGGCCATGTGATCCCTGAAAAATAGCCCCTGGGGAGACATGGTGGACACCCCCAGCTGTGCGCCGTCTGTGTGCCGGCTGACGGGTCTGACACCGGGCGTCATGTGACGCAGTGGGATATCTGTGCCGCTCGTGTCCGCTGTGCGGCTCTGGCGGGGGTCTGAGCTGGGATGTCTTTGCAGTCTCCCCCCCCCCGCGCAGTAATGGGATTTTTCTTTCCACCCTGGAATCTGCATAAGGAACAACCCCATTATCAAAAGTTCCTTTAAATCTCGGTGTTACTCAGAACCCGCTGAACCCTGCTCAATGCTTATATCTGAAGACGAGCAGCTCCCCCCTCCCCCCACTCCCCCATGGGGGCACATGTGGTTTAGCTCGAACCTTGTGCAATAGAGTTCTACATTTAGACCCCAGGTTGTTTAATAAACAAAGCCTGTGAGTTTAAGGGCTTCTCCCGTCCCGGATGTAGATCAAGCATGTCAGTTGCAGGGTGCTGAACCAGCACAAGGGCCACTTACAAAGAAATACTAATTTTAAGAAGTTTTGAGATTAAAGTCATAATAAACTTTCACCTAAAAGTTGATACTTTTCAAATAAAAGTGGAACGTTCTGAGTTTAAAGTCAAATTCTACATTTATCTTCTATCAGATGTGACCCAAATTGACGCAGGAAGCAGCTGAATGTGAGGCAGCTGTATGGTGTCATGTAAGAAAAGTGCTGAAGTATTTAACCGTAGATTGATCCGCTGGGACTGGCGGTAACGTATTAAAGCCCGGCTCCGTTCCCGATAAATGGGATTTTGATCGCGAACGAGCGCGGCAGGTGTGCGAGGAAGCCTGTGGCCAAGGTCTTGGCAGCAAGGTGGGACGCTGAGGTGAGTTTCACCTCCGGAAAATCCGCCCAACCTCCATACTCTCACTAAACAAACCCCAGGTGCCGCTCAGACAAACACGTCCACTTCATAACCCCGGATTAGTGTTCCTGCTACCAGCGTGGGTGCTGAACTGCAGCTGGGATCGTCCTCTGCCAGCTGGCCTCACCGAATCCCCTCCTGGTGAGAGATGTTTGCAGTGATCCCCACGTGAACATAGATGTTCCAGCTGCTTAGTGGAATGAAGCCAGGGATGCGGCTATTGTGAGATTTTATTTCATTGTTTGTTGGTACATGAAAACGGATTGTTTTTCAGTCCCTCTCGGTCCAGGTTGGCTTGAAGGCTTGTAAAGGAATCAGGAATACTGTCATCAAACTTTTGGCCGCATAAATCAGATCCGTGGACCTCAGAGTCGTTTACTTAGATGAAACAGGACTTGGGCTGGAACATCAAACATTATCAGTGATAAAAAGATAGTGGCCTTGATGCGAGGTGAGCTCATTGCTGCGATTTTTCCCGGTTCTCGCTTGCAGACAGTAAGGCCATCGTGGACGGGAACCTGAAGCTGATCCTGGGGCTGATATGGACGCTGATCCTACACTACTCCATCTCCATGCCCATGTGGGAGGACGAGGACGACGAGGACGCCAGGAAACTCACTCCCAAGCAGCGTCTTCTGGGCTGGATCCAGAACAAGGTCCCTCAGCTTCCCATCAATAACTTCCACCGGGACTGGCGGGACGGCAAAGCTCTGGGTGCTCTGGTGGACAACTGCGCCCCTGGTGAGCGAACAGCTCAGGCCCGTTACAGCTGGCTCTTCCTAAAGCTGAACATCTCTCAGCAGGTTCTTAGATGCATTCATCCATCTATTTTCTAGCCACTTCTTTTGGAGAGGGATACAGGGGGGTCCTGGAGGCTCTCCCAGGAAGCACAGGGCATAATGACAGGGCACACACACACACACACACACACACACACAGACGTGTAAGGTAAACATATCCTTATGGGGACCGCTCATTTATTTCAATGGGAAAAATGCAAATGCTAACTATGACAACCTTAACCGCTACCCAGCCCTAACCATAAGTAACCAAACAAAATACAAGAGTTTTTCATAGCAGTCACTGATTTTTATAAAATAGAATTTCCCCATAAGATAAAAAAACACGTATTCATCACGCTGTGGGGACATTTGGTCCCCACAAGGTAAGGTATACATAGACCACACACACACACACACACACACTATGGGCCATTTAACCTAAGTACTGCATGTCTGTGGCCTGTGGGAGGAAACCAGAGAACCCAGAGGAAAGCCACATAACATAGGCAGAGTGTGCAAACACTCCCCCCCCCCCCCAACATATACCCCCCCCGCCCACCCAGACAAACACAAGCACAGCGTGGGGTGGAATGCCAGTACCCTGCCCTGGAAGTGTGAGGCAACAGTACTACCCAGTGAACCACCATGCTGCTGACTAAGAGCAGCTTTTACCCAGTTAAAGGGACCCTCCGGCATACAGGCGTGGCACCATCAGATGCCCATCAGCAAAGCTAAGCCCTCGTTATATTAATTCAATATCCCCCTATGTAAGGACCGTAAATGGTTCCGGCCAAGGTCACGTGACTTGTGACTCCTTTGTCCCTCCCTTAATGTAAGACATACTCCTGCTTATTACAGCGCCATCAGATGGGACAAGCAGGCCTAATGTATAAATGCAGGGATCCACGAAGGGATGGCGGTGGGTTCATTCAGAAGGCCTCAGGGGTAGCTGGGGCCAGGCCTGGGGACATCCCAGACAGCTGGCCTGGATCAAGTAAAGCCCTCTTGGGCCCGAGTCATAACTCCAGTCCCAGGTTTATTCTTTTTTAGCCTCTTCCCATAGCACTCCAAATTAGGACAGGATTCCATGTGATTGGGAGGGGAACATTGAAGGGGGTGTGGGGGGCTTTCAGAGAGAGGTGTTTATTGGAGTCAGAAGGGAGTATCGTGTCTTGGGTGCCGTGCAGCTTCGTAAACAACATTCACAGGTTTCGAACATTAAATTCAAATCTGGTCTGAATTGCTTGTAAAAAATTTTTTCAGTGCACTAAACATTTTTTGTATCTAGATGAAGTTTGAATGGAACCCAGAGGAGCGAAAGGTGTTGCGGTGTGTGTGTGTGTCTGTGTGTCTGTGTGTGTGTGTCAGTGTGTGTGTGTCTGTCTGTCTGTGTGCGTGTCTGTGTGTCAGTGTGTGTGTGTCTGTCTGTCTGTGTGTGTGTGTGTGTGTGTGTGTCAGTGTGTGTGTGTGTGTGTGTCAGTGTGTGTGTGTCTGTCTGTGTGCGTGTCTGTGTGTCAGTGTGTGTGTCTGTGTGCGTGTGTGTGTCTGTCTGTGTGTGTGTGTCTGTCTGTGTGTGTGTCTGTGTGTGTGTGTGCGTGTGTGCGTGTGTGTGTCTGTGTGTCAGTGTGTGTGTGTCTGTGTGCGTGTGTGTGTGTGTGTGCGTGTGTGTGTCTGTCTGTGTGTGTGTCTGTGTGTGTGTGTGCGTGTGTGTGTCTGTGTGTCAGTGTGTGTGTGTCTGTGTGCGTGTGTGTGTGTGTGTGCGGAGGGCAATGCAGGTCCCCTCTCAGGAAGCCCCGCAGTGTGCTGGTCAGGCCAGAAGGTGTTGGGGTAAACAAACACATGCCCGGCGTCCAGCTCGCTCTCCAAGGTCATTATGGCATGGCTGCAAGGCTACACTGGAACCAATGGGAATGTTCAGGGAAGCAGGGGGGGGCTTTGCTTTGTTTACAAGACTAGAAGGTCTGATGCTAAACAGCCGCGGAATATCATGCCAGAGATATGACCGTACACGGCCGCGTCTCACTCCTGTTTTTTACATTTAATGGCACTCATAATAATACTGATGATAAACACACTGTGGGCTGTGGCTGAGCCAGCCTGCAGAAGACAGCCTCAGCCCTTAATTTTAACAGCACCCCATTCTGGTTAAGATGGATTCCATTTCAAATGGAGACAGGGATGTATACATGGGCGGAGCAACAGGGCCTCTGGCCCTCGCTGAAAGCTTATTGGCCAACAGAGAACCCCCTCCCCTATCATTTATTGATTCAAAACATATCATTGGCTAATGATTAAGCTGGAGTCTCTGTGTGGTCATCCCCGAACAGAGATTTTAAAGCCCTGTTTTCTGTATCAAACAGGGAATTTTTCTCCTTTCATTACTGGTCGTATTTACATATTTGTGAGTTTGAATAGATACCCTGCAGTGCACTGGCGCCCTATCTGGGGTGTCTCCTGCTTTGTGACTTGGGCTTCTGGGAAAGCTGCTGAGCGTTTCTGCAAGCCATCATCACAGATGTTGGGAGCAGCATGACCGAGTTGAGCAGCCCTGTCCGCTTTACAAGCTTTCGCTCTCTAGCAGTGTGTAATGGAAAGTATAGGGGGGAGTGAATAAAACTGGGAAAGTGTAAAAACATTTCTCTCGCCAGCTACGTTATTGCGCGTGTGTTGGCCGCATGGCTGGAAGGGGCCAAACAGCAGCTCGTACGCAGCGCCTGACGTGCAGGTGAAGGCCGAAGGACCTCTGACATCCGCTCTGTGTGTCGTAAAGGAAAAGGGACTCACAGGAAACCCCCGGAAAGTCGCCCACGTCTGCAGGACAGAAGCACCCGCTGTTTTCCGGCCCCTTGACAGAGTGTTTTTCAGACAAAGTGGAGTTTTAGGGTGTCACTGTGCGAGTATCAGATCCTGGTCAGGTGCCATTAAACAGCTCCAAAAACAGACACATTTTGGTGGCTTGTAAGGAGGAACGCAAATCTCACCACCCAAACCAGTTAGGTATGATTTCATTTACGTTAACCAGGGTCGCCGACTCTCATGCATCTGGCGTGACACTCACGCTTTCTGGCTCTCAATCTCATGCAAGAAATCTTACAGCAAAACTATATTATTCCTTTATAAACCTAAAATTAGCTACATCAAAAGTGTCGGGCTAGTTTTCGAATCCTACAAACTATTTACAAGGTAATTAGACTGTTGCATACATGTAAACGAGTGTGCAGACTGAAAATCTCACGCCAGCCAAGTAAGCAAAGAAGGCAGCCCTGCTTTACTGGAATTTGTGCAGTTCCCATGCTGCACCATTCCTGAGTCCCCCATTAGCATATATGTGATAGGCTTTGGGGACCCGCCTCTTGGAAAGTCTCTGCACGGTCCTATGAAGGTGCTCAGCAACAGAAGAGGTCCTGCACATCTGCATACACGTTTCATATCAGCACTATGGTTTTCAGTAGGTCTCTCATAACCCCCCCCAACCCCGGTCACAGTCGCGCTTTTCTCACTGAGGGAAATACGACTTCCTATGTTCAAACTCACCGCCCCACGGTTTTGACTGATGTTCTGCACAGACACTCCGTGTTGCCGGGACACTAAATCACGCATGTGGCTCCGAAATGACAGGCCCCCGCTGGAATCCCCATGAGTGAGGAGCGAAGTTGGTGACTCCGACCGCGCGCGTGCCAACGCTAAACGTTATGAAACGGCCTCCAGCCATTCTTCATTTCGATTAGTTTTTAGATTGAGTATCATGTCATCTTCTCGGACTGTTCCCGCGTGTGCAGATAGTCTGCAGCTCTGCTTATGAATTAGATGACGTCTGTCTTAGGAGTACTGTGCCACCAAAACTCGTACAATTTAAGGTCTTGGGCCAGTGTAGGATTCATTGATAAGACTTTATTGATTCCTCTGGGGGAAATTTCCTGTGTTCAGATTCGTTTTAAACCTTCTCCTTGAAGGTACTGTATCAGTTCCCAGTAATGGTTTTTCTACATTCCTGTGTTTTATCCAGTAAAATCCCCTAACTCAATCTACCACACATCATGCGGTGCTATTCCAATAAAGCGGCATTCTGTGATCTTCTCGGAGGCTGAAGGAAGGATTTGGGGTACAGAAAAGCACTGATACTGAGGACATTTAATGGCCTGTATGTTTATTGCAAGGGCAAAGCCTTCTGAGTAATGTGACATTGTCCAATAGCCTGTTAGTCAAAGTCATGTTGAGGTTTTGGTTGATGTTGTGGTCATGTGATTTTAGTCAGGTTCTCTCATGCCATCATCCCTTTGTCCTCCAGGCCTCTGCCCAGACTGGGAGACTTGGGACCCCAACCAGCCTGTGGAGAATGCCCGGGAGGCCATGCAGCAGGCTGACGATTGGCTGGGGGTGCCACAGGTAAGCTAATCCGAATGTAGCCACCTTCCATTAGACACCTGGCTGGTGCCTAAAACTCTGGAATCATCTTAGCATTTGCTACACCTTTAAACTCATGCTGGAGTATTAGCATGTATTACACCTGTAGTTATACTCGTGCTGGGATATTAGCATGTGTTACACCTATAGTTATACTCGTGCTGGGGTATTAGCATGTGTTACACCTATAGTTATACTCATGCTGGGGTATTAGCATGTGTTACACCTATAGTTATACTCGTGCTGGGGTATTAGCATGTGTTACACCTATAGTTATACTCGTGCTGGGGTATTAGCATGTGTTACATCTATATTTATACTCGAGCTGGGGTATTAGCATGTGTTACACCTATAGTTATACTCGTGCTGGGGTATTAGCATGTGTTTCACCTATAGTTATACTCGAGCTGGGGTATTAGCATGTGTTACATCTATAGTTATACTCGAGCTGGGGTATTAGCCTGTGTTACACCTATAGTTATACTCGAGCTGGGGTATTAGCATGTGTTACACCTATAGGTATACTCGAGCTGGGGTATTAGCATGTGTTACACCTATAGGTATACTCGAGCTGGGGTATTAGCATGTGTTACACCTATAGTTATACTCGTGCTGGGGTATTAGCATGTATTACACCTATAGTTATACTCGTGCTGGGGTATTACTGTAGCATGTGTTTCACCTATAGTTATACTCGAGCTGGGGTATTAGCATGTGTTACACCTATAGTTATACTTGAGCTGGGGTATTAGCATGTGTTACACCTATAGTTATACTCGAGCTGGGGTATTAGTGGAGGGTATTGGCATGCTAGCACAGTTGCTAAATGCATTCTTTAGGGGTTTGCGACTTAGAGTGACTTAATTGTTAACTGGATAAATAATTGATTAACTGGGCATGTTCCAAGTCAAACACAGGCAAAACTCAAAAATTTCTCTTCCACAATCTGTCAAGTCAACAGCAGCCTTAGGCAGCCCTGAGAGTGATTCAGATTCAGATAGACGGAGGTATTTCTGGATGAATTTCCCTCAGGGTTGGTGTCTGTTGACAAGACATTGGAAAGGCAAGTGGGAGGTCGTGAAATGTTGAGGGGGTGTGCGGCCCCTTTCCTTTCAGGCCCCTGACTGAAGGCCTTATTAGAAGTGTCCCTCCTGATTGAGTTTTACCCCCCCAGTCACTGCGAAGGGGGTGTGGAGAATGGCAGGTCTGGCCTATTTCGGTCCTGGCCTGTTATCCTTACTCTTAGGCAGTTAAATATAACTAGAGAGGTGTGTGGACAGTGGTTCCATGTGGACTCAGTTTGGCTGGGGACACAGCGTGGTAATATGGTAATACTTGTGGTATATTGTTTAACCATGATGATCGTGCGGGACACGCCTCATAGCATTCCCTTCCATACCACGCAATGAGTCATTCTACCGTGTTCTTGCCATGTTGTTATTGGACGTCGTATTGTAGGCTGATCTTGGGCGATGTGTAGGACTACAAGCTCATATGCTTCTTGGGATTAGTTCAAACCTTTAACTTAGTGGGCGTGGTTCAGGCAGGATCTGCATCATTCCCTCGATATTCTGAGGCTTCTAAGGGTCATCCAGGTGGGTGAAAGCTGCAGGAAGAGCCCTGCTCTCTGCTCTCCTTCCTGTTTCCAGCCTGTCTTCTTCACTGGCATGGGTGAACCCAACCTGACATCCATTACGCACAGGGAGTATTTCTCAGGGCTGGTTTTTCCCTTCTAGACTGTGCCACCAAAAAATCAGTCCCTCGTGGAGCCTCCTCTTTTTCCGTTCCTCATTTCCCTGTCAGTGACGGACAGCATGTTATATAAATTCATCACAATGGATTTGTGTTTATTTAATTTCCTTTGACCTTTGTGGATTTGTGGGGAATTCTCCCATATTTTCATTCTGACCAGCTTTAATGGGACTCAGATCCTGCTAATGTGAAGCATTTTCTTTTAACGTTCTACCATATGGTATTTCTGCTCCTACAGCCATTTATACTTGGTAGAAAAGGCATTTGTCAGCTTGCTGAAGTTCTCTTTTGCCTCTGTCTTCCTGTGGTGGTTGATGTGGGGTCTCGTGTCCTTTCCTCTCCCTTCTGTAGGTCATCGCACCAGAAGAGATAGTGGATCCAAATGTGGACGAGCATTCGGTCATGACCTATCTGTCCCAGTTCCCCAAAGCCAAGCTTAAACCCGGGGCCCCTTTGCGTGCCAAGCAACTGTATCCCAAGAAGGCCAAGGCCTATGGACCAGGTGAGCAGATGGTTCCAGCAAACATCCTGTCAATCAGGGAAGATGTTGGACTTATTGCTGAGTCATGGCTCGCGCCCCTTTGTTCACAGGTATCGAGCCACGTGGCAATGTGGTGATGAAGCCAGCTGAATTTATCGTGGAGACTGTTGAGGCTGGGCTGGGAGAGGTCATTGTGTACGTGGAGGACCCTGAAGGACACACGGAAGAGGTGGGCGGTAGAACCTTAGGCTGAAGGGCAGACATAATACTGTAGTATAACCTTGTGTATAATCTTTTGTTTATATATTTCCAGGCCAGAGTTATCCCTAACAATGACAAGAAGAGGACCTACTCTGTCGCCTATGTTCCCAAAGTGGAGGGTCTTCACAAGGTACAAGATTAAACTCCTCAGAATAGTTTCCTACATGTACTACCCTTGGGCTGAGACATGGCGCCGATCTATAATATGTTTCTGGGCTTTTCTCCAGGTGAAGGTGCTCTTTGCAGGGCAAGACATTGACAGAAGCCCCTTTATGGTTCACGTGTCCAAAGCTTTGGGCGACTCCAACAAGGTGTCGGTTCGCGGGTCGGGCCTCGACCCTGTAGGGAACGTCGCCAACAAGCCGACCTACTTCGACATCTATACCGCAGGTAGGTCCCTGGGGAAACGTCCCAACTGGTGCGATTATGACCCAAGCTGATTGCTTTTCGCGCTGGAGACTGAGACAGCAGGAGACCAACTTGTGGCGTGAACTCCAGGGGCTGGGGCCGGAGATGTCGGCGTGGTCATCGTGGACTCGCAGGGCCGGAGGGACACAGTAGAGATCGTCCTGGAAAACAAAGGCGACAGCATCTTCCGCTGCACCTACCGGCCCATGCTGGAAGGTCCACATACCATCTACGTCACATTCGCAGGCCAGCAGATTCCCAAAAGCCCCTTTACTGTCCACATCTCAGAAGGTGAGTCATCATGTCTGCCGCCTACTGATCACGGCTGAAGCGGTGCTGTGGGTACCGATTGATTAATTAAATAATCAGCGTTTCCGACACATACATTAGCTACTTCCCCCTTCCCTAATCTAACGAATGGGTGTCACAGGGGGTCTGCTAACTGAGAAGATTTTTCTGGTTTAGTCTCGTGTGAAGATAATTAGGCCTTGGAAATGGAAAGTAGCCCCCTAGCCCCCTTTTCTTTTTTTGATTAGACGGTGCATCACTTTGATTAATGTACCGATTGGAAGAACTGATGTTAGAGGTGATTCGTTCCATGATTTGAAATCAAGGAGCCGTGTTCCTCCTAAGCCTGGCTGACTTAAATTTACAGGAGGTACTCAAGCAGTAGTACGAGAAATATAATTTAATTATAGCCATGCCGAAAGACATTTAATAGGATGTCATGGAATGGCTTTGGTACAACTTGAATCTGTTTTTTAGGGGTATATGTTAGTAAAGTAACGCTGAAACAGAGGACGGCATTAAGTTTGTGCACATGTAAGAGTGTAGGCTTCTTGTGGATGCTGGTCGTCCATCTTTGGCAGGGCCTGGGTTTCCGCTGTGGTCCAGGTTTGGTCTGGTTGGGGCTGGCTGAGCACGGCACCCCCTGTTGGCCAACGCCTGTGTGAAGCTCTGAATGCTCTTCTCGCCTTGTCTGTCATTCTAGCTCCATACAGCGCCCTGCCCTCCGGCTCCCCGGTTCAGATAGTCCCCCAGTCAATTCGCACACCGCCCACAGACAAGGCCAAGAAAATGCCTCCCCCAACACCGCCCAAACCCAGGCGACCAAGTTAGTACAGGCCGCTGGGAATGCGGCTTGTGCTTGCCCCGAACCCCTCCGCCCCCTGCCCTTGCACCTTGACGCCAGCCATGCCTGTGGCCCCGGTGCTGACCCCCCCCCCCCAGCTTGTTGGCATGCACTGCTGCTTTGCCTCACTGTCGCCCTCCTCTGGTGAGGGCCCAGTGTACAGGGACCCACACAGGATCATGTGCTGTGTGAGTGGACGGTCACTCGATCAGTCTCTCCACGTGTGGGGACACGTCCGTGTCCCATTCAGCAATATGTGTCCAAGAGAAACACAAATTATAAATTAAGGGAACATAGCAGTGTCCCATTCTGCAGAATGTCTCCAAGAGAAATTATCAAGCAAATTATAAAGCAGTGTAAAAACTTTTGGTCTCTGTGTTGCACATGTCAACTAGTTATGCATGCAGTATGGACCCAGTTGTACTGCAGGTAGTGTAATTAATTATGATAATTAAAGATAGACATAAGAAATTAATTATCCAACAGGCACATAAGGCAATAGAATGCATGAAAGTCCATTTGAAGGCTGCATTAATTAATGCTTTAAATTTTTTTTTATGAATGATTAATGTTAAGAAAAATAGTCGAAGTAGCTTAATTGGAATAATTTGGTTCAATCAGAAGTAATAATTAATTGCGAAGATTGACAGGAGAGGGCTGATGTGTTTCCGGAGAGCAAGTGTCTTGGTGACCGTCCAGGTATGTGCATAGTACTCGCCGAGTTCGATGCACATGGGCTTCATCATCTATGTCATCATCATCATCATCATCTTCATCCTCAAAGGGAGATGTTCATCTTGGCTCAAAGCAGAGGCTGTGTGTTCAGTGTGTCTGTATATTGTCTTGTCGACTTTTCGTCTGTTTTTAACCAAGTCATTGGAGAGTATGGCTTTGTTAGACAATTGTAACACGTGCATATAACCCATTAACAAACTACTCTTTTTCCGTGTGTTAAGTTAGTTCATTCAGTCACTTTTATTTAAAATGGGGAAAAATAAGTCTTTAAATAAGGTTTTCAAATCTGATGTGGCTAAGCCACAGTTGTCATCTGTGTTATTTTATTAAAGCTAGTTAGTAAACTGCTGTTAATTACTTGTAAATGCCAAACTCCACTAGAATTCCTTCTCTCTAAATCCCATAAAAATATGCAGTCAAAAGTCTAACATTTATTATTTTGTTGCTCGTTGTCATGGATTCCTTCGTAAGTAGTATTGATGTTATTTAAACGACTTGAAAATGATCTTTTACTGACGCAGAGTCTTTTGATCATTTAATCACAGAGTCAGTGTGAGCTCAGTCGGGAGATCGCTGTGTTCTTCTGTGTTCTGTCCGCGTCTGGCTCGCGGGGGAAGGTGGCGCTTCTCCTGCCATGTGCTGCAGCTGCTTCTGTCCAGCGGCCGTTGGGAATGTGGCGTAACGTCCATCTCACTAACCCCGACCAGATGCGCCTGTCCTCAGGCGCTTTCCTCTAAAAGCCCGTCGTCCGCATGTCCGACGGCCCTCAACTGCCTCTCCTACTTCCAACAGCCAGCAACCCAAACGCGTGCCGGGCCATGGGACGAGGGCTCCAGCCAAAGGGCGTCCGGGTGAAGGAGTTCGCCGACTTCAGGGTGTTCACCAAGGGAGCCGGCACTGGAGACATCAGGGTCCTTGTCAGGGGACCAAGTGAGTCAGGCCTCATTGTCTCCACTGGAGCTCGTGATGGACGTTCGTGGTTCATCAACCGAGAGACACGCTGCAGTACATTACTGTGCAGAAGTCTTAGGCAGCCAAAGAAAAAGGTTAAGGCTGTTCATCTGGGTAGTAAATGTATGTTTGCTTGGAAAAAAACACAATTTAACATTAGAAGGTATGCAAATTATCAGTAACACGATAAAAACTAACAGGAATGTCTCCTGTTCTCCAAAAAGTCACTGAAGAGCACCTCAGTCATTCCATGGATTCGTTAAATTTTACCACCAGCTCACTTAATTAACTGACTTAATTAGTTAAATAATTCAATGCGGTATTGATTAGCCAAAAAAGGAAGGCAGTGGTCCAGTCAAAAATAAATTGGTCTTTTGGATGTTCTAGCAAATACTATGGTGATTTTACGAGAGGCTTTGAAATGACTAAGCTGACACACTCTGACAGACATAATACAGTAGTTTCATGGTGACATGACGATCATTTCAACAGCATTTTCAGTGACTGCCTCAGACTTTTCCTCAGCACTTCATATCTATCAGCCATTTGACAGAATGCACAGGGTGTGTTTGAACCATTCAGCCCTAACATTCTAAACGTCTGGCCCCCCTAAGGAGGAGCCGAGGAACCCGTCAAGGTGCAGGAGGTCGGAGATGGCGTATTCGAGTGCGAATACTACCCGGTCATGCCAGGAAAGTATACTGTCACCATCACCTGGGGAGGACACACAATCCCACGCAGGTGAGGACACAGGGGGGGTCAACCCACCCCTCTCTACGCACACACACACACACACACACACACACACATAGCAGCTGAAGAGGAATGTGGGAGGTGCCGCCTGGACATTTCAAGGAGCCCGATTGGAATGGGCACACAGCGACTTTCCAAATACCAAAGAGGTTACTGTGACCGGAGCCGCTCAATGTCCACATTCCCCAGGGTGTAACCGGGGAACACCAGAAACATGATAAACAGCTATAGAATTTCACACCAGACAATGAAATACAGTTCCGAGTTAGCATAATCGGCCTATAAGGGTGGCTTAGAGTGCATATTATATGACATGTATTATATTACATTTCTGTTGTATTACATCACATTTATGTTGCATCATAAACCATAAAATGACAAATAGGGTGTTAATCATAACCAGCATCTTGCAAAATTCCACGGTCAGTGTGGCTACAGTAATACAAACATGGATTGTTCACTGTGGGGAATATCCTGTGGAATAACAGCTCTCATGACTAGCTTGTTACGACACATGGATGTTTGTGTTTTGAAGCCCGTTTGAGGTTCTGATCAGTGAGGAGGCGGGGCAACAGAAAGTCCGAGCCTGGGGTCCTGGCCTGGAGACGGGAATGGTGGGAAAATCAGCTGACTTTGTGGTGGAAGCCATCGGAACAGAAGTGGGAACTCTGGGTATGTCACACGTTAAAAGAACAGAGCGATGGATTTGGCTGCTGAGGGAATTATGAGACACTTGATTCATTGTGAATTCATACTGAAAGAATGATGTTATTTAGCACACTTGGACACGCTTATGGTGTTTGTGGTTGTCATTGAGGTTAGAATCTTCTGAGGTTTTACCTTCGTGCTTTGATATATCACACTAGTGGTTTCCTTGGGCGTTGGGCAAACTGCCTCCTTGTAACATTACAGATCACGCTTCGCAAAACACAACAGTTTAGTACACAACAGTGATGACAATTGAGCGGTTCACCCACGCAGCACAAGGAAAACAGTCCTTCTTCTGTGACGGATGTTCCGCACCCCTCTGAAGTGCGTTCTGTGGGGCGTGACGCCTGTTATTTCTCCTACGTAGATTCTTTTCCTGTGCTGCTTGCCTCACCCCTTCCCAGGATGCATGCATGTTAGGTTTCGTTGTTTGAACTTGAGAGAAAGCAGCGTTTCCCCCATCAGTTTAGCAGTCCGCTCTGCCTCCTCTTTGTACTGTGGTCTGTGTTTGTAAATGAACAAAAAGTCGTGACCTCTGCTACGTGTGTAGACCAGGCTCCAGTAGACTGCAAACACAATGAGGTCATTGATCCAAAGATCCAAAATTCCAGAATTCCTCTGATTTCCTGTAAAACCCATGAAATGCGTGAAAAAGACCTGCAACTGGTCCACATAGTGTTAGCTCGTGTGCCTCTTGGTTGTTAAGCTACTTCATGTTGGATTCCTTCTGTTTTAGAAAAACAACTTTTTTGAGATTGGGAATTTATATGTGAGGCAGAGGATGAGGCAGAGCCAAGGGCACCCAGCTCTCTTTCTCTACAGGCTTTTCCATTGAGGGACCATCCCAAGCCAAGATCGAGTGTGACGACAAGGGCGACGGCTCCTGCGATGTGTCCTATTGGCCGACAGAACCGGGCGACTACGCCGTGCACGTTATCTGCGATGACGAAGACATCAAAGACAGTCCCTTCATGGCTCATATCCTACCTGCTGCCAACAACGTCTTCCCAGAGAAGGCAGGTCACCCCCTCTGATGTTTATGACCGTTAAAATTTAAATAAATATATATATAAGTCTATTTCTCAACTGATTTTCCAACATGACTCTGGATAAGAGCACCAGCTGTGTAAATATCTGAGTCGAATTAAATGCAGCCCTCTGCTTCCAATTATTCCCTTGGCCGGCAGTGATCACCATGAGAATCTCATGGTGTTGTGCCTTTTGTTGCAGGTAAAAGCATATGGTCCAGGCCTGGAGCCCACGGGCTGCATCGTGAACAAGTCTGCCGAGTTCACCATCGACGCCCGTCGCGCTGGGAAAGGGCAGCTGAAAATCTACGCCCAGGTACGTCTTCAGAGACTGCATGGCGCCACGAGCAGCCGCAGCGTCGGCTGACGTGCCGAGGAGTGCTCAACCTCTCCAGCTGACATTCTGACTTGTTCACCACTGTTTAAGGTGTTATGTTGAAATTGTGCGTGGCTCGGATTATGGTTTCGGTTACAAAAACATAATCCTTGACACGGCTGACATAATTCCTGGCTTCTCCGTCAGCCTGGTGGATGATGTTGTGTATATATATTTTTTTCAGGATGCAGAAGGCTTCCCTATTGACATTCAGATCATGGATAATGGGGACAGCACGTTCTTTTGTGTCTACATCCCAACCAAGCCACTCAAGCACACCATCATCATCACATGGGGAGAGGTCAACGTTCCCAACAGCCCTTTCAGGGTGAGAGACCACAAACCTTTCTGATCCTCCCGGAAATCAAGGTCTAGATAACACAGGGCACAGATACTTAGTAATAACTCAGTTACTACTGAAGTACAAATCATGAACAAATCATGAACAATTATAATAGCTACTTGACAAAATCTGTTACGATCCATTCATCATGAGATCAGTATTCCTTGTGTTAATCATTACTTGTTTCTTCAATAGTTCCTTCAGTAGTTAAACAGGGTGTACAGTATTAACAGGTATACTAACAGATATAGTAACTGCTTGGGATTAAAGATGCACCAGGATTCATTAACATGAGATCAGTATGTAACTAAGACTTAATTAATTAGGTTAATTAATACCTAAGTAATAGCATAATACTATATTATTTTTGCCTTGTCGAGTAAGGTGTTACTTTTGCTAATATTAGAAGGAATGTTAGTGATAGAAATTAGAGAAAAATTGGTCAGAGCAGAATATAAGAAATATCCTTAGCGGAACGTTTTATCAGGAGTAACGTCCGGGAGATTGACACTTTGGAGCCAGGATGGGCGGTGATTCCGGGGTCCATCCAGACTGGGCCTGGAGTTCATGTTCACTGCTTCATGAAATCTCACTCTGCCCTCATGGTGGACTGTGCTAATTATGTTCAGGTGACCATTGGAGAAGGTAGTCACCCAGAGAATGTGAAAGTATATGGACCAGGGGTGGAGAAGGCAGGGCTAAAAGCCAACGAGCCTACCTATTTCACCGTGGACTGCAGTGAAGCTGGACAGGGTAAGAATAATCTAAACTGTAAGTAGGATACTCCGGAATAATGTGCATATTAAGAAACTCATTAGGCCTTATGAATGCAGTATGATGATCATGTGACCCTAACACTAACTATAATGCTGTCACTCCATTGTCTCACTGTGGCAGGCGACGTCAGCATTGGGATCAAGTGTGCTCCTGGTGTTGTTGGACCAGCTGAGGCTGACATCGACTTCGACATCATCAAGAACGACAATGACACTTTCACTGTCAAATACACCCCTCCCGGCCCTGGTCGTTACACCATAATGGTCCTGTTTGCTGACCAGGTGGGTCTGGGTGGAGCTTCTTTGGCTGTCTGTTATGGTCACATGACAAGCACCGTAAACCGAGATATGTTCTTCTCACTTGGATGCAGGAAATTCCCATCAGCCCCTTCCGCATCAAAGTGGATCCCTCCCACGATGCTGCTAAGGTGAGGGCAGAAGGCCCTGGACTGAACAAGACAGGTATGTCCTCACGGGATCAAGGCGACGCGACTTCACGTGTTTCCAGGGGTCCCCTGCTGTCGAACCTGAAGAAGAAGCCCAGGGTCATTCATCGGCGATGGTGGCCAATAAACACGACTGCGGTAAACGAATTCCTGACGGCTTCTGCACGTTACAGGTGTGGAGGTGGGCAAGCCGACGCATTTCACGGTGTACACTAAAGGCGCTGGCAAAGCCAAGCTCGACGTCCACTTTACCGGCGCTGCCAAGGGAGACGCCGTGCGGGACTTTGAGATCATTGACAACCATGACTACTCCTACACTGTGAGGTACACAGCTGTGCAGCAGGTAAGACCGACACACTTGGCCCATCCATGGTATCGTACCATGTGCTTACCTGCTAGTGAATAACCAATAGCTTCTCTAGGTACAGATTGTCTACTTTGTGCAGTGTGAACAATAACATTTAGAGGTTTAATACTGAATTATAATGGCTATTACATAATACTTTTTAGTTCCTCTTTGGGCAGGTACAGTACCTTTGGTACTTTCTTGAAGTACCGTAAGTACTATACTTGGTGCTGTGGAAAAGTGGCTTTTGTCTTGCTGATCCTGAATGAGTAACTGTGTCCCCCACCTCAGGGAAATATGACCATCGCTGTCTCACACGGAGGTGATCCCATTCCCAAGAGCCCGTTCAGCATCACTGTCGCCCCTCCTTTGGATCTCAACAAGGTCAAAGTTCAAGGCCTCAGCAACAGTAAGCATTGCAAGCAAAACCCAACAGTGGCCAACCACTAGTGAAGCTTTATAATAAGCAGTATTATTACCATAATGTTTAAAAGCAGGATGAGGCACACTAGGGGGAGAATTACCTAGGAACTGCCTCTTTGTGTCTTCAGAAGTGGATGTTGGCAAGGACCAGGAGTTTGCAGTCAACACAAGGGGCGCTGGAGGGCAGGGAAAAGTAGATGTGAAGATCACATCCCCCTCACGACGGCCAATCCCGTGCAAGGTGGAATCAGGCACGGCCAATGACATTCACTCTGTGAAGTACATCCCTCCTGAGGAGGGTCCCTACAAGGTTGACATCAGCTATGATGGAAATCCATTACCCGGCAGTCCCTTTGCTGTGGAAGGGGTCATGCCCCCTGACCCATCAAAGGTAAACAAAACCTCTTGTTTTTCATTTCAGTTCTTAGAATCTATAAGATCTAATTGTTAAAATGACAGTTATTAATAAGTCAATCGCATAGATAACATTTCCTGTCTTACAGGTACGTGCATATGGCCCAGGATTGAAAGGAGGCATTGTGGGTAAACCAGCCCCATTTGCTATTGACACAAAGGGGGCAGGCACAGGTGGGCTGGGCCTAACAGTGGAGGGGCCTTGCGAGGCGAAGATCGAGTGCCAGGACAATGGCGATGGCTCCTGCTCCGTGTCCTACCTGCCCACCGAACCCGGCGAATACTCCATCAACATCCTCTTTGCCGAGGCCCACATTCCTGGCTCTCCATTCAAAGCGCTGGTCCAGCCGGTCTTCGACCCCAGCAAGGTGACGGCCAGCGGGCCGGGCCTGGAGCGGGGCAAGGTCAACGAGGCGGGCTCCTTCACTGTGGACTGCTCCAAGGCTGGAGAAGCTGAGCTCACCATTGAGATAATATCAGACTCTGGGTCCAAGGCCGAGGTACACATTCAGAAGAACAGTGAAGGCACATACTCCATCACCTACATCCCTTCCTTCCATGGGATGTACACCATCACAATCAAATATGGAGGACACGCTGTGCCCAATTTCCCTGCCCGACTCCAGGTGGATCCTGCCATCGACACCAGTGGAGTGAAGGTCTATGGACCAGGCATTGAACCCAGAGGTAGGAGGACTTCTTCTGGACTCTCCACAGAACTTTGTTCATATGTTGAACGTTTTTCATGTGCCCATCTAGTGAGCAGAAATTAGGAGCAGATCAGTCTCAGGTCAGCAGTAATCCCGTCACCTGAAGCCATTTGTGCCCACTGCGCTGAAAAAACAAGCAATGATCTGCAGCAGCTTGGCCACAAATGGCCACACTGTGCTCTGTTTGCTGTGAACGGGAGCCAATCTGATTTCAGACCTTTCACATGTCGAGCCAATCAGATTACAGTCAGCAGCTGTTACATGTTTTCACGTTTTCCACCAAAGGATCCCCCCGCAGAATCATGACTCTGACTTGCCTTTGGCTGATGGATTGCTAGTGGATGGGCATTTGTTCAATCCGCATTAGTCTTTCTTTCTGTCAGAACAGACCTTTATAATTGGATGGTGACGTCAATAGTTTAGCAAAAGATTGGTCTGTATATTATATGTAAGCTAACAGTTCATATTTAAAAAATGAGTATGACCAGGCCAAGGCTGTTCAATCATGCATATCTGGGTCACAGTGCGCTGCAGGATCCTGTAATGTTCCCATATAGTTATTACTTTTTGACTTTGATCTTAGAAAATTGCTGCTTCGATCAAAAAGACCTTGTGAAAGGAGAACGAAGAGGTGGCTGAACGTGAACGAAGTTAGCTAGCCTTCGTGTGCTGTAGGCTCAGAAACGTGCCCGCGAATCCCCACATTCGCGCCGTTGCCTTTTGACTTTTCGCACGTCTGGCTGACTTGAGAAATAGTGTTCCTATCAACACAGCACGATAATACAAGGTCTTACGTTCGTAGCTCTGCTTCCGTTTAATTTATTGCCAGGAGATGAATTTCCACGGTGAGACTTACTAAACTGAAGCAGCTTTTTGCCTTGGAGATACTCGCGCCAGTAAATTGAGGCTCAACGAGGCTAAAATTCTGCACTCGCTACCGAGTAAAGAATGAGGTCCGTACCAGTAAAGCTGACCCAGTGCCTCCCTGTTTGTCTGATGTCCACTTGCCTCTTGCTGTCAGCAACCTGATTTATAGTTCACCACCTCTGGGGGGTCCCATTAAATAACGACTTCCCATGAACCTTTCTCTTGCCAATTTGTCACTGTACTGTGGGAGATACTCTTCCCTGGGGAGCACTGTAATTCATCACCCGTCGCTCTGTTCGCAGGGGTGCTCCGGGAGGTCACCACGCACTTCACCGTCGATGCTCGCGCCCACAGCAAGGTTGGGGGCGGGCATGTGAAAGGCCGGATCGTTAACCCGTCAGGAAACAACACCGATATTTACATTACCGACAAGGGAGATGGGACTTACAGGCTGGAGTACACAGCTTACGAAGACGGTAGGACATCAGAGAAGAGAGACATTCATTCATTTGTAACTATTGCTAAAAAACATTTTTTTCCATATGATTTTCATGAATACACTGTCAGAAAAAAAAGAGTACCAATTTGTACCTTTACTTGTACCCTCAAGGATCTGCCAACTGTACCCTATAGCTGTAGGTAAATGTCCCTTTTAGTCTAATTTAATGTACAGAAAGGGACTCTGAGGAACATCCCCAAGGTACAAACAACATTAAAGTACCCCTAATGGTACAAAAATGTTCCTCATAGTCTATTTCTGTACCTTAAAAGGTACAAGCACCTACAGCTATAAGGTACAAGTGGCAGACTCTGAGGGTACAGCTCCAGCGACAAGCAGAACAAATTGATGCTCTTTTTTTCTGACAGTGTATGATCCAGTAAAGTCTTTTGGGAGAACTTGGAAAACATATGGTCATTGCTGAAGTATTACTGTTTCTTGGTAAATCTGTTAATTGAAAAACAAACGCGTCTGTGGTTCCCCACCCCACTTCTGCTCTTGCTGTTAGCCTGGGCGAAAATGGCTCTGGGGCTTTACAGTTTTGATTGTAAAAAAAAAATCCGTTGTGTTGTTTTTCCAAAACTCCAGTTCATCCATAAAGAGACAAGCAGTGAAAAGCAGCTTGGCAAGTTTAGAGTTTCAGGGGGAGCCAGGGGGCATAAAAATAGGACTAGTTAACGACATGGGGGGGTTGTGTAAGGAGCTTTGGGGAGACTATAAATAAGTGGTGGGCCAGCATGGCCCCCTGCACTCGATACTGGCTGGAGACACTGGCAGAAATACTGAGAGTAATGCCTGAGCCTGGGGGTGGGGGCGGGGGGGGGCGGCTCATCAGCATCCATCTCCGTTGGAGGCGGTGAAGTGGTGAGATTGAGCCGGGAGAGTCACACAGGTGACACTGGTGCTGTTGCCATGTCTGCTGAGCCGAGAGCAGCTGTGCAGATTGTTCCTGCACTGTAATGAGCACCAGCACTGCTCCATGAAAAGCTGCATTGATCCAGACTGAGTCTGTGAATCGCTGGGGCCATTGGACCCGACGCTGTCACCCTCTCCTTAACTTTCTATTCTTTAGTAAAGAAGCAAAAATCCTCAGACTGGCTTATTCCCGAGGGGCTCTGCTATGGTCTATAACAAGCTTTTGCACCAGGTGACATATTCAAACCTGTTGATGATGTGATTGCTTCTGTAGGCATGCACCTGATTGAGATCCTGTATGATGACATTGCGGTTCCCAAGAGTCCCTTCAGGGTGATGGTCACTGAGGGCTGTGACCCAACACGCGTGCGGGCATACGGTCCCGGATTGGAAGAGGGACTGGTTAACAAGCCCAACCGATTTACCGTGGAAACAAGGTATTGGCAGGACATTCTCATTAAGAGGGGAACGCTGTCTGGAATTTTTATTTTGTTACTACGGAAGAAAGACTGAACTGAGATGGAATGTGTGCCACAGATTTGTGCTTTTCTGTAGTGACAAGCTCCCAATTTTATTCCTACAGAGGTGCAGGGACTGGAGGGCTGGGTTTGGCCGTTGAGGGACCATCTGAGGCCAAGATGTCCTGCAAGGACAACAAAGATGGCAGCTGCAGCGTGGAGTACATCCCGTTTACCCCCGGGGACTATGACGTCAATATCACTTTTGGAGGACATCCCATACCTGGTACCTTGTGATTGAAATGACAGGATATGACATCACATTTCCACTTCTGTGGTTAGTTTAAGTTAGGTTAAATTCGATTAGATTAGGTTGGGTCAGACTTTTCCAGGATTTCTCTATTCCTCCTGTCGTACATAATTTAGGCATATTACTATCTGACGTCTGTTCCTGTGACATTTTTAATGACATCATACATGCAGTTTTAATTTGATTCCATTTAGCAGAAGTCAAAATAATGCACAATTAGTCTGAGACAGTTTTCTGGAATGTGTGACAGATTAACGTCTGAATCAATTTCCTGGAGGTTCCTTATGTAAACTTGTCATAATGGTTATACTGCTAAACTTATACATATGTTTTAAGTGATTTAAAATGGTACAGAGCAGCAGTGACGGAGAAGGTAGATGAGGTGTGTCTGTGTCTCCGATATACAGGAAGTCCCTTCCGTGTTCCGGTCCGGGAGCTGGTGGACCCCAGCAAGGTGAAATGCTCCGGCCCTGGGCTGGGGAACGGCGTGAGGGCGCACATACCCCAGACGTTCACCGTGGACACCAGCAAAGCCGGCCTGGCCCCCCTCGAGGTGCTGCTTTATGGGCCAACTGGTAAGAAGCCACATCACACACACAGACCCACCAAAGACACAAGCACACACACTTACACATTGTGTGTGTAGATACACACACCAACAAGGCAAATACACAAGCACACGTATGATTACAAATTTTATTAAAATTCAAATTTTATTTTATTCTCAGCATTTTGTGTGGACAGCAAAGAAAGAATTTCATTGCACAGAGAAATACATTTTTCTACTATACATATGACAATAAACGCTTTGAATTTTGAATCTTGATTCACAAACACCAATGACACACAAAATTAAATTCAGGCACGCAATACTCTCACACTTGCTCGTACACGTTGTACTACAGGCACTCGGTTACAAACACACATGTACAGTACAGGCCAAAAGTTTGGACACACCTTCTCATTCAATGTGTTTTCTTTATTTTCATTACCATTGTTGGTAGATTGGTAGATTCTCACTGAAGGCATCAAAACTATGAATGAACACATGTGGAGTTATGTACTTAACAAAAAAGGTGAAATAACTGAAAACATGTTTTATATTCTAGTTTCTTCAAAATAGCCACCCTTTGCTCTGATTACTGCTTTGCACACTCTTGGCATTCTCTTGATGAGCTTCAAGAGGTAGTCACCTGAAATGGTTTTCCAACAGTCTTGAAGGAGTTCCCAGAGGTGTTTAGCACTTGTTGGCCCCTTTGCCTTCACTCTGTGGTCCAGCTCACCCCAAACCATCTCGATTGGGTTCAGGTCCGGTGACTGTGGAGGCCAGGTCATCTGCCGCAGCACTCCATCACTCTCCTTCTTGGTCAAATAGCCCTTACACAGCCTGGAGGTGTGTTTGGGGTCATTGTCCTGTTGAAAAATAAATGATCGTCCAACTAAACGCAAACCCCATTGATAAAGCAAGAAATTCCACTAATTAACCCTGATAAGGCACACCTGTGAAGTGAAAACCATTTCAGGTGACTACCTCTTGAAGCTCATCGAGAGAATGCCAAGAGTGTGCAAAGCAGTAATCAGAGCAAAGGGTGGCTATTTTGAAGAAACTAGAATATAAAACATGTTTTCAGTTATTTCACCTTTTTTGTTAAGTACATAACTCCACATGTGTTCATTCATAGTTTTGATGCCTTCAGTGAGAATCTACCAATGTAAATGGTCATGAAAATAAAGAAAACACATTGAATGAGAAGGTGTGTCCAAACTTTTGGCCTGTACTGTATATATATATATTCCTGCACCCCAGACATATTTTCTAATACACAAAGCACTCGCTCCTACTGTATTTCTAAGGAGAAACACAGCGGAGAATCTAAGACGATGTTATTGTTTCATGAACGAGGCCCCATTTTCTTGACCCCTGAGGAGTTACGAACTGAAGGACAGTATGTTTCTCTTATCTTTCAAAGAACAGTTGAATTATTCATGCGAGAGACCAATTATTTTTTACATTTTTTCCTTGTCACCAGGGGCAGCCGAACCCGTTAGCATCAAAGAGAACGGCGATGGCACGCACACGGTCACCTACACGCCTGCCAAGGACGGGCCTTACACTGTGTCGGTTAAATATGCCGACCAGGAGGTTCCTCGTAGGTGAGGACTTACTCGAATCGTCTTTTGCTGCGTCAAAGGGGCTTTTTCTTAACATTTCAGGATTATGGCTGGAACAAGTCAGTTCATGTCCGCGTCCTTTCCTGTTAGAGGGCAACTGCATCGAAGGGTAGTGATTGATCTCAGCAGGATTCTGCACTACAGGATGAGTCATACAGTGCGGGCTGCTGAGGAGGTCAAGCTGCCATCGAATGCATCACAGTTTATCGTCCTCCGCAGTTTATGGGAGACGCGCCATGTTTGGTTGTTCTTCTGCAGTTGGTCACTCAGACCCTGCGATGCTGAGTAGTCCTACGAGTTCCTGACTGTTCCCCATCGCCCTCCATTTCTGCTCCTCCTCCATCTCAGTCCGTTTAAGATCAAAGTGCTTCCCGCTCACGATGCCAGCAAGGTGCGCGCCAGTGGCCCCGGGCTTAACGCCTCCGGCGTGCCCGCCAGCCTGCCCGTCGAGTTCACCATCGACGCACGGGACGCTGGAGAAGGACTGCTCACCGTGCAGATTCTGGTGAGCTTCATTATCGATTGGTTGCCGGGAGACCGCTTTCATCCAACGTGAAAAGGTTCAGTTTTAATGACAAATTAAACAACGTTTGGGTCTCACATTGTATTTCCATATATGTACTTAAAAGACCTACAGGAAGACTGAACTACACTTCATACCTCCAGTTGCTCAGAAAGATTTGGGAGTTATAACCTGTGTGCCTGTCGCTCCAGGATCCTGAGGGTCGGGAACAGAAGGCCTCGGTTTTTGTGGAGGACTGGGGCAGGAGGGTGTGGGAGAGGCATATTGTAAAGGGAACCATCCCCACGCCCTTTCTTAGGAAAGGCTCTGTAAGGCCATGCCGCTTGTGGCCTCCGCTTCCACCTTCCACCCTGTCCTCTGTCTCCCCAGCCCTGACCCCGACACTCCCTTTGTTCCCAGCCATACATGTTTTTACCAAGTAGAATTTCATTTAACCGAAATGACCTGTGATTTTTCCCTCAGAATTCAAATCAATTGAATGCGATGCATAGATTTTTTCTATATAAGTGAACCAAACGGAAGTATCTTTAATCTATGTGACCCGTTTTGCTGTTTAAGACACATAAAATATGAGCTGAATATCCTGTGTCAACAACGCAAGAAGATATACAAATTAGCTAACCCCATGGAACCTTCGTAATTTTATTTATTTTTTTATGAAGTTGGGGTTGACCGTCACATTGTTTCATTGTTCAATCAAGACACAGAAATCTTCATGCAAATCTCCCGTCAAACATCTCACACCTGAGTTTGTCAAACTGTACATATTAAAAGCCTTTCTGATCCCTCTAGTCTGAGGATTTGGCAGGAATAGCAAGGATTTGGGCAGAAAATTGCAAAATGGCCCCCCAAGAGCTGCTTTTGCAATAACGAGAATTCAACTAAGAGAAAACGCACCCTTTTTAAAATCCTGATATTTAGACCCTTAACTGTTCCCTCTAAGTGTGCGTGGACTGACACACATCAGATTTAACTTGTGTTTTGATGTGGTTTGAAGTCCTTGACTAACTTCAAGAAAACAATACTTTCTGGCTGTTTCTAATTTGTGAATGGCACACATATTAAATTCAATCAACTCTCTTGTGTGTCCTCCAAAAACAGTCTCTTGTGATTTCTTCAGCTGAAATAGATTCCAGAACAATGTCATTCATTTTCCATTGTTGTTTTGATGAGCTTGATCCCTTCACCATCCTCGCCGATAACCACCCGGCCACCTGGTGCTCCTGGTTTATACATGTAAACATCAACAAAGTGTAAAGGACCTAGCGGATGATGATGGTACACGACGATCACGAGGTTTACTGAGACTAAAGCAGAACGGCCAGTGTGCACAGAGACACACACTATCAGAAAGACAAACCGAATCACATGTTATACACGTATAATAATGGGCACGTCTGCCTTCCAGGACCCCGAGGGAAAGCCAAAGAAAGCCAACATCCGGGATAACAGAGATGGAACCTACACGGTGTCCTACGTGCCAGACATGACGGGACGCTACACCATCACCATCAAGTACGGTGGAGATGAGATTCCATACTCACCCTACCGCATCCACGCCCTGCCTTCTGGGGATGCCAGCAAATGCCTGGTCACAGGTCAGTCCAGGCCAAAACGTAGCCGGTGCTATTCTACAGCAGCCGTGGAAACCATTACTAAAGCATCACGTTATCTTCTTTTAATTTTCAGTATCCATTGGTGGACATGGATTGGGTAAGCAGTTGAATCAACATGAGAACTGCAGATGGAGATCAGTTGTCAGTGAGCAGGTGAATCACTGGGCCGAATCGGTTCCCTGTGGGTGATACCGATCCTTCACAGGTACAGGTCTCGGACCCACCATTCAGATCGGGGAGGAGACTGTCATTACAGTGGATGCGAAAGCTGCAGGAAAGGGAAAGGTCACCTGCAAGGTGTCCACGCCCGACGGTGCGGAGCTGGATGTGGATGTAGTGGAGAACTCCGACGGCACCTTCGACATCTACTACACGGCCCCAGAGCCGGGGAAATACGTCATCACCATTCGCTTCGGCGGGGAGCAGATTCCCAACAGCCCCTTCCATGTGGTGGTACGTACTTCCTGTCAGGGTTACGTGACAATATACGATTTATATTACTCTTCTGCCATGTTCTGCATGTTTGGAATTGTTCAAGACGTACAAAATAACTAGATGTACATTGAAACAATTTGATAAATTCAAACCAGAAGCCTACAGAATTGTTTGAACATCATTATAGTTTTATTTAACACAAATATGAATAGGCAGCTATAAGAAAGCATGTGGTAGGTTTTCCTCTGTGTGTATCTAAAAGATATAAAGAATGAAATGATGCACATCTAGAGCCTGTGTGCCCTGGGATGTGGCAGGTGTATGCGTACTGAGCTGGTAAAGACAAGCCGTTCCCTTTCACCAAGTGAAGAAAAGCAAGGCAGATGGGCCATGTTGTCGTTCTCTTGTGACTGTGAAATGTCAGGAATGAAGTTGCACTAACAGCCTTTTCTTGACGGCGTGTTTCTTGCGGACGTCTGACTGTCGGGTGGAGACCAAAGAGGTTCTGCTTTAAAGCAGCACTGGCAGACATCTTTGAATCTGTTTATTGTTTAGGAAAGGCGTATCTTTAACGTAAAGACATGTCCCAGTGCTGCCTGTGTGGTTACAGCCTTTGAGAAGGATCTTGCTGCTCTTATGGCTACGTGAGATGTCATTAACAGTGTGGAGATGGCCATGGATGTGTGCATTAACATGGATATGTTATCTCTGACTTCCCTTCCCGCTAGGCATGTGACACCATCCCTATAATCGAGGAACCATGTGACAAGCTACAGTTACATCAGCCCTACGCACCCTACCAGGGCTACCCCCCCCACTGGGTATAAACACACACACCCCCAGTCCATGGAGACACAGTATCTCCAGGGGACATTGTCCCTTCATCACCAATCCCCTCATTCACTAATACCCCGCACACCGTCATCCTCACCTCTGGAGTCTACTCAACAGAACCCTTCTGTCGAATAGCTCAGACATACCCTTGGGCAAAGCTGAGCCAAAACTGAACCATACTGGTATATACAGACTGGTATATGTGATTGATTCACTGCATAAATAAATACAATTGCCATTTGATTATAAACCATTCTGAGCTACTATAGCATGTATCACAATCATCATATGCTTAGTAGCTTAGCATTGATAGCTTTTTGCTAATACTATAGAAGTACTAGAGCCATATTAAGAGGGTATGTCTAAGTGACAGGAAATGGACACTTGTTAGCTTCAAGTTACCCTTCCCATAATCCCTCTCTACATCACTGGTTCATCCATCAGTTCACTCAGTCATCCAATTTGCTTACCACCTTGTTCCTCCTGCAGTGTCTCCTGTCCCCGCTCTGCCCTCTGTCCCATTGTCCTTTGCATTTTAACACATCCACCGAGGCAACCCGTAACGTTCTCGTGACATTTAAGCGATCCCGAAAAGGTCTGATCACCAGGCCACAGGAACGCTGTGAGAACATTGCATGTTAGCCTCTGAAAATATCAGATGGGTCATAATCATGCGCTACAGTTTTTTCAACAGAAGCAGGTCCTTGCTTCATTAAAAATTGTGGCTTTGTGATAGACCTTAAGGTAAAATTATCATAATACATTTTTTAAATATTAATTCCAGGTGCAGGCAATGGGTTTTCTGTTAAAATGAGCATTACACTGGTGATGTTGTTATGTTCATTATATTATTGGCCTTGAGTTTGGAAGTTCAGGACCTATGAAAAATTTTAGTTCTTTGACAGATCTGATCCTGTCTTCCCCTTTATCGTTTGTACGTTTTTGTACGTGTTGTTACTTTATTGTTCTCTTGGATTAATGTATCATATTTCTGTGCATGGTTTGGTGTTTTGTCAGTCATTTGTTTTCCTTTCAGCTGCTCTGTCTCTCGTCAGATCGGCCTACAGGGCCTGAAATCTTGGCTGTCTTTGTTGCCTGTAGCTGGTGTCTCTCTCAGGCCTCGACATCCCCTCCCCTTCGCGTTCTCTGGTCAGTTACGCAGTTGGCCGCTAACCCTGCTCTCCCCTTTGCACGTGTCCCAGGCCACGGAGGAACCGACTGTCCCCGCTGAGGGCGCAGAGCCCTTGCTCCGACCTTTCAATCTAGTCATACCCTTCACAGTACAGAAGGGCGAGATCACAGGTGAGATCCTTAGCTGTCCCCCGGACGACAGGGAGACATTTAAGCAGACCGGCCTTTGACGGCCCAATAAGCCCTCGGTTTTATAGGACTTGGCTCTCGCTATTGGCAGCAGTCAGTATTTACGACAGATATGTCAACTCCCAGTAAAGTAGGCGAGGTTCCTTTCCCCTGTAATCCAGCTGGATTCTCGTTTAATTTACTGATTTCATGGGAGCTCTCGTGGGTGCCTTTCTCTTTAGACTTTATTTATAGTGTTGGGTCTGAAATGAATTTTGTGCATAGCAGCAATGTGTTTCAGATTACTATTGTTAGCAATATCTGGGTTTGAAGGTTTCTTTGCCAGACCAGTCTCTTTTACACAAACACTCGTGCATATTTGTGCCAGATTGTGGTGTGTAGGTGTTGGGCTTTGTTTGGTTGTGACAAGGTGTCATTGTGCCTCGTAGGTGAAGTTCGCATGCCATCTGGCAAGACGGCTCGTCCCCATATCACCGACAACAAGGATGGCACAGTGACGGTGAGGTATGCCCCATCAGAGAAGGGCCTACATGAGATGGACATCAAGTATGACTGCAACCACATACCAGGTAGGGAGCCCCAAGTAGTGTCACTGAATAGTGTCAGTGTTTTTTGATGCATATAGTTTATTTTACCAGAGTCAAAGATATCGCCTCTCAGTAACATGTGGAAACCAAACGTAATTATCTGTGCAAAAAGAAAATAAAGTGTATAATGAAAAACACAGTTGGGATTTGGAGGGATAGCAAGACAAAAAGTGCTAGTTCATAAGCAATCACCAAAGGCTGATTTGTGTTGGATTCCTGTTTTCACAGGAAGCCCTTTGCAGTTCTATGTGGACGCCATCAACAGTGGTCATGTGACGGCCTACGGGCCGGGCCTGAGCCACGGTGTGGTCAACAAGCCTGCCACGTTCACCATCGTCACCAAGGATGCTGGAGAAGGTATGGCCTGCTGGAACATGAAACAGTCGTGTGGAGTATTGTCGACTCTAGGGAGAGCTTGACGACCGGGGCTAATAAAGAAACAATTTTAAGGAAACGTCATTTTTATTTGATTTTGACTGGGGTTTGAGAGTAGCGGCGTTTTCCTGTTCTCCTGTTGTGTAGATTTCCTCTGAGTTCTCTGTTTACTCCTGTAGTCCTAATACATCCAGTTAAGGTGAACTGGCATTTCTAAATTGCCATAGTCTATGTTATCAGCTGTGTTTTTTGTTTCTCCTGCGATGGACTGATATCCTGTCCAGTGTGTCCTCTGCCTTTTGCCTTATGATGTCTCAGTCAGGCTCCAGATTCCCCTATATCCCTGTACTGGTTAAGTGGATGGATGGATGGATATAGGGATGTATAGATAGATGGAATGGATGAATGAATGGGTGGGCAACAGTGTAAGAAATGATTAGAACTATTGCAATACTATGTATCGCAAAAAGAAAAGGTTCTAAGAAATGTTAAATGACTCATCGCTTTCACTCAGGTGGTCTGTCACTGGCTGTGGAGGGTCCATCCAAGGCAGAGATCACATGCAAGGACAACAAAGATGGCACCTGCACCGTGTCCTACATGCCTACTGCGCCTGGAGACTACAACATCATCGTCAAGTTCGATGACAAGCATATCCCAGGCAGTCCATTCATGGCTAAGATTACAGGTGTCATTTTCCCCCCTCCTTCTGACATATGTTTGTCACTCTTGAGCAGCTCTAGGACAACAGGGGAATGTGTGTGTTTGGGCTTCTGTGAGGCTCAGATTAGCAGGAACCACCTGTTTCCTCCATCCACCCCCTCACACTCGCGCTAACCTTTCCGCCATAAAGTCTCTCGGTTCCACATCGTAGTGTTTCCACTGTTTATGCAAACAGCCACTTCATCAGTGATTCTTATTGACGGAGGAGATTATGTGGGACGGAATGGGGATGTAAGTCATATAAGGTGCCCCAAGTTTGAAGTTTGGACTTGATCTTACTTTTGGACCTTGTGTTTCATTCCAACAAACAGCTTCAGGAACTGACTCTCATTGAGAGTCTCAGTGTTCTCAAACATTTCTGATGATATGGTGTTTTTTTTTTTAGTGCTGAATGGTTTCTTGTCATTCTGCAGGCGATGACTCTATGAGAACTTCGCAGCTCAATGTCGGCACGGCAACTGACGTCTCTCTGAAGATCACAGAAACAGATCTCAGCTCGCTTACAGCGAGCATCCGAGCTCCATCGGGCAACGAGGAGCCATGTCTTCTTAAAAGACTCCCCAATCGCCACATTGGTGAGCTGCTCTGCATGTGCTAGGCCTTGGCCAATTGTGGTCATGTTTATTCTAGCCCAAAACACTACACACTATACAGTGTTACCAAGTTTTATCTGTTTAGATCTTGTAGGCGTTTTGATTAGTCTAAGATGTAGGGCTGAACGTCAAGGTTATAGAGGCATTCAGACTCTGAACCAGCAAGCACTTTATACATTGGGTGTGAACTTTTAAAGTATCTGTGACCTTTATGCTTTTTTCAATATCTTTTTGCTGTTCAGGGCTGCTTTTGCTGTACAATACATCTTCCCATGAGTTCCACTCTTGGTCTTATGATATGTTTTGCTGTCATGTCCAGTGTAGAGAATGGGGTTATTTTTTTAAATCCTCCCTGTGTCTCCACAGGTATCTCCTTTACTCCTAAGGAAGTGGGTGAACATGTAGTGAGCGTGAAGAAGAGTGGAAAGCATGTGACCAACAGCCCTTTTAAGATCATGGTGGGCCAGTCTGAGATCGGGGACGCCAGTAAGGTCAAGGTGTTCGGCAAGGGTCTGACGGAAGGCCACACCTTTGAAGTGGCCGAGTTCATTGTAGACACAAGGAACGCAGGTAAGAGTTTACGAGGAGGAGCCAAAATTTTAATCAGCTTTGCTTTGAGTGTGCCAAAATCGTTGCATATTGTCAGGTTATGCAATGGATCTAATTAACAGCAACCAGCGTATAAATAAATAGTACAGTGTCAGGAGAATTATGTACTCAGTAGGAGTTCCACCATACTGGAAGTGCATCCAAAGAAAGTAAGAAGTTTCCAAGCTGGCCAACAGTCAGGGACCGAAGTCAAGAGCATGACTGATGCTCACAGACACCTCTAGCTAAATAGGAAGACAGACTGATGCTAGATTACTTCACATGTCACTGACAACAGGCCCTGCTCCTCTGCTAACTCCTCTCCCGTTGCGTCACTACCAGGATATGGAGGACTGGGATTGTCAATCGAGGGTCCGAGCAAGGTGGACATAAACTGTGAGGATGTGGAGGACGGGACGTGCAAGGTGACCTACTGCCCCACAGAGCCTGGCAACTACATCATCAACATTAAGTTTGCAGACCAGCACGTCCCAGGTGAGTCACTTTTCCTGCACTCTCGAAATGCTGCCACCTGCTGATACGGGTCGGTAACAACATCCCTGCAATTCAAGTTGTGTCCGATCTCAGCAAATTGCATCATTATTCCTCTCTCGTGGAGCACGATTGACGTTGATGTCTGGAGGCGGTACGATAGCATGATCAGGAGCATTTGTCCCGTTCACAGGAAGTCCGTTCACGGTGAAGGTGACGGGAGAGGGAAGGATGAAGGAGAGCATAACCAGGAAGAGACAGGCCCCTTCAATCGCCACAGTGGGCAGCACATGTGACCTCAACCTCAAAATCCCAGGTGAGGAATACAGAGTGCAGTACAAAGACAGTATGATCTGTGCGCGGCAGGACAGTCCCCATGCTCTTCCATATTGACTTCCCTCGTTAGCCTGTTAGCTTTCTTTTCTGGTCTCTCTGTCTCTTCTTTCGCTTCGGGATTCAAAGCCGTGGCTCACATTTGTTTGTTTCAGTTGTTTGACGTTGCTCTAGAGTAACAAAGGAAGCAAACACAGTGAAGGAAACAGAAAGGCTTTCGACAGCAAAATGGATAGCGGCTAATCGGGGCATGACTTTCCACCCATTCCCCGATCCGGGGGGGAATCCCCCCCACCATAGTCCCGTGGCATCAAGTCTCTCATGCCAGAGCACGAACGCACCACATCCTCCCTTCGCTCAGCTGATTGGGCACAGCCCGTTTGGTGGAATCCCCCATAGAGGGAGCTGTTACAAGTCAGGGCTCAATTCAGTCACCATCCCAATTCCCCTTTTGACTTACAGACCCAACCTAGCATGAAGTGCCTCTTCAGGCTAATCATCCCGACGCAGCCTGTGCTCCCCACTTTGCTTGAAACAAAACAACAAATTGGGCTTTGCATTACAGATCATTTGGAGTGGAAGATCCAATTTCTGTATTATTTGTAGAATTTCCCCACTGACTAGCATGCTTGCGCACTGCAGTGAATTGAGCGCATTTCTTATTATGAGTCACGAAAGATCGAGCTTGAGGCATAATAAGGATATATGCACATTTGATTTTTTTTTTTCTCGCATGGGCTTCAGATGGTTGCATTCAAGGCTCCAGCATCTGCTTGACCTCAAAGCTGCTCTTCATAGCTTCCACTCCTCTGTTGTCTCTTTCCTTCTCCTCCTCCTCCTCCTCCTCTTCAAATGCTTCCTCCTCCCCCCACCCCCCACCCCCCAGGGAACTGGTTTCAGATGGTGTCGGCTCAGGAGCGCCTGACGCGCACCTTCACGCGCAGCAGCCACACGTACACGCGCACCGAGCGCACCGAGATCAGCAAGACGCGCGGTGGTGAGACCAAGCGAGAAGTGCGCGTGGAGGAGAGCACGCAGGTCGGCGGGGACCCCTTCCGCGACGTCTTCGGGGAGTTCCTGGGCCGAGAGAGCTTGGGTACCTTCAGTGGGATGCCTTCCCGGCAAGAGGGTGTGTGAAAGCGCCACCTGGTGGCTGGGAGTGTGAATAACAAAAACCCCATCTTTGTGGCTTGCTAACTCTCCCTCTGCAAGCTTCCCCATCAACATCATAAACACAGCTTAAATGCAAATCCCTCTCTTATTGTTGAACTCTTTCCTGTTTGCTGTTTTTTGAGTTTTAACTGTGAATTGCTTAATTGTTTTTTAAGTGCTGTTTGCTCACATGTATGTGGCACAAAAACAGGGGAAAGCGTTTAAATTTGGCTAAGGCTCTTCCACTCCTTATGGGCTACGGAGGCAGGATAGGAACTCTGTGTCTTGATAGAGAATAACGGGAGCAGTAATTTATGACCGAAAGGGCAGCCGAAGTGGAAAATATGACCTCATTGGGGCTATATCATCTGGCCCAAATGTGGCTTGCATAACAAAATGGCAGAACAAGACATTACGTATTGACATATCTTGCAGTGTGTGTTTTGTGTAACAGTAGATTTGTGCTATAAAACTGTAGAAAAAAAATCGAATAAATGTTTCGAATTTAATTCTGTGGTTGATGCATGCTTTTAATAAGCTTAATTGTGTGATGTTTGACTGCAGGCTACTGTGAGCCCTCAAAGGGGCCGGGTACCGTGCATCGGAGTTTTTCAGATCTGGTTTTTGCTTAATGGCTTAGTTTTATATGTGGGGTTAATGATATTATTAGCATTTCTAGGATGTACCCCTGCCTTATATGCTGTGCTAGCTGGGAAAGGATTCAGGCCCTCCCCTTTGACCATGTGCTGGATCAGTCAGCAGACAGACAGCTGGATGGATTTCCAGCATGCCGTTACATGGATTTTGGTGCAGGTCCCATGGTGACCCAGTCCTGAAACATGCGCTGTCTTGGTTCCCCTTATTAGGTGAAGCAGGACCCCAAGAGATGACGGCCCAGGTGACCAGCCCTGGGGGCAAGACAGAGGATGCGGAGATCATAGAAGGCGAGGACAGCACCTACAGCGTGCGCTTCGTGCCCCAGGAAATGGGCCCCCACACGGTCAACGTGAAATACAGGGGCCAGCATGTGCCGGGGAGTCCCTTCCAGTTCACCGTGGGGCCCCTCGGGGAGGGTGGGGCCCACAAGGTCCGAGCAGGAGGCACAGGACTGGACCGGGGTGTGGTTGGTGTTCCTGGTGAGTGGGAGCGATGACTAATCGGGTTTTACAGATGGGAGGTATGATACAAGGCGTTAATGGACAAGGTCCCCTCCCCCAGCTGAATTCAGCATCTGGACACGGGAGGCTGGCGCAGGGGGGCTGTCCATCGCCGTGGAGGGCCCGAGCAAAGCAGAGATCTCCTTTGAGGACAGAAAGGATGGCTCCTGTGGGGTCTCCTACATCGTCCAGGAGCCGGGTGACTACGAGGTGTCCATCAAATTCAACGATGAGCACATACCCGACAGCCCCTTCATCGTGCCCATCGCCAGCGTGTCAGATGATGCACGGAGGCTCACTGTCACCAGCCTGCAGGTACGCTGTCACCCTACCCCGCAGGGAGCACAAACACGGCCGGTTCCAAGCAACACATATGTATCTTTTATGTACTGGATTTATATATATAGGTACATATTATTGATGGACAAAATGACGCCTCATGAACCATTTGCTGTATTTTCTAACCCCAGTAGGTGGTGCTCTTGGTTTGCTTTTGGGCATGCTTATTGTCTTTTTTGAACAGAGAGCATCTTTTGGGGTCAAAAAATACAGTAAATGGTTCATGAGCCATAATTTTCTCTATCATTAGTCTCTTTCATTGGTTTATTACTTTACTGTGTGTAATGCTTTCATGGGTAGACCCTACTAATTTCATTGTGCACGTGCACATTTATGAGAAAGCTGACTTTGATTATGGCATTTTTGATGGGGCAGAGTCACAGTAAAGCTTTCATTTTCAGCGGGAACGTGTACAAGACACACACCAAACCGTCACTCTACCTTTTGCGAAGACTGGCTCCCCCCCTCTTCTTCATCGTCCAGTAGACACCTTCTAAACCCAAAGATGTCCCCGGCATAGCCAAAATAACGCCTCGAGCTAGAGGCTCAGGCAGTAATTAGCACCTTCCTGCGTGACATCTGCGGCTCCCTTGTTACTCTGTGGCTCAGCTGTGGATGTGCAGCTTCGCTGCTTTCCTGTGGCTCGTCCTCATCAAGTCCCCCGGCTGCACAAGCTCAATTTCTCAAGCCGTGAATCCCTTTAGATTTGTTTTTGTTTATCGCCTGTCGCCTCGAGTCTTAATGCCGCTTCTCCAGTGCTTTCTTGCTCCTTGATTCCACCTTTGATTCCAAGCCGGACATCTTTCCTTTGCGCTTTTCAGGAGATGGGTCTCAAGGTGAACCAGGAGGCCTCGTTCGCAGTGCAGCTGAACGGGGCAAGGGGCGTCATCGACGCCAAGGTGCATATGCCCTCGGGAGCCGTCGAGGAGTGCTACGTCACCGAGCTGGATAGCGGTACGCCACTTCGTCACCACGGTTCCGCTGAAAGCTACTATTTCTCTAACTGATTCACACTCAAGGCTTTTTGTCCAGAAAAATCCTGTAACGTTTTGAGGAAGGAATTCATGAATGGAATGGTGTTGCCGTGTCATGTGACACCCTGTGGCGTCTCCCCCTGCAGACAAGTACGCGATCCGCTTCATCCCGCGGGAGAACGGAATCCACTCCATTGACGTCAAGTTCAACAGCAGCCACATACCAGGCAGCCCTTTCAAGATCCGTGTTGGGGAGCCAGGCCAGGCTGGGGACCCTGGGATGGTGTCTGCGTTCGGGCCTGGATTGGAGGGGGGCACCACAGGTGCAATTCCATGACCAGCATGCTAATCCTCATGCATTTTAATCAGACTTAGAAAATGTTTTTTTTATTTTGCTGCATAATGCATAAATGGATATTTTCTTCATAAGGGTCATAAACAAGCCATATACATATTAATTATGCTTTTATGCTAATACACTGCAGCTCAAACTGAATGATTCTGAATGTGCTCTCTGTCACCCCCTACAGGCGTGTCCTCAGAATTCATCGTGAACACTTGCAACGCCGGATCCGGCGCCCTGTCCGTCACCATCGACGGGCCCTCCAAGGTGAAGATGGACTGTATCGAGTGTCCTGAGGGCTACAAGGTCACATACACGCCGATGGCCCCTGGGAACTACCTGATCTCTATAAAGTATGGAGGACCACAGCACATAGTGGGCAGTCCCTTCAAAGCTAAAGTCACAGGTAGGGTGCATGAATTCTCATTATATACACTCAGTCAACAACCCCTTTACCACGCATGCAAAATAAACAGTTCCCTTTAATATATTCTGTGTCTTTATCCAAGCACTCAAAGGGGTGTTGTGAGTAAAATTAGTGTGAAAGGTTTACTCATCTTAATACAGCTAGACAGCACGGCGCATTAACATTCTGTACATAAACATGCATTCTGTAGCGAGAATCAAAGTGTTTGGGTTTGAATGGGCTCTGCTGGCAAATTATACAAATGTGCTGCTATGCAGAAATGGGTGTTATTTGAGATTGCAGTGTGTGAAGAGCCCTGGATTTGCTTCGGGGGATGGGGGGGGGGGGGGGGGATTAGTATGGAGTGCCAAGAGCAGGCTCGATCGTGGGCTGCATGATGGGGGAGTAGCCCACTGGTTTATCGTAACTCCCCCGCACTGAGACGACAGCACACCGACCCACGCTACCAGGAGAGGGGTTGTGTAACGCCGCCTGCAGAGTCCTGATTCCAGCTCTTACGCAATCGCCCGGTCTCTTCCGCCAGGGGCGCGACTGTCGGGGGGCCACAGCTTGCACGAGACCTCGTCGGTGCACGTGGAGACGGTCAGCAAGACGTCCTCGGTGGCCGGGGCCTACGGCTCAATGCCCAAGTTCTCCTCGGACGCCAGCAAGGTGGTGTCCCGGGGCGCGGGGCTCTCCAAGGCCTTCGTAGGACAGAAGAACACCTTCACCGTAGACTGTTCCAAAGCAGGTAAGAGTGAGAGAGCAGCCGCTCGCACAAGAGCCGTCGTGATATACCCAGGACAGGAAGAGAGAGGACAGAATATCCTGGGGCACGCAGACACCCACACGCTGGCTTTTGCTCAGCTGGGAGGTTGTTTCACCTACACACAGAAGTAGGAATTTGGTCTACCTCCATCTTCCTCCCACTTATGCAGAACAGCAGAGGTATTCAAACTGTGGGGCACCGCCCCCTGGTGAGGCGCAAAGGAATTGCACAGGAGGTGCTGGTGAGGGATAAAAAACAGAGGACTGTGTGTGTGGGGCGGGGGGTTGAAGTAGGGACAGAAATTGCAAATTTGAGGAATATTAAACATAGAGAGAATTACATCCTTCCCATTGAGCTGCAAGGTAAAGTTTATCCGGGGTTAGTGGGTGTGTGTGGGGGGGGTGATCATTGGAAATATACAAATATATCAGTACAGAGTCACAAGAGGCCTGACATACAGAAACAGAAACACAAAGCAGACAAACTGCAGACAATTTAGAGACTGAGTGTCTTTTCGGCTGGAAACCTGTAGAGCACAGGCAGCACCAAGCAAACACAGTTTTCTAACAGGTCAGTGATGTTGCCCAGTTAACTGACAGGTGCCCGGTCTGTCCCGCAGGCACAAACATGCTCATGGTGGGTGTGCACGGGCCGAAGACCCCGTGCGAAGAAGTGTACGTCAAACACATGGGCAACAGGATGTACAACGTCACGTATACGGTGAAGGAGAAGGGGGACTACATCCTCATAGTCAAATGGGGAGATGAGAACGTTCCGGGCAGTCCCTTCCACGTCACTGTACCGTAAAATCACCCCCCAACCCCCAAAATGTCCAGAAATCCCAAAGGACAGACTTCCATAAAACTGAACCAAAAGAAACATGTTTATCTCACTGGGATAAGAATCTGAGAAGCCGTAGTAAAATTTTAGTATTAACTTAATTTTTAGGGCTTGTTCGGTATGACATCATACCAACAACCCCATGGATTTTTTCCTCCTTATTTTGTAACGTCAGCCTTCAAAGCGTTCTTTCCTTTTATGATATTTTTGTATGTTTTATAGAATGCGCAGTGGGGAAATAGTGATTTTATTTTTTTTCCTTCCTGTACTGCCCATCTCCGAGGCCCCTGATTCTTGTAGTTCTAGGCCACACCTTTTTTACAGTCCTTAAAGGAAACTCAACCACAAAGTGCCTTTTTTTGCTAAGCCACGTTACAAAACACAGGCCAATATCAATCAAGAGAAGATCACTTTTGACTATCAGTAAAAATTTGGATTTATTTATTCTTTTTCTTTGGCTTGTATATGACAAGAATTTGTCTTATTTTTTTGACCGAGAAAAAAAAACTGATCAGACTGGTAGGTTTTTCTGTGGTGTAACAGCCCAGGGTGAAGGATTGATTTGTACCATTTTGATTGATTTTGTACCATTTAAAAAAAATGTAGGGATGGTTGGTCACGCGAATGTTAAAACACAGACGGTGCCATTAAACAGTGTTAGAGAGTGACATTTTATAGTGTTTTGTATGTATTAAAAATGAAAAGAAATTCTAATTGTTTGATATATTAACCTGCTGTTTGGTAAGACTCTGCAGACTTAATAAAGATTTAACTGCTAACTTGCCACAAAAAGCACAATGACGTGTTTGTGTTTTGATTTCAACAACAATGGTGACAATTTCATTATAGACAAATGTTTACGGGTATTTACAGATATATTCAGTCGTATTTTAATGTGCGTATTTGCGACTATATTGTTTGATTGTGCTTTCCTGACACTTACTGGTGATAAATTGACATTACAATTTTACCTAAAATGAATTTTAATATACATGTATTTCTATATTATTTGGACTGAAATGTGCACTAATTTAAGATGTTCCAAATTCCACTACGCATGTAATCAAATTCATCAATACTTATGTGGAACTGCGTGCTTTTCCCCCCAACAAATTGAATTTCTAATTCATTCATTCATTCATTCATTTTCCAACCCGCTTTATCCTATTGCGTCGCGGGGGGTCCGGAGCCTATCCCGGAAGCAATGGGCACGAGGCAGGGAACAACCCTGGACAGGGGGCCAGCCTATCGCAGGGCACACTCACACACCATTCACTCACACATGCACACCTATGGGCAATTTTAGTAACTCCAATTAGCCTCAGCATGTCTTTGAACTGTGGGGGGAAACCGGAGTACCCGGAGGAAACCCCACGACGATGCAGTAAATGTAGTTAAATGTGAACTATGTGCCATTTCTATGCGATTTCTATTTGAATATAGTGACACCCCCTTATCCGCTTTTTGCCTCGAACCACTTCTAAGTTTCAAATCATGCACCAAGCGACCTCAGACTGTAAACTGGCGAGATACTTTTAAACTTTTCTCATTTCAGGTTATGTACAGATACATGATATAACATTTTTCATTGTAAAGTGTAGCCTATATCTTTTCATAGTTCCTTTGTTCCTTTGATGGGTGTAAAAGCAGTTTCATTGCTCTATCATCCCTTGACACATGATTTTTTTTTCATCGCTATATTGTCTCTTGAGAATTAGGCTAAAAGGTCCTTTTCATTCGAGAGAGTACAGTACTACAGTATATAATACGTACAATGTACTTTTTAATGGCTGTATATTAATGTTGGTAATATCTAACTGCGTAATTGATCAATCAGACTTTGCCATATGTATATACGCCTTCATGAAAATCACGTTACATAGGCGTGAATATGACTTTAGTCAGTTGGCTGGAGTGAGATTTTCAATTCGAGACAAGTCTGCACACACATACAGACGCATTTACATGTATTCCCTTGTAAATGGTCGGTTTGTCCCCAAGCTTTTGGTGTAGCTAATTTTAGGACCTGACGGAGGGTCTGCGGATGTTTCACAATTGTAAGCGGTTTGGCCATCTGTGGTAGGTGTCACCCGAGATGGTCAATCCTATACGCAACATTGGCGGCCCGCCTAGGGCGCCATCTTACGAGAGGCGTGGACTAGCTAACTTAATCTAACTTTAACTATACTAGTAGCCCAGTTGACTATAGCAAAGATTCTTAAGTTACACCCCTGCCCACAGAAACTAATTCTCCTTTTTAGCTTGTTGATTTGGTTTTATTTGATTTGTAATCCTTTTGTCGCCCGAGTTTTTGTTTGTGTCCTGAGTGGCAGGGAATTCTTTAAACCCGACTTTAAGTCTGTGTACTGTTTACCCTTTAAATATAAAGAACCTCCTGGGGTCCATCATTGCCTAGACTCCCCACTCCCCAAGCAAGCTAACATTATATAATGCAAAGAAAATGCTTTTATGAATGTAAATTACAACATGTGGTAAATGTCAACATCTGTCTGTGAGCCAGTTCTCCACGATCTCTTTACGCCGGTACATCGTAAGATGCGTCCATGGGCGTAAATTATGGGGGGGATGTAGCCCCCCCCAATAAATCAAAACCAGCTAATACAACCCCTCCAATAATCATGTTTCCCCCGTAATGGGTGGAGACCTCAACCCCCGCAATGTTCCAGCCAAAGTGCGTCACAATTTGATCAAGGTCGTGCGATTTGCCTTTAAATATATCCATATGCTGAAACCATCCAAATGTCCTAAAAGCAAAACCGAGATTTTGATTTTGGATCGCTGTATCTAATGTGTATGAAACTTCCGTCCCTCCATAAGAGAATTAAGAGTTCCCTCTAACCGTTTATACGACATAGTGTGGCCATTAGCTCAGTAAATGGTACTCGAGCCATCAGGTACTATATAAAATTACAGATTAATATTTTCACATACTGAGTGTATAATGCCAACGGACACGGACGTTGGATTGCGTTTGTTAACCTGGCTGTAATCATCATTTAATCTACAAGATTGTACCTTGGAAATCATAGTTCATGAATAGCTGCACGAAGATCACGATAATTGTGTTTAATTAGACATTAATCAAGCCGTATTATTTGGAGCTGGAAGCTGGACCGGGGAGATCTATTAAAGGTCCAGGCTGGGTGTGTTAAGGAGACCAGCAGCCCCCACGCACCCCGCCTATCAGACAGCGATCCTTAAATAACTGCCCCAAATATAGCAGACCGAGCGCTATCTTTAGCCACCTCACCCCTGATGGAAACATCAGGTACAGGTACCCGAAAGGTTGTCTGACAATGATGAAGACTAACGACTCGATAAATATAGCTTTGAAATCCAACGTTAATGGGATGACCATACGCCGTCAGTCATATCTCGGTTTTACCGAGTAACACTAAACTAACCAGTAGGCAGTGGGTTAATACTGACGTCTAGCTAGCCACGTGGCTGCTGTTCCGTTTCTTAAATCACTGATAAATATTAGTATCTGTCTTTTACATATGGATAGGCAAAAGGCTTAATATTCTTTCTGTTTAATCTCTGTTTTTCTGTTGAATTATCAACATCCAGATGGTATTTTGCCGTATTAGGTTTTTCCATGTAAAACGCTAATTGCTTTACCTAATACAGCTGGAATATAAAGCATAGTCTAATGGTTTAATTATGCGGAGGCTGACAATATTTCGTCGTGTTCTGCTGTAAATCAAACGCAGTCGTAAGGACTGATTCGTGTATTTGCTGTCGAGTTCTATAGTCTATGTAAGACGATCACAACACTACAGCTTTACCCTTCGATGGAAGGCTTGTTAGAAACTAATGAAGTAATTATCGTAGTTCCACTTGTTAACCAGCTGGAATTCTGACTGTTTGATAAGGAAGAACTCAGTACTGTGATGCTCTTAAAATGTAGGTGATAGGGGAGGGAGATTAGACAGGGTAGACAGTTTAGTCTTTGTTCCATCACAGTCTGACCTTAATTAATTGCATCGCTTTTTTTACTGCGATGATTCATCTGGCAGCTTGCTCATCTTTTAGTTTGTCCTGGGTGGCTCAGTGTCCATGTTGATTGAAGATTTCAGGCTTTTTGAATAACGTGGTGAGTACCCCATGGTGTTCCATGTACTTTATGGTCAATTCTGGATGTTTCTTGCTGAAGGTGACGTTTGGCCGGAGACTTGTTGTGAATGCAGCTTTCTAGATTAATTTTAATGTTCTGAGGTTAGTTTGCTGACATATGGGAGGAGAATGTAGTTTTGCCCATCTTCCACAGCTGCTAGAGGCCTTGTGATACGGGTGCTCATGCCCGAGAAGCTGGGTTAGGAGCTAGGCCAATCATGACGGTTTCCAGAAGAGCAGGTTGTGGCTTCCAGGGAGTGGAGTTTGCGTGTGGTGGGTTTTTTTTTTTTTTTTTTTTTAAACCCTTTCTAATCTATGTGGGCTGTCTTGAGGTATGTGATTCAAGCAGCAGACACACTAGACCCCAATCTGATCACTACATTTGACAGCAGAAAAAGGGATGTGGGCACTGAGTGACGACTTTCTTCCCCAATTCATTGTTTGTGAAGACTGATGCTTCCAAAGATGGGTAAGGGGAAGATCAGACTGCACTCTTAGGAAGCCAACCCAGGATTAGCATATACTACTGTGGCTTACCTGCTTAGCTTATTGCTCTAATTCATTCAATACTATAACTTTTATAAGCCAAAATGTAGGTCTTACATGCTACGAGATGGAATATTAAAACCTTTGCGTGGAATTACCAATAAGACTGTAGAGATCAGTGGGGAAATACTGATGCTTTGAGTTGTTTATCTAACAAACAGTATTATGTACACATATGCATAATATTGCTGAAATAATCCATACAAGTGGGACAGTAATTAAAATGTTAAGTAAACGAAGCGAAGCTGTTAGATGAGATTCTGACTAGGTGATGTTGGGAATACAGTGACTCTGGTGTTTAATTGCTGGCTGCTAGTTTTCCCCTCCGTTGGGAGGTGTTCGACTAGCTACGTAATTGGTGCTTGCTGAGCATAGGGTTATAGCCCGGCTGGGGCATGTGGCTCTGGGTCCCGTTCATCCCCAGGGATCAGGGTTATGAACGATGGTCGGAATTGGTAGCAGCTCCTAAAGGTGGGATGTGGGATATTCAGAATATAAAATGTAGACTACAGTCTGCATACATTGTAAGGATGTAGTCAATACGCTTTATATTACCCACAATGCAGCTCTTCACCGTGCTTATGCGCAAAGCCCTGCGTGAAAACCTCAAACATCGGTAGCAAACACCACACCGAGTGTAATGCTGCGTGCTGAATAGGAATGATCCTGCCTCTTAAAAGGCGTTTTGTAAGGCTGACATTGATTTAGATCCGTGGCTCCGTGCCAGTGAGATGCAAATCGAGCGTGCTGTAGCTGCCAATGGAGGTTAGCAGACTAGCGCTGCTGCATTCCAAAGCAGCTCCGTGGTCACGCCGCTTATTCTTCACATACATCTTATTTAAACATGTAACACATGTTGCAGTAATAATTGTCTCTCTGTGATCTGCACCTGCTGACTGCAATGGACCCTCGCGTCTGGAACAGTGGTTTGCTTCACTCCCTTTCTAAATCTGATCATAAAGCTCTATTAAAGCTAAATGCATCGTGTGAAGACACCTCCACCTCTAGAACATTAAGTTTCTCCTCCTGAGCCTAATGTGTATTTTAGTAAAAACAATGTTTTCTTGCAATTCCCGATTTTAATGCCTTGGCTTGAAGGAATACCAGACATTAACATTGAGTAGTGCTGATTAATCTCCCCCTAAACGGCTTTTCCCGTTAGAACCGTTTTTCCTCACGAAATGCAGATTCCTCCCTTGTTCAATTATCCATTAGATGAGCAGACGATGCTGACAGGTTGTGGTGAGCTTATAAATAAATGCAATCACTGGATAGTTCATGCAGTAATGGAACTGCGTAAAGAGAAATTTTGGAAACGTCGAAGGGTCATTTTCATCTAGTTTACCAGCCGCATTGTATAAATAAAACCAGCGCGCAGACTGTCTGGTACGTGGCTAAGTGGAGACGTCCAGGCTGGTCAATCATCACCGCGGCCTTCTGTCACACCGTATCATTTGTTGCTGAATGGCTGCCCTGTGTTGTTTTTTTTTTCTTCTTCCAGAAATCGTTTGCTGTGATGTGAATTGATGCTTGCAGAATATGCTTGGGGAAATTGAGTGTCGTTGGTGAGGGTAGGATTTAAAAACTTTGAGGAATGCACAAAGTGCAATAAACCAGAAAGAATAAATATTGATTTATTTATTGATCGATTTATTGATTACTAAAGTAACGAAGTTCTGGAACCCAGTTCAGTTTAGCTTTTTCTGGTCCTGGTTGAAATGACAGGAGCAGTAATTCTACAGTAGCATTGATAGTACATTCCCCTGGAGATAGTTCTAGTCTGTCTGCCGTTTCATGCTGATCTTAGAGACAGACACAGCCAGTCAAAGGACGGGGCTGTTATGTAACAGAGTTGTGTATTCGGCCACCAGGTGGCAGCAAACCCTTGTAAAATGGGTTGATCACCGAGAAGTGTCTCTTTCAGATGCGGGGCGTTACATGTAGATGCAAAAATGTATATGGTATTTTTTACATATGAGTTTAATTGCGTGTATACCAGCCAGATGTGTCGCACAAAACAAGGCTTTATGAAACGAATCCAGTTGGGATTCTTCTTAATTGCATACGCCCTAAAACAATGTCGTTCCTAAGAGTTGGGCGGGCCGTCATTACCAAGAAGTTAAACTTAGCTCTTACAGTGCGGTGAAAAAGAGGGTAATTAACGTTTAATATGTTGCTGTAGGTGGCATCGAGTTTTTAACAGCTAGCTTCGGCCTGTGCAGCAATACCAGCTATAATCGAATAGTAAGCTTTCTATTCTGGTAAGAGCAGAGCCTATAATTAGACGGTAATTTTCCTGCTCGCTCATCGCGTGACTCTGCGTGTGGCTGATGATTAACGGTCCCCATTTCCTCCCTCGGACCATCTGGGCCGGGGTCTGTGTGTCATTAACTGGGCCGCTCCTGCCCACCAAGCGGCTGCATCTTCCCAGCCCTCCGGGGGAGACGGACAAGCGAAAGGAAGGAGGTAGCAAAAACAATGGCTTACTAGAATAAATGGTATATTCCGGGTCTCCGGCACAGGTAATTCAGGGGGTATGGATCCCGTGAGGATGACGGTGACAAGATACAGTAGCAGGCTCTGTTGCCTGACCCTGTCAGCACCAGACTAAATTATTTTGCTGGACCGTGTTAATGCTGATTTTTTTTTAAATTATGAGGCGGAATTAACTGCCTCCTAGTAATTAATTTTAATAAGTGAGGACGGAAGGGACAGTGGGCGGGGCAAGATAAAAATACACCTGTTCATCCAACCCAGATTTCACACAGCGATGTCACCTAGCACGTAACCACGTGCGATTCTGCGCAGCTGTCCACTACTCTCCTAGGGTCTCCTTCAGGTCCTCTTCCTTCTCTGGTCCTAACCCACATTCCACTGTCAAAGATGGGAGGGGTGGGCATGATCAGGCAGAGAGCTGTGGGGCTCTTCTGTACAACATACACCCACCTTGCACCTGTTCGCCCGTAACTTCCCCATGTTGTACTTTCATTTTGGATTATATGGTCTGTGTGGTATAACCCTCTACATTCTTTAGGATTATATAAAAGAGCTTTCTATCTTTCACTATAGCAAAGACTTTTTTCAACTAAATTGGGGAAAGTAATATTTTTCCGTGTTCCTCTATCATCTTAAAACCATCCTGCTATTTACATTTTAAAGCGATATTTTTTCTGAAATGTGTGGCCTGACACTTTAAAGGTTATGGAAAATAACTAGGCTTCGCTTCTGCTGCGAACTGATCCCCGGGAATGTCACGTTTGGACAGCCTTCATCTGATATTAAGGATGAAGTAAATAACTGGTTCCTTCTCGGCTGGCTGTCTGTGGACCGCTGACGTAGGCATGGACGGGACGATGGCTGACTTCTCTCCTTCACATGACTTAGTCAAGTAAACAATGGCATGAATTATTGCATTTTGTACCTTATATTTACAATCAATGACCAAACAGCGGTTTATGTTTAATTCTGTTTTATATGTGTGTGTAACTGGAGAAGCTTTTAATCAATGTTCGCGCATTTCAGATTCCCCAGGATTCTTTATAGAGCCAGTAAGACAAAAAGTATGGTCTTCGTTCATTTGCTAATGAACATTATTAATTCAGTTAATGTTTTTCCTCTCATCTTTGAACCCAAAAACTTGAGTTTCAATGTACAGAGCAACCTGCTCATGTGAAGATATTTTCTTCCAAAAAGAAATCAAATATAATTTAATTACTTCTGAGCTGCCTTGAAACAGAACCGTAATCCTTCACAACGTAGCCTCAGGGTTCCGTCTCGAAACGAAATGAAACCAACATTCTTCAACATCATGATTTTTGAAAACCTGCGACAGTTTACTAAAAGGGGATCAGATACCACAGCAGAAGGAAATCTTCTTTTCCCTACTTTTAAAGTTTATGGATTTTTATTTAAATGTTTTGCAGCGCTGTTGTGTCTTAGTCCTACCCAACATCAGCATTACTTATGTTCACAATACACAAGATTTGTGGGTATCCCTGCGTCTGTGAATACCATTTTTTTTTGCGTAAACATGGGATTTTCCTCCATGCGGTTGCAGGTCTCCCAGTGGTTAGTATGAAAGCGCGGTCTTCAGCACAGTCTTAACATAGACGACGCCTAGGACCTTAAATGTGGTGCTGAAATGCAGTTATTTATTGCCTCCCTGTGGAAGAAGATGCTGAGAGGTATATCCCTCGGTATGTAAGAGGGAGAATATTCTTTTATTCATGAACTGCTTATAATGCATTATTCAAATGACTTGAGCTGCTAGTTTAACTCGTACGTTTTGCTCCTTATATTTGCACCAGGTTTGAATTCAGACATGATATACGTGCGTCTCTACCATGGATGGGAAGTATGAGAGAGACGTATATTTAAATGTTGATTCCGTCATTGCTGGGCCTGCAGAAGTGTAAATATGGCAGGCGCCGGGAAAACGTGCTGGCACCCTGGCATCGCCGGCATGTAATCCGGAGCCTCAAGGCTGCGGTGAAATCTGAGTGCTTTCCAGCGGGTGTGCCACGGTGCGCGAGACGAATCGTTTAAATGGAGCCGGACTGATGGAATGAGGAAATAGGGGAATCGTTCTGAAACGCCAGACCGCGGAAACGCCAAAATCCCTTCTCGTTCCTTTAAACTGCCTTTCCATGTGAGAACTAGCAGTTCACCTACGAAATGTGCTGATACTATCTTGCCGCTTTGCTGATGTTGTGACCCAACCGTGTTTTATATGTAATTCTTCCCCCATTACTTCAATATTAGAATTTGTAAAATCTAAAAAAAAAAACGTTTCCTCCCTCTCTTATTGGCTCAGTGGTTTTTGGTTGAAAAATGATTTGCAGTGCGTGCAAATAGTCAAATATAACATCACGCCTCTTCCCCCGAAACAGAACCCGGCCAGTTTTGTTCATTGAAACCCTTGGATGATATTAACACTCGGACTAACGTCATGGTGAAGCGGATGAATGAAAAGTAATTGTTAATGATATAGCTAATCATGCTTAAATTACATCCTTCATCTTTTGGATTGAGAAATTCATGAATAAGGCTGCTATAATCATAACGTTCAGCAACTCTTAAATTTCCCTGCCTGTCATAACTTTCATTTGCAGTCACATTAAAAGGATTACGGAGTCTGACTCTAGCTGAGCGATTATTGCGCTTTGATTTAATACCTATGCAAAAACACTCGACTCATGGTTACGGGATGTGCGCTGCTCTGCGACAAACGTCAGTGTGGGCTGTGGGAGCACCCTGATTGGCTGGGGCGGAGCGCGGGAACTACGTGATTGGTCTGTTTTGGCATGTGAAAGCCATTCATTTGAGTTTAGCAATGTCCCGAGTCTTATTATTCAAGATTAAAGGCGAGTTTATAAGGCGTCAGTTTGCTTGTTATGCATTTGCCAATGTATGTAGACTGATTGAGTGCCTTTTGTTTTTAACTGCTTATAGGGAGTCTATACTGTTTGCACACTGTCTTTTGAGATATGTCTATATATATCCCAGAATGTTGGGTTGGGGTTCTAGAAACGTCTAAAAATATGTTCAAGTAATAATGTTTCTTCCCACTGCTAAACACTAATATTTTGAGTAGATTACGATGAGTAGATTAATGGGTGACATCGGATATATCAATAATATACTAAATTTTCACCTGATTTAATTCGAGAAATGAAACACAATTTATTCGAGCAATTTGTCTCAAAAGCAAGGCACAATACAATGGGCTTAATGTGATGCTAATTAAACAGAACTTGAAAGATGCTACAGCTGACAGCTTACACAAACATGGACGGTCTTTAGAGCAAGTAGCAGATGAGAATGTTTAATCACAAACCAACAATGTCAATTCTGACACTTGACTAGTGTATACGAAGTCTGACCTTTCCAAATGTTCAGTTTCCAGGGAGGTATGCACTTTTTTATAAGTGGTAATTTTGGGCGGCACACCCCAAACCGTATCTACCCTACATCTCGTTCTCACCATTATTTATATACCTCTATGTTTGTGTTTAAATAGCATGTTTTCTGATTCATATTTATTTTTGTTTGTTTTTGTGTGTTTCTCGCTTGATGATATACTTAAATTGTATACTCATGCCACCACAAAAACAAATTCCTTTTATTTTGTGTTGGAGGAAGTGGGCAGTGCCATTCGCATTCTTGAGAGCAGGTCAGTTGACCGGGGCTGTTCCTTGTCCTGCCTGTCCTGCATTTTCATAAAATGTACGAATTGTTGTCTGTGTTCTTTTCTTTTTCTTTTTTTTTTGTTCTGGATGGCTGCCAAGCGATGCAGTCCAGTGCATGTTTTGGTCAGTTTCCACGCCCAGGTTGACACATCTTCCTACCCTGTAAGTATTGTGTTTCCCATTGTAGCCGATCTCCCTTAACTACTGAGATGGAAACCAGCGTTCTGAATGAACTTGTCATTCCCTTTTCCAATCACCGTGTCACATGGTTCTGTTCACCAGCCCTGTTCTTCTCAATGCTGTAGAAAAGAACGATTCACGCTCTGTAGGTTCAGTCCCGGTGAAAATGCACTATAGAGCCTTGCTGGTTTGCCGTCCCTGTAGAGGAACAGAGTACAGCTTTTTCTGGCTGCTTGCTGACAGCCGTCGCAGCGGGCTGACTTTTTAAATTCAAGTGCGGTAGTCTCTTTGCAATGTTGCATTCTGTAGAACAGATCAAAGATCTTTGACTTCTCCTTTGGGGTGATTAACAGCACTGTTTGAGGAAGGAGAACTTGCACAAACGCAGTCTAAGGAGACGTCAACGGCCGAGAGTCTCCTCTATGATCGGCGTTTAATGTTGTTCTCCTTCTCTTAAACTAGCGCACGTGGGGCTCCGGGTTCTCATTCTTAGGGAGCTTGTCCTTCACTCTGTGTGCAAATAGGACGGTTGTTTTGACAGCGTGACTGATTGAGGAGGATGGTGTTTGGCTGCATTGCCCAGATGGGCGGCTCGACTGGAACCTTTGCGCAGGTGTTCCAGGTATGGTACGCTGCCCCAGCCTCCTCGGTGATGCGTAATGATAATGTGATGGGCTTGCAGCTGGTTTATCAAATGGCACTTTCGTGCATGCGGGATTGCGAGAGTGACAGCAGGTCTTCCAGATTAAACGATTACACGTCATTCAGTTGCATTAATCAAGCACCCCCCCCCCCCCCCCCAATACACTTCCCACACTTGGCTAGCAGTCTCTTTCGGAACGTATCAAGGCTCTTTTTAGGCTCATCACAAGCCACCTCCTGCATTAAACAATGCTTCGCGCTGCCCCACGGTGGTTGAACAGAGTATTATTCAAGCAACATGGCCCCACAGGCTTGCGTTAAGCTCCGCCTCTGTAGCTCTGCCTCTCGGAGTCACGGGAGACCCGCTTTTCTTTTTATGCATTCACCGCTGATGCTCCCTGTCGCTCTGTGTCAGGCGCTTCAAAGGACAGCTATTCCCTTTCTGACACTTCTGCTTTTTATCAATCATAAATGTACAGAAGTTCTCTCAGTGCCCTTGGAAGTAACTTTTTTTTCCAGCTTCAATCATTCATGAAAAAGGATTTAATTTATTTATTTATTTTGAAAGGTTGGGGGGGGGGGCATATTGGTAACCGACAAACCAAATGACAATGCAGAAGCACGCTGAGATGCTGACATTATCCATGCACTGTGAACTGATTCGGAGGGACCCTGGCCTGCCTGGAATTTGGTGGGGGGGCTGATCACTTTGTCTGACTAACCAAAACAAGGGGGTGTCTGGGAGAAAAAGAGAAACCCATGGAAACCCGCGGATTCACCATCAGTGGGGGGATTTAAAAAAAAATATATTTTTTTGGGGGGGGGGGTATTGGAAGCCATTCTCCATGACCAGTTTGCTTCATTTAACAGCTTGCAGTCAGATGGCATCATGGTAGCTCAGTGGGTAACATGGTTCCTCCAGACCTGCAGCCCAAAGAGTGGCAGGTGTCTGATGCGCTGGCATTTTGACTGACTGCCTTTTAACCTTTTGGTCCTTGGGACAGTCTCTCACCCCCCATTATATTGGATAACAAATTGGAAGATGGATGGATGTCGTCATATTCTGTGCAATACCAGCTTCTCTTTAAAATAAAAAAACGGCAAAATTTTTTTAACTTGTTCATCCCCATTGACAGAATCCATCATTCCAGAGGTGGAAAGTCAGAGTCAGTCGCAGAGTACTCAACTGGTTGGTTGAAACAAAACCTTGGTCAGGACCTGAATTTTCCACTTCTGCATAATTCACCCACGACCATCAGCGTTTTCTGTCTGTCTGTAGGATTCTTCAGCTCAAACCCTGAACTCCACACAGACAGAATGAATACTAGACCTTGCATGTGTTTGTTATTGAAGATGTACATCTTTGTAGCAAGTTTCCGGCCTCCGCTCCTTTATAAAGTTGGATGCCGCCCTTTTGATAAAGCATTCTGAGGAATTCAGGGTAAAATGCGTGTGAAATGCTTTCTTAGATGGCTTGTAAACCAATTCAAGGCCGAGCATGTTACGGGGGGGGGGGGGGGGTGCATACCTTCGTTCCATTCACCTGACTCCCTTAATAACCTGTTGAGTGGGCCATGCGCCACTCTTCCTCATTTGTACACATTCTCCTCCCCTACCCTCTGTCTCCTGTAATCTCGTCTTCCTTAAATTCCACCCCCCAACCTTATCAATCATTATCCTTTCCAAAGTCCCCCAAAACACACACACACACACTGCAGAGATGCATCCTGGGAAAGGATTAAACGGCTCTGTGACGTGATTTGTCAGAAGAGCCCAGGATGTGTTCGGGTGAATGTTAATGGAGACGTGACACGATTTGCCAGTGGATTTATCTGAGAAGGCATTGCTGGGAATGTGATGCAGTTTAATTTGTGTGAGGGCCTCTGGATGCATTTTCAGGAAATCGCCAGTGTGAGTGTGAACTTATTTGTGGAATTCTAGATGTATGTCTGAGAAACCATGGAATGTGACCTTTGTTTCACTTGGCCCAAATGGATGAAGATGCTTGTCCAGACCCCTCTGTTGTTGCTGTAACCCCTGACATAATGATATCGTACTGTTGTGTGACATAATTGCTGCTAATTCATCACTTCTACGCTACCATGGTTACAGTACACGGTTGTTCAAACTTGAAATAAAACCTGCAGGTATTTCATTCTTATGAAGAATTTCTCCGTTATTCTGTCTGTGGCATTCAGGTGACACATGGGACACGTTAATGTTGTGTCACGGGCCCTGCACTAAAGATTTATGATGTACTCCGGAGTGTGTCGCTAGGGTGACGTAACGGGGGATGATCAAATGGACAAACTTTATAGGTCAAACCTCACCCCCGGTGTGCTCTGGCTGGGATTCGTGTTTTTGTGTAGAAATACTCCCAACGCAATGCTTCAGGCGTTTGCTCAGAATTTTCATGCATTTCAAAATTTGTTGCTAATGACTAAGTTTAAAGTACCCAGTGCTGGGGGATTTCCTACCACAGACGATATCAAAATAACAAATGAACATCGATTGGTTTTCCCCTCTCCACGTTCCGCTTGCGTATCGCCCACCCCCACAAAAAGCACGGCTTTGGGGACCTAGGAGACCAGTAACGTTCTTGGGGGCAAAGTCAATACCACGCTGTCAAAGTCCGATTTTAAAACGGCTTTTGATTGTAATGAGGTTTGACTGCCTGCAGAAGCCTACAGATTAATAAATATTTGCCACATTCTGGCTTTTAACTGTATTAAGCTCTTGTGTTTAGCATCTAACGACCCGTAGCATTTGTTGCGTGTTGACCTAAGCTTTAGGAAACCCATCCAACAGTGCTGATCAACTCATCAGACAACATAGGCGGCCGCCTAGGGCTACGTCTTCTGATGGGGTGCCAAATTAAACCAATTTCACTTTGTCTCAAACAGTCAAAGCCTGTCTAAGGCTTTGACTTACCAGTTATTTTGCTTTCTTTTTAAACTCACATTTTGCTTCTTCCCCCTCGGGTCCATAAGAAATTCTATGGAAACCATAAAGCTGACTTCAGCACTTCTTTAAAGCTGGTCCTCCGAAGAATCAGCCTGAGGTTCTGAGGAACGTTAAAGGTAATTTAGTATCAGGACGGTGCCAGTTAACGTTTGGTCCTTAGTAACAATGATGCGGAAGGTCTACTACTGAGAGACCCGGTCATCTCTCGGGGAAAGAGGCACCACAGTGCCCCCACCACCGGAGCCGGTGACTGCTGTGCCACCTCCCTGGATGTTTAGAAGCGTCAGCTGGAAATAGAGAAGCGTAGTCGCTTGGCAAACGTGCAGCCCATGCCTGCAGCCCCACCCGGCACCAGTGACATCACACAGACAGATGGTGGCAGCCTGGAGACAGTAAGGAAGGCTCCTTTATCGACAGCGAAAACAAGTACGTTTACGGACATGTTACACCCGACGCAGTGCATACGAATGAAGGGACGTTTGCCTGTTTGTGAAACGAAATAGACTTTCGTTTTTCATAATAATGCATTGCGGGGACTATTTGAGAACTGGTTTGCAGAAAAGATGTGAATGTGAATCTTAAATATTAAACTAAACCCTGAATCTGTTATTAATCGGAATGCCAGCAAGGGATCCTATTGAAGTTTTGCTTGGTGCATAAAGAATATATCATCTGTTCGGTCTTTTTTTATTCTGAACTCGTATTCCTCCTGTACTCTGTTGAAAACACATTCAAGCTGGATTTTACTTAATTAGGCGTCTCATCATCCCAACCAGGCTGTTTCTCGACTATTTACTTGGCTCATTACTGAGTCATGGACATCGGGAAGTATCCGCTGAGCTAGCCAGAGGAATCGGCAACCTCCCCCCCCCAATCTACTTGTTCTGTGTTATGTATCTCTGTAGACCCCCGGCTAATGTGTCCAAATGGAACTCCTTGCCCAGGACATCTGCTCCTGTCTTGTGGCTCAGAGGAACTTATTAGTGTCGGAGGGATGGCAGTACCTCTGTCCAGCTCTGAAATTTCACCGCCTAACAAGCGGTAGACGTCAGTAGCGTGTTCTTTGGGTATCGGCGGTGTAGCCAATCAGCTGCTCTGGCCCTGGCCCAGATGGTAGACACGTCTGAGCCTAAATGGCTTCTGTGATGCTATTAGTTTCCCACCCCATGAGGTCTGAATGCCAGGCAGGGAGGAGGCTTTGTGCCAAGCCTCAGACTGAGGTAAAGACTCACGACCACTGCGATCGGGAGAGACTCCAAATCCCTAAGCTGCTGTATGCTCTGGACCTGCTTGGGGACAGAGGAGCTTAGCGTTGAAGTTCTCGGCCATCAGTGGATGACTGATGATCTCCAGGGTGGAATCAGAATCGTGAAGCATGGATGGGGCATCGCAGTGCTCAGCAACTGCGAGGCCTGTCTGTGTTTCATTCTGATGCAACTGCATAATGGTTTCCTGAGTCATAATTTGAAGTTGCATATATCTTGCCTTGTTGCCAGTGTAAATTAGCAGCTAATTGAATTGCATTAGTAAGTCTCACTCCTGTGGCCCTTGAGGACTGCAGTAACCCTCCCCAGGCTGTAAGAAATTCAGCATAAGTATCGAGATTTAGACTTTTCAGTGAGCGTTTCCAGAGCTGTAGTGAATTAGATGAAGTTATTCCAGGGACTGCGATGAAGCTGGTAGGAAAATGTGATCAGGATGCTGAGCTGGTGCATCCTAAAATGGGGGGGGGGGACAGAATGTTTCCGTCCCTTCCTGTCCATCAGTGTCTGCTCTTTATAAGCGCCCGTGAGGAGCAGTCTCGGCCAATTAGTGTCGTCAGGTAATGTGAACGCTGCTCTGGGATGTTTTATAAATGCCAGTAGGAAATAATCAGAACATGATTCCGACGATTCAACTGTAATCAGGTTTTGATGAGTTTTGACTTTGGGAGCTGATATTTGTTCAGCTGTGAGATCACTGGAGGAGAAAGTCACGTGACTATTTTATGAGAACCTGTTCGGCTATTTTGATTTTAATCAAACACAGCTGCTGCGTCGGTACACACTTTCAGACAAGGACTAACGGGTTTTAAATTCCTTTATTTTATTGTGTGATTGCTCTTAGTCCACCAGGAATGCCATTCATTATCTGTGAGGTGACATTGCAGCCTGTGAGATGAGGCTCTTCGACACGACCCGCACTCCTGGAAGGTAAACAAGGTGACGGGTGAATGTTAATTCGCTAGCGTGCACCCAGGGGGCGTGGTGACAAGACATCCATTTACTGGAGACATAATGCGGCGTTGCAGTGTCTCAGTACCCTGCCTTGCGTCAACCCCAAGGATTGCGTTAGGAGTAATCACCATAATGGATGTAAAGTCTAATTTGTTCTGCCTTGGACGGCCTTGTTTGTCTGGTAGTGGTACATAGACTTGCTGCCTGTAGTCAGAAACTCTTTCTTTTTAATTTTATTTTTTATTTAGTATATGTTTCTCTACCTTGTTGTTCTTGTAAAGGACTCTCCCTTCTTCCTGGAGGTATGCCTGTTTGGTTCAAGCATCAACTAATGATATCCTGTTCTGTGTTTTTTTTAAATTATCTATCTATCTGTTTTTATTTATTTATTTATTTATTTATTTATTTAATTTTTTTAATCTTTGGGAAATTTCTTAGGAAGGTTCGTGACCATGGAAGTCACCTTCTGAAAAATCCAATTTGGCAGCGAGTATCTCTGCGCTGGTTTTGGATTGGGATCCAGACGTCGATCCCCATTTCCTGGTTGAAGTACCAGAAAGGCCGCTGTTCCACATGCATGAACCTCGCAGAACCCTCCTTTATCTTAAGTAGTTTTTAATCGAATGATCTCCTGAGTGACAATAAATGAGTTTTAGGAAAATGGCTCCGCGCATTTCCCGCAGACGTGCAGCTTAACGTCGGGAACACGGAGCCGTCGCATATCTTCCTGCGGCGTCTCGCACGCAGCCATAGTTTCTGCTCCTCCTCCGGCGTAGGAGCCGTTTATCTGGATTCCGTCTCTGCCTCCTGCATCTGGATAGCAGGCTGATATGAGCAGGACTTGGGTTTACCCATTTAGAGGGCCAGCCATACCTGGATCTCTTACCGAATCTCTCCCTGATTAAAAAACAGCCTGAAGATGTTTAGATTAAACAGGCATCTGAATGTACTGTATGCTTGCTGTGTTAGACTCCGCCCACCCTTCTTTAGATAAGACATCCCATTTAATTGCCACCCACATCCCGTTAGGAGCACCTGTAACCAAGTGTAAATGAAGGGGGTTAAGCACAAATTGCCTTCTGGCACGCAATGCGATCAAAGAACGACAAAGTGCGACTGTTAAACATATGGCCCCTAAACCGTTATACGCTTGTGATGTGCAGTTTCGCCTCACTCCTACATTCTTCCATACAAAACTTTCTGGCAAATAAATGTAAATGTTGGCTAAAGACTGGCAATGGGAACGCAGCTTTAAGAGCGCGACAGTATCGGCACTGGTAATGAAATCCTCGTACCACTTTCTGATTGGCCGTCTTCCATTTACAGTCACATTCTCCTCTATCTACTGATGCGGTTGACATGTAATCAACCAATGAAAAGATGTTTTGTGACGTCATCTGTTTTAATTAGTATTTGTTTGTACTAGTTAACATTTGTATTCATAGTGGTTGCTTATATGGATTATTTTGCATTGTTCATTTTGAAAAACTTGTTACATGTAAAATGTGAATTTAAAGTGAGATTAGTTCATATTTTGTGGACACTGATCTATAGACCTCGCTGACATCAGCCTACATAAGTCCATTTAAAACGTTTATACAGCAGTCCCTGGACAGTTTAAGGAGAGCTTACTATTTGTGGTGCTAAGGGGGTCTTATGTAGTTATAGGTTTGTTTGGTAAAGTAGTTTTCATGCTCCTGAAATAATAATACATTTTTGTAAATACGTGATTTTCATCAGGCAGATATAGTCCTCTGACGGTCAGTGTCTGTCACGATGTCCATCTACAGCAGATGGAATAACCTTCCCAGCAAGGAGAGAGACGTCATGCAAATGCATAGCAACTGAGCCTTTAACGTGCATCTGGGGAAAAAAATGTATATTGCTTTTGCATATCGAAAGGTTAATTATCTGCAGTCGATCTTCCCGCTCGCCGGAGGGGGGGGGGGGGGCATGCAGATATCTCTCGAAGTTTTTACGCCGAGCGGCTCTTCAGAGTTGGGGAGTGAGCTGGTGTTTCATGGTGCGGCACACGCGTTGCATTGTTCATGTGGTGGGTGGGGGAGGGGGCTGAGAGTTTCGGCACTAGCGGCAACGATGCCCCCCCCCCCCCCCAGAAAGAGGAATCTGCTTTGGGACCATCAGGCCTTGGTGCTGCGACCGTATTGTAGAAAGCAGCGATTAAGATTGGCGGGGACTGGGTGAGAGAGGCCAGACATCTGGCATCCCCGGCTGCTTTGTCTGTCCGTGAGGAGCCCGTCCCGAACACGGCCGGGGTCACGTTTAATCAGCAAAGCAGCTTGTGGTGCCTGAAAAGCGGCATGAGTTAGTGTTATTGGCTGCCGTCGAAGGCTGTACCGTAGCACGGTCCCTAAGCTCGACGCCCTGCCAGCCCCCGTCAAGGGAGAAGCATCCAGTGCAGCTGCTTCCTGTGTAACTTACTCGCTTTACAAATAGCTTCTGCTTAATAATGAAATGTTTTCGCAGTGAATGTAGGTACAATTTTAGGAACTAAAGCGAAGCCACATTTATTGTTCGTTTAGCTGTCACAGGTAAAAATGAAAAGATGATGATGATGTAATGAGTGAAGTGTGGGGGAAAAAATATCAAGCAAGATGTAAATCTGTTCATAATGTTGTCACCAGAAAAGGAGTAACACACTGATTTAAGTATTTTCATTTCCGTATTGACTTTCCTGAAGATTCTGGGCGTCAAAATCAATCAGTGAATGTCAGAGCAACGGCAGAGAAACTTAGAGAAGATCTGGAGATCAGTGCTGTGCCGCCTCTCGGTGCTCAGCGGTAGGAAAGTCTTGTGTGTGGCACTCGTGAGTTATCTGGGAAATGCAGGTGCCCTCCTGGCTATAATCTCTCCAGGCTGGATCCCGACAGACGGGAAGCATCGCCGCATTTCACTTCCGGCTCTAATGAAAGTACATCAATGCTAATACATATTGTCATGATCCGTTCCGTTCGATCCCGATGTGTGCCACGCCCACCTCGTTACCTCGTGTGATTACCAATTGTGATCATCTGTGTCCTGTTATTTCTGCCTAGTCTTTTGTATTTAGTCCGAGTCTCAGTCTGTCTTCCCCAGATCTGTCATTGTATTGTCTTGGTGTTCGTGCCTGTCAGCCATCCCGTTACCATTAAACCCTGTTTGTCCGACGTCACGACTCCGCTTGCCTGCTTTCCTGCTCGCCTGCCCCACAGCCGTGACAGAATGACAGATCTCGTTGAAGACACAGCGCAGCAGACCGAGCGCCAACGGCTCGGTCTGCTGCAGGAAGTTGTGTACTGGCTGTCCCAACCCGAGGTCCAGGAGGACCCCATGGCACGGAACTTAGCCAGCCGGAGTGGGGACCTCTTGAGTGAGGCGCCCCCACCCGGAAACGCGTACCCCCTCCGCGAGGTACACGAAAACCTCCGACAGCTGGTCGAGAGGATAACGGAGAGGCAGCTCCAGCCACTCGCCTGCTCCCCGGCCGCCCCGACTCAGCCGACCAGCCACAATCGGAGGAAAAAGAGGAGAGAACAACACCAGGGAGAAGTGCCGGCGATCTCCCTAAGGGCGTGCTCTCTCTCTCCTGCTTCTCACGCTGTCACCCCGGAAGTCACTGCCGCTGCCTGTCTGGAGGTACCTTCGCGGGCAGCTTCCCCCTTCCGGGGAACACGGCTAGCCCTTAAAGGGGCCAGGGCCGTCTGGGAGGCGATTCCCCGGATTCCCAAGGCCCTTAAAGGGACAGCGCCGGTACGCCCGGCGCCGATCCTGGCGCCTACTGCTGCTGCCGCCGCCGATCTGCCCACGGCGCCGCCTGCTGCCGCCGCCGATCTGCCCACGGCGCCGCCTGCTGCCGCCGCCGCTCTGCCCGCGGCAACGCCCGCTGCTGCTGCCGCTGCCGCTCTGCCCGCGGCAACGCCCGCTGCTGCTGCCGCCGCCGAGCTGCCCGCGGCAGCGCCCGCTGCTGCTGCCGCCGCCGAGCTGCCCGCGGCACCGCCGGCTGCTGCCGCCGCCGCCGATCTGCCCGCGGCTGCGCTGCCTGCTGCCGCTGCCGATCTGCCCGCGGCACCGCCTGCTGCTGATGCCGCCGCTCTGCCCGCGGCACCGCCTGCTGCTGATGCCGCGATGCCACCAGCTCCGCCTGTCCTGCCTGACCCGCTTGTCCTGCCTGCTGCAGCTGCCGCCGCTCGGCCCGCGGCACCGCCTGCTGCTGATGCCGCGATGCCACCAGCTCCGCCTGTCCTGCCTGACCCGCTTGTCCTGCCTGCTGCAGCTGCCGCCGCTCGGCCCGCGGCACCGCCTGCTGCAGCTTCCGCCGCTTTGCCAGCGGACCCGCCTGTCCTGCCTGTCCTGCCTGACCCGCCTGTCCTGCCTGTCCTGCCTGACCCGCCTGTCCTGCCTGCTCTGCCTAGGGCAATGCCCGAGGCGGCCGCTGCGGCGCCCCCTGCTGGCCGCGTGATGGCGGCACCCGCTGCGGCGCCCCCTGCTGGCCGCGTGATGGCGGCGCCCGCGACGGCGCCCCCTGCTGGCCGCGTGATGGCGGCGCCCGCCGCGACGCCCCCTGCTGGCCGCGGGATGGAGGCGTCCGCCGCGACGCCCCCTGCTGGCCGCGTGATGGCGGCGCCCGCGACGGCGCCCCCTGCTGGCCGCGTGATGGCAGCACCCGTCCTGCCGGCTCCTGAACTGCCTGTTTTGCCTGTTCTGCCGGCACCTGACCTGCCCGTCTCGCCTGACCTGCCCGTCTCGCCTGTCCTGTCCGGCCAGCCCTGCTCGCCGGTCCTGCCCGTCTCGCCTGTCCTGTCCGGCCAGCCCTGCTCGCCGGTCCTGCCCGTCTCGCCTGACCTGCCCGTCTCGCCTGTCCTGTCCGGCCAGCCCTGCACGCCGGTTCTGCCCGTCTCGCCTGTCCTGTCCGGCCAGCCCTGCACGCCGGTTCTGCCCGTCTCGCCTGTCCTGTTCGGCCAGCCCTGCACGCCCGCAGCTCCCCTGGCTGACCACTCGCCTGTCCTGCCCGTCTCGCCGGCCCAGCCCGTCTCGCCTGTCCAGCCGGCTCCGCCCACTGCTACGGCCGCGCCTGAGGCCGCCGCTCTGCCCGCGGCCCCGCCTGAGGCCGCCGCTCTGCCCGCGGCCCCGCCTGAGGCCGCCGCTCTGCCCGCGGCCCCGCCTGAGGCCGCCGCTCTGCCCGCGGCCCCGCCTGCGGCCACGCCGGCTGCCTCTTTAGAGGCCTCGACTCTTGGCCGCCCAGACTTGACCTCCCTCCTGACTCCCTCGCCCTTACCCCGGCAAGGCCGACACCCCCCAGGACCCCGCCTGTCAGTGTCCCGTAAGGGACGGGGACACAGGCGTAGGGCCCGGGTCCCGCCCGCCCTGCCCCCTGGCTCGCCCGTTCGGCCCCTGGCTGTGGCTCGGTGGCTGCCTGCGGGTCCTCCGGCTCGGGGTCGGCGGTCGCCTCCGGGTCCCCCCCTGGATCCTCGGTGCCGGTCCTCGGTTCCGCCTCCGGGTCCTTGTCGGTCGCCTCCGGGCCCCCCTGCTCCGGCTGGGCGTCGGACGGCGCCTTCGCCGGCTCCGGCTGCGCCTCCGCCTGCCGCGGCTTCCCCCTCCTGCCCGCCTGCACTGGTGTTCCCTCCTGCTCCCTCCGTGTCCCCTCCGTCTCTCCCTCGTCCCGTTCCCTTGGCCCCTGGGTGGTCCCCTTCGGTTCCCTTCTCCCTCTCGCCTGCGGCCCCTCCGGCCGCTGCCCGTCGCCCGCCTGGGTTCCTTCGGGCTCCCCTGGCTCCTCCTCCCTTTCCCTCCGTCCCGTCTGTTTCTGCTCCTCGTCCCTCTGTGTCTCCTCCGTTCCCGTCTGTCCCTCCTGCCTTCGTTCCTCGTCCCTCTCTGTCTCCTCCGTTCACTCCTGGCCCTTTTGTTCCTCCGTTTTCTGTCCCCTCTCTGTCTCCTTTCTTTGTCTGCCTGTCCGCGTTCCCTGTCCTCTGTCGGGTCTTGTCGTTTTTCTGGTCCTTGTTCCTGTTCTGTGTCTCTGTCCTGTTTCCGGTGTCTCGTTGATGTTTTGCTTTTGTTTTCCAGGTCCTGTTCCCCGGTCTCGTCCCGTCCGTCGCCTCCTCTCAGGCGCGCCCGGTGTGCGCGCCTTTGGGGGGGGGTTCTGTCATGATCCGTTCCGTTCGATCCCGATGTGTGCCACGCCCACCTCGTTACCTCGTGTGATTACCAATTGTGATCATCTGTGTCCTGTTATTTCTGCCTAGTCTTTTGTATTTAGTCCGAGTCTCAGTCTGTCTTCCCCAGATCTGTCATTGTATTGTCTTGGTGTTCGTGCCTGTCAGCCATCCCGTTACCATTAAACCCTGTTTGTCCGACGTCACGACTCCGCTTGCCTGCTTTCCTGCTCGCCTGCCCCACAGCCGTGACACATATATTCTGTAAAAATCTCTCTCAGCCGTCAGGTTTAATGTTGATCCTATAGGCCGACTGCGAACATGCCTCGATGCTAGTAAGCATATTGAAATGGAGAAAGAGTTGCTGGTGATGGATGTTTTGAAGAACTGCTTGTATCCGAGTTGATGGTCGTTGGTTGTGTGGAGTAGAGCAACATGGCTGCCACACACACATGGTCTGGGGCTTCGTCCCCACTCTCCCCTGTGTCCGCATGTTTTCTTCATGTTCTGCTGTTTAACCTCCTGCATGTGATTGACTGGCATCCCATCCAGGGAGCAGCACAGCCTTTGTGCCCCTGTGCATCCTGTCACCGGCTCCAGGAGACGTCATACAACCCTGACCTGGGCAAACGGTCAGAATTTGGATGCACGCTTGTATCAATATTCACCTTCCTCGCATTTATAAAAGTATGCATGTTACAGTATATTGTGGCCCCTCAGCTCGGCACTGCAGAGAGGGGAGGGGGCATGTAGTTGGTGTTCGGAGGTTAAGGCGGGTCCGTTCTATTTTAAGACCACTGACGGCACATCAGGCTCAGATATTGTCCCATTCCACTGACGTAAACCAGTGTTCTGGCCGCATTAAAAAAGCAGGAATTTCCCAGCATCCTCTCTCGTGATGGAGAGTCAGTGCCCAAGCCTCATTTATCGGTGCTGCCTTGGCCTGGTCCTGAGATGCTGGCCCTTTCCAGGCCTCTGCCAAACTGCAGATTGCTATTTTTCTTTATCTCCTGCTAAGGGTAAATCTCTCTCCGTCCTACCTGCCTGAGCACCCACACTCTCGCACACGGTGCCTCCTCATCGCCTCCGGATTTATGTAAAGCTGTGTCTGTTTTTACCGCTCTGTTAATGGTTTTTTCCCTGTAGTTGGTGCCTCAATCGAAGCACATCAATAGGCAGTTATGCACATAGCATGAATGCTGCCACGCTGACGAAAAGTTTACAGGTGGAATTCAAAGCGAAGGCTGTTGACTGAGTTTGTCCCCGGAACCCCGACTGAACAGGTGACCGGCAGCGCGGACGTCAAATTGCCAATTTTGTTTTGTTATTACCGAGAGGAAAGCTTGCTCTGAAGGAAAATAAGATGCCTGTATCTCTGGCCTCCTCTGGTGTCTCAGCTGCGTGCTCTGCAGACGTGCGGCAAATCTAACAGGGAATCGAATTTTGCTGAGGTTGTTTTGTCTGAAATGCAAATACTGAGTGTTTTTTAAAAAAAAAAAAAAAAAAATCAGTTTGCTTAACACATCCACTGCAAACTGCAAAAAAAGACATGCAGTGATGCTGCCTATTATAAGATATTTAATTATGTACAGCCGGAAGTTTGCAGCTGATAAACTGTATGGGGTTTATGTGTAGAGCGGTGGTCTTGGTGTGGGGAGGTGGTGAGGCTGCAGGCTACCGGGGAGGAGAATTAATTTGTGTCTCTCGGGCGATCTCCCCAGCCGACTGACGAGTGAGTTTTTCACGGTAAGGTCGAGCCACCTACGTGGGAAGAATCCCGTCTCCACATCAGAAACGGCATAAAACATGTGCGATCTGGCCACGTCGGCTGCTGCCTCGAGCAGAGAGAGAAGCCACGTTCATTACAGAGGGATGAGATATCAAAGATGCATGAATGATATAAAAGTATGAATGAGAACCCAAATAATGGATGGTAGGATGTGTTTTGACAAATGCGTTTTGCTATTGCTGCTGTTGTTTTGCTTGAGAAACAGCTTTCCTTGCAGACATTGAATTGGTCACTTGGGGTTATTGAAACTGTCATCACCTCCTATTGGACGCCCATTAGTGACCAATTTGGGTGATAATTGGGTGATGTATAGGAGGTAAGGGAGCCTGACCCTGCTTCACTTGCGCTAACGGCTCAGTTGAGCCCCACCCCCAGCGAGGTCACCGTCCAGCTGCCGTATCCATGCCGTAAGCCCTCCGTATGCTTACTGCTCCAAGGTTATGCTGTTGGGCCCTCTGTGTGAGTGCGAATTTGCATTAGCAGGGATGTACGGCGAATACTGTAGCAGAGGGTGAGATTCAGATGATGAGCACATTCGTTCGCCTCAGATGTTCCTCTGTGTGCTCTGCAGCCCAAATAGGATGCAGAGACGGCTGGTAAGTTTTTTTTTTTTTGTTTTTTTTTACCCCATTAAACTGAATTTTGTAAAACACTGCAGCTGGTGGCCATATTCATTTTTAAACAGAGGTGTAGCAGTCTGTATTTTATGCCTTTTCTCCTTTCTCTGACCCTCTCGTTGGATTGATTTGCTTCTGCCTTGAGGTGGTTCCGATGACACTTTCACCATCCTCCCGGTACGTCAGTGCAGGCGTGGGGATGCTTCATACTTACAGGGTCTTTAAACCTGCGCAAAGCCAGGAGAGCGGGGTGAGGACCCCCCCCCACCCCATGGCAAGCGTGTCTTATTTTCCTGGTAATGTGTAGTAGCAAGATTGAACCTGAGGGGGGCAGACATGAGTCAAGTCTGCAGCCTGCTGAAGTGACTAATTCTCCCACCTCAGGCGTTATTTAAGTCTGACCCCAGTGGTCTGGTGGGAATAGCACTGATTTAACGCTGCAATCCTGCCCCACACCACACTCCCCACCCCCCTTGTCGCCATGCCTGCCAGTTTACCCGAGGGGCATTAATCACTCCAACACCAGGGACCCTCCTACATGTGTCCGTCTCGTCTGATTGTCCCTCATGTGAAAGGTTGTTTTTTTTGTCATTTCCCGCAGTATGAAATATTCACATTGCTAGAACTGTTTCTCCTTCAAAGGTTCTCCCTCCTCGCAAATGGAGGCGCTCTCCGAGAGTGCTACGCACCTCCATCTCACTTAATAATGAAGATGCCCATTCCGTGAATTTATTTAGACCAGTGCAGTAACCTTAAACCGCCAAGCCCTGAAAATCCCCAGTCTGGCCGATCGCTTGGAGGTATATCCTGCTTATCCAGCTACAGGTCCTTCTCATATTGGGCACTTTGTTTGTCCCCGCTGAGCGAATTATTTAAATGCGAGTCTGATGACTATAACGAGGACCAATCAGAGTCCAACCGGAGCGGTCCACCATGCCATAGCCGGAAAGAACACGTTTCAATGATGGACGCCCTGTTATTGGGGAAACGGGAGGGGGGGGGGGGACCCAACAAACAATGTACCTTGAAAAAGCGGCATTCTCCGAAGCTCTGATGCGTGTTTCTACTCACGGAAACCCATTAAGAAACCTGTCGATCTGTGTGGGGGTAGCCATCGGACTCTGTGTCTAGTGGGACAGAGCCGGCGTGCAAGCAGAAGTTGGGATGGGTGAGGAGCTGTCCCCCCGCCCCCCAGGGCGTCCTGGCACGCTCACGGATCTGTCCGTCTGCCTGACGGCTCGCAGGAGAAAGAGGCGGTAAGGAAAATGTAGTGGGTGGGAGTGGACCTGACAACGCCCCAGTCTGAGGTGTCTGGCTGAGCATTTCCAGCAAAGCTTTATTATTTGGGTTGTTCTTGTTTCTTCTTATTTTTGTTTTTCGTTTTTATTCCCCCCCAAGGTGTCAGTGTGCTAGTGTGTGTGTGTGTGGGGGGGGGGAACTTGCCATTTCTCCAACGCCACCGTGCAGGAAAGTGGGAAGAGGTGGCTTTTAAATTTGCCATTTTACAAAAGAATTACTGATGCTACGGAGAAGACCGAAGTTCAGACTTAATCATGAAGGAGTCCTGCGTGAATGAAAGTAACCAGCCGCTCGTCTATTCTGCCCCCGTTTGCAAATAGCTCCATGTTGCACAAGACGATAATGGGCCTAGAGTCACTTCATGCTGTTTGCTTTGCAACAGAACATCTCCCTTCCTCAAAGTTGCCACAGCATTTTTAGCTCAGGGACTGAAGAGAAGCTGCTATGTACAGAATTAGACACGGATTTCTCATCCGACAGACACCCCGCATGCTCCTCCATTCACAGGGATATCTGTCCATATATTTCTTTATGTTTTCGTATTTATTCGGCTTGAGGTTTGGCTGCGGATCAACCCAGCAGCTCATCGCCAAGTCCTGTCACCTGCCACTAACCCGGTACATGAGCCTGGACGGCATCAAAAGCATCTGCAGGTGGTTGAGGAAGCATCCAGATGTTGTGACTACCAGACTGAACCTCTAAGCCCTTTTTTGAGGGGTAAAAAAAATCAGTCCAACTCCATATTTTTCCAAAGCACATGCTGTCAATAATTATAGCAGTTTGGCTGACAGGATGACCCAGTTATAGTTGGCAGTATTTACGATAAAATTTTCGATTTGGTTTGTTCCTCAAGACTTGTTGCGGCAGTCGTGTTCCTGTGACATGAAGAGGTGACCTTCAGGATACCCAAGACCTACCTGCTGCCTCTTGGCAGTAATTGAGGGAGGCACAGCTGAGGCACTGGGGAGGTGGGTTTTCGCAGAAGTTCTAACCTCAGAGGCAGCAAAGACTGGAAATAGTTTATCCTGGAGTGGCCCTGAATTGACAGATAAGTGGGTGATGAAGGCAATTGCAATTGACACACACACGTTCTTGGAAATGGGCTGTGATTTTGATGGGGTGGCTTTGGGGGGGTGATTTTTAAAAATAAGACAGATTTTGACTGGGAAATAACCTGAAGTTTAAAACTATATTTTACAAAGTGTACTAAAGGAAATGCCACAATAAAACTTTGTCATACGTTTTTAAAAGGATACATTGCAATGACTCTTGGAAAAAGGCAGACACTGCAAATGTTATTGTGGTTTGTTGCAATCTGCACCCTGAATTGTGATTTGATTTCATTTGTTTTTGTTGACCTTGTGACCTTGTCAAGCATTTTAGTCATTTTTTTTTTTATGAATAGATTTAAGGTAGAACATTGAAGAAAGTGAAAGTGACATCCCCAGCGAGGATGTACTGTACCACACACGCGGTTTTTTTTTGGATCCATTAATATTTAGAGTCCCACGTGACGTCGGATCCATGCTGGCCGCGTGAGCGCCCCCTAGCTGTTTGTAAATGCATTAGCTGTCCATGCCTCGATGTCCCCCAGCGCGACACGGCGGGTCCACGACTGGAGATGATGAATCGACTTCTGAAAAGTCGTCATACCAACACTCGTCTGAACCGTGTTCAGCGCTCGTCATTCTGTTTCTGGGCATTGTGTTTGTCTTGTCTTTTTGTCGGAGATAGAATTGCCATAATTATCAAGAAGGATCATGAGCAAGGAATCACATTTTTATTTTTATTTAACAAATGCGGAATAATCATCTGTAGGAGTAAATAAGCGTTGAGGCCTTGGGTGACGGGGGGGGGGGGTCGCAGAACCCTCTGACAGCCTCCCCAGTATAATCACCGTCCTGTTGCTTTGGTCCATCACCCCTGTCCTGTGTTACTCGCAACGAGCATGATAAAGCCATATTTATCAGACAGCTGGTTCGAAACCCCCCTCGTTTCTGGATATTTCCTGCTGCATGCCCTTCACTTGTAGCCTGCTCTGTAGAGACTGTAAATAATAGACATTTGTAAAATTGCGAAAACTTGGACTCTCTAATGTCTTTGTTTCCATTTTTTTTTTCTTTCGTTATTTTATTTGTGGCTCTAGAGCCTGAGCTGGTGAAATATTAATGGTGACAAGCGATGTCCGTCGCCGACTCGGCGGTCCCTTCATGACGGCAACATTGCAAAGGCTTGTGAAATAATGGTCGGGATCTGTAACGGCGTTTCATTGTTTTCTAACGCTCGCGGGGAAAATGGACTGTAAGAGACTGATAACCGGCTATTTTTATGCAAGGCCTGACTATCTACTAGACTGTCCTGCCCGGCGAAACTGATTTAGGGCATCCGATGAGTGGAGAAAAAGTGGAAAACAGCAGAATCCTCAGAATGCTTGAATGAATGATTTTATCGCGTGCAGTGGGGTGTCTGTCAAGCGATAGGGATAATGCCTCTGTTGCCGTATTGTCATTTATCACAATTATGGACAAGCTGAATCTTTACCCCAATGGTTATCAGGTAGCCTATTCTCTCTCCTTACACCAAACGCTACACTGACAGCCCACCTGAAACCCACATCCATAATGGTCTTCAATAGGCATCCGTGACTTTGTTTTTCTTTTTTTTTTTTTTTAATGTCAATGGGAACGGCTGTGAATGGGTGATAAAGAGGAAACATTTCCCTCCAAAGCAAATTAGTTTGGGTCCTGTCCAGATTCTGGGTTGGGCCAGGGGTGGGGCTCTTTTATTGAACCTTTCGGAACCTTCTGCTTGGCAAAAACGTGCGATAATTACATTAGTCAGACCCCCCCAGGTGGCAGACCCTGCGGGAGTCTTACGCCATCCTTGGCCAGTAAGGGTCCTGCCCTGGTGCCCAATCACACAGATGGATAAAATAAATGGCGGTAAAGGGTTTAATGGTTATCTAAGGCTAACGGTAAATGTGACCTGCTGTTTTCTAATATGGCCAGTCTTGATAAGTAAATCTCTGCCAGGTAAGTGAATGGTGCTGTGAATAAGTGACTCTGAACGCTGCAGCCTCCGTGGAAATGTTCTTGACGTAAACAAAAATCAAAGAATGAGGCTGGGACAGATTCTTGTGTTTTAATATTAAACTGTTTACCGTTGGAGGAGAAGAAAACGCGCTTGAGACTGCACTTGGTTAAAAATATCAGTTTTGTTTTTAATACGTTGCTACAAATCAAGACCTCAAACCGTTTCAAGAAGCTTTGACCTTCACAAAATGCTTTTATATAGTAATTGGTAGTGGCCGACATTTTCTTGTGATGTGGACTAATATTGATACGAGCCTCCATTAAAGCACAGTGTTCAACACCCTGGTGTTCTGATTTATAAAAGATAAAAGGGAAATATTGAAGAGTGGACTTAATCCCAGCATTTGCTCCTGCTGTTGGTAAAGGCATTCATTAGATGTGGAAATTTAATTTAGTGTGACTTCATAGTTCAAACACGGAAATTAAGTGTGCAGTGATGTGTGTGAATGTTTTGGTTAAACTAACACATATTACCCATCAGGAGCTTATAAAGCGTGCCTGTTTTTAGGAGATTTCACCAGCCATAACATTAAAACCACTGACAGGTGAAGTCAATGAATGGCGATTTATCTCATTGCAGTGGCACCCGTCATGGGCAGCATTAGATATTAAGCAAGTGAATGGTCAGTTCTTGAAGTTAATGTGTTGGAAGCAGGAAAAATGGACCATGAAGCAATGGAAGAAAGTGGCCTGGTCTGATGAGTCACATTTTCTGTTATATCATGTGGACGGCCAGGTGCATGTGAGTCGTGAAGCTGGGGAAGAGATGGTGCTATGAGATGGTGCTATGAGATGGCACCCGGATGCACTATGAGAAGAAGGCAAGCCGGCAGAAGCAGTGTGATGCTCTGGGCAATGTTCTGCTGGGGATCCTTGGGTCCTGGCCTTCATATGGAGGTTACATTGAGACAGTCTGCAACAATGTGTAGGTAGGTAGTAAAAGTTCACCCCTTCATGGCATCGGTATTCCCCAATGGCGGTGGCCTCTTTTAGCAGCCTTGCCTCACTGCAAAAAATGTTCAGGAATGGTTTGAGGTACATGAGTTCAAGGTTGACTTGGCTTCCAAATTCCCCAGGTCTCAATACCATCGAGCGTCTGTGGGATGTTCTGGACACACAAGTCCAATCCATGGAGGCTCCACCTGCTGCTGACATGTCCTAACAAATACCACAGGACACCTTCAGAGCCTTGTGGAGTCTGTAGCTCAATGGGTTAGATCTGTTTTGGTGGCACGAAGAGGACCTACAGGTGGTTTTACGTTATGGCTGATCACTGTATAGTTGAAGCCCAGGAAGCTCCTGCACAAACACAATCCAGCCTGAAAACGACAACTGCATGATGAATTCCAACTCTTCAAATGAAATAGAGTGAAAGTCAATACTTAAAGCATTATAAACCCGTCCCCTAGTGGGAAATCTGCGTTTATCATGTTTTAACATTTAGTACCTGCTCTAACCTCCAGTTTTGCTTTGATTCTTTATTACTGAAATTTTTAATCCCTTATCCATAAATTTTTAATCCACTTTTGAACTACTACAATTATGTACATCAAGATGAATTTTGGATAAGAATGATCTTTCATTGCTCATATCTGAGCAAATATTTTGGAGCTGCTTTAAACTAGTGGCCTGCTGTCTGTGTTAAGGGTTTTTTAAGGATAATCTGATGTGTTCAACCTAAGGCCTATTGCTTGGAAGGGAACTTCCTTCCAACACAAAGTGTAATTTTTAGGGGCAAATCAATGTGAAGCCAAGGGCGTAAGCTGCAGGTTTCTTGAAATAGATTTAACTTGAAAGTAAGTCTGCCTCTGGAAGGGAGTCCTTCTGGGATCCGTGAGACGGCATGTGGGTCAGATCACTACCTTTACTCCTTTTTAAGACGTTTGGGAGGAGGCGTAGTCATGGTAACGTTTTTCTGCTGGACGTTAGTAATTCCGTCCTAACAATTTTAATGTCTCTTAAGTTTCTGCGGATTTGAAGCCTTGCATGCATGACACAAGGAGGCTTTACCAGTAATGGGCAAAGAAAGACTCTAATACCTTAAGACCTCGATGCATAAAAATGAGATTATTAATTACGGTACGTTTTGAGGTCTTTGTAGAGGCCCAGAGGATGAGTGAGGAGCAGCGGTAATTTAATGTGAGTGGAACCTGCACATGACTTGTTTCATTAAGCATGCAAGTTCCAGGTATCTCCTGGTCACATGACCAGGCCTGGGTTTTTTTTTTTAATTAGTGGACATCGGTACTAATATTGATGCTTCGTGAGAGTGCAAATGTCAGAAAGGCTGGTGGGTGGGCGTTATTCATTGCCGTTTGAGGGAATTCATGCCCACCGTCGGCTCCAGATATCGATTTATCGACAGCGCCAAGGCGAAGAGGCCCTTGGGGGTGTTCATGTCACGGTTGGGTCCAAACCACCACCACCCCCCCCCCCCCCCCCAATCCCCTTTCCCGATGCCGTGAACAAGCAGGAGAAACTCGTTTGCATGACGTATTGCTGCAGTGCTACCCAAGCAGGTCGCGCAGAGAAACCGCACCATGTGACACTATGCTTGCGACAGACATGAGTCACACATGCTTTGTGAGGAGTGTGGAGTCATTCTACCGTTTTCTTCAGATGAAGAAAGATGGTCCTAGGTCTTGCTTTTCACAGCAGTTGTTAATTCTTCCTTTTTTGTAATAATGCAGCCATGTCTCATTTGATAAATAAATATTGCTTGTTTTTTTTTCTGTAATTACATAATGATTATAATTATTGCCTGTAGAATTTAATTAAAATGATTGAAACAATAAATGCATTTGTCAGCAGGAATCGCTCATTCGCGTCCAGATTTATTGCTCTTAAGACTTGGAGGAAACCATATGCGGACCATTCGATGCGAGAGAGGAGTCACTTGTTCCCATATGACCGTTTACTTGTAACCTGTGATGAAGAAACAATGTATTTATCATGCTGAAAATCCGGGGGGCAAAAGACAGTGAAGATGAGAAACCCAGGAAAGGGGAGATATGGGCCACAGCGCCTCCTATCCCCAAGACGCGCTGCTCCCAGGCATCAGACCATAGGCTGTGGAAAAAACATAAATAAAGTTTCTGTGTTGCCATGGAAATTACTATAAAATTGAGGCGGGGCTTTAAAAGAGAAGGGCTCCTGCGAAGAGGCAGCGTCTCTCTGAATTTAATGCCGCGACTCCAGTTTCTGCTCCCAATATCTACGAAATGAGAGCTGGTGGTTGCTTCTCGGGTTGTGTGGAAGGACGGCGCCCCGGTCAGCCCAAGCCATATGCAGGGATCTTTGATCTGCCGCAGAGCCGCGGATCTCCATTCAAGCCAAGCTACATCTACAAAGAGTCTCTCTCTCTCTCTGGCCATTCACAGGCAGCATCGTCCGTGTGCTTTCATATTATCGCTCGTAATAAACTGCAGCAAAAACAGCCAGTGGGTATAACCCATACGGCAGGCCGTGCAACAGTAATGATGCTTGTTTTGAATAACACTTTTTTTTTTTTTTTTGAACACTATGTTGACTCAATCTATTATTGTTCATCCATCTGCTCCTCTGCTTTACAACTGTTTATTCAGTACAGGGTCACAGGTGCTAGTGTTTATCAGCTAATTTTATGTGGCATGTGTAGAATATAGAAGTGTACCGGCGTGGGAGACGGAGTGTAAAAGAGGTTTGTTTGTACCGTACGTGCTAATATTCTGCATCGCGAGTTTCGCTGTCGCGGTTTCGATTTATCGTGGGGTTGGCATAAGAAATTAAACGGAAATATTTCGGGAGTTTTGCGAAAGCATCAGATGGTATGTGAAGTCCGGCAGACGACAAATGCTAAGTTTAGTAACTCAGTGCTGGCTTGGAGGACCCAAAGTGTGATTACGGCAGCTTCTCACCTGATCTCTCGCGGTGATCTTTGAATCTCATGTTTCTCGTATTTTTGCTTTTCTCACCAAGGGGACCAAAAGATTTTAGATCACAGATCGCAAGGCCCCCCCGTGCGATGTGGAGGGGTTCACTGTATAGGAATGAATAGAAAATGGATGCGTTCCGAGGATGCAGTTGGTGGTGATCTGAGTTTCATGGTTGGTGTTTGTGATATGGTGTAACGGCTAGTTGCTATTGAATCAGTGTTAACTTTAAATGTAAATGTTGACCCCAGTAGAATTTCTGACTTTTTTGGGGCATCGGTACCGGGGTTCGCTTGCCCTCGCGATGAAACGCGATCCGTTTGAGTCTCGCAGAAAGGCGCGCCGGACTTACTCCAGCCACGCAAGAACATCTGTATTCCAAACCCTGCTTTGGCTTAACGAAGCTCCGTGCTCCAGTGGATTTCCTCAGATCTAAGCCCAGTTGGAAAATCAGCATAAAACGCAAGCATTCCCAGCCAATTAAAAAGCTGAAATCCCGCTTCACACTTTCATTGCACTTTGGGAGAAACTGCGTAAAATCATGATCGGTTTGGCATAAGCGATGGGTATCCAATTTGCAGTTTGCTAATATAATTTCAATATTTCAGATATCTGACATGCTTCATTATTCTTTGGAGACATCAGCTAGTAAACAGTAACTTCTCTGAATGCGCTACACAGGGAAAACAGTCGAGGTATTAGAACCGTCGCATTGCAAGCGTATAAAAAGCCATTATGTTTATATGCTAAATCTAAGCTTGGCGTTATATTCCCAGCTCCCATGATAACCCTGGGGAGCTAATGTGCACTTTTATGTTTCTGAAAAATGCTGTCCGTTCATTTTCCATACCTCTGTGTCCAATGAGATAAAATATAAAATCCCAATAGCAGACCAGATTCACTCTCAATTTATTCAGTTGTGTTCATAACAACTTTCTATTTTTATATACAAAACTGTAAAAAAAAAAAAAAAAAAAAATGTAAAAAAGGCGACAGAGCTATTATAACACTCAATATGAAGCTGCGAGCAGTGAGATTCATTTGGTAGGTTATTTTTCGCCAGACAAAATACTTGTGGCCTTGCAGGTACGATGATGCTGAAAATAACAGCAGATGAGACTAAAAAATGAAAATCGACTAGTAAATGCAGCGCAGTGGGGCAGCGCAGTGGGGCAGCACTGTCGCCTCACCTCTTTGGGACCGGGGGTAGGGGCTCCGCCCTGTGCCTGTGTGGCGTCTGCATGTCCTTTCTGAGTCGTGGGGGGCTTCCTCTGGGCTCTGTGGTCTCCCCCCATCCTGGGATATTCCCTGTCTAGCTTCAGTAGCTTCTGGGATAAGCTCCTGATCCCTGCCACCCTGCATAAGGATGAATAAAAATGAATAAATCTCTGAAAAATTACATCAATCTGGCAGGTGTCTTGCATGCGGAAGTGCGTGGTGTGAGTTGTTTTTAGGGCACATTAATTTTGCCTGGAATTTGGCTGGCTGTGCTGGTGCCGTGGTCAGAGCCCAGCTTGGGCATCACCAACAGGTGATGAAGGTGCAGACAGCTGGAGACGGAGGGCAGTGGGGCAGCCGAGGCCGACAGCCGAGTTATTGTGTGATGAGCCTGAACTACAAATGCAGGGCTGTATAATTCCGGGGTGTGTTTGTCCAAAGCTGTTTATCTAACTTGGGTTTGTTTATTTTACTGATATGGTTTTTATTCATTTGGATATTTTTACACTATAAATTAATAAATATCTTACCGTGAGGTACAGCAGCTGACATGGCTAACTGTGTAAAAGGATGAGGTGTAACCGCCATACCGTCATGCCATCCTGAGTGTGGATGCTGCTCCCCTTTCATATCAAATTTCTTCCATAATTTCTATTCAAATGATGGTTTCTGGCATTTTCAGGCTAATAAGGATCCCGTTGTAGATTACATAATCTGGTGTCAGGAGAAATGGAAATGTAACCATTCCCCAATTCCCAGAATGCCCCAGGGAGATTCAGTTTTGCCGTTCCCGTGAGTGTGTGTGTGTATTATAATTACACACATTTTCATTTAACCCTAGGCTGTGAGATAATAGGCTTGCTGAACTTGCTGTACTTTGATCAAAACTGCCACGGCTTTTCTTCTCGCACGTTCCTGGTATGAGGAGCAGGTCTCTCATGTTTGATATCTGCGCGGCCAGTGGCGGGGCCGTCCAGCGTGCTCTCTCTCTCTCTCTCCCCGTCTTCTGTCGACGAATCCCAAACTGCCGGCCTCAGCACTTTCAGCTCAGAGATGCCGTTGGATTTAATTAAGGTCCACGGTTCAGTTCCTCTCTTTCAAACACCGGCAGTTTTCCTTAATTGTACATGCCGTAATCCCGGCTTTGATTAACAATATCAATTTTCCCCGACACGCCGTACCTGTTCTCCTTTCTAACTGTTATGTTCCGTCATTTAGGGGTGTTGATAAATGAATCCCTTAGTGGTGTGAAAACACACATATACACACACGTCTGTTTGTTTTAACAGGCTGTTAAAAAAAACGCAGTCATTGTGATCTACACCCGTTCAGCCCGTCATCAGCACTGCTGCATTGCATTATTGCAGAATAAGCAGACGTGCATGAAACCCAGGCCACGCCGGCGCATGTCTGCATCCTGCAGTGCAGACTCTGTCACCTTCACTATTTCAAACTACTTTATTCGCCAGTGTTTCCCTTTCCCTCTGGATTGTTAATGCGCTTGCAAATTGCTTAGATGTATTTTGTATGAACAATGACAAGACTCTAAGATAAGGCCGTATTCCTGTAATATAAATACCCATAAGCTTAATATAGACTGAAAACAATCCTTTCAGTTCATCCAACATTTATATTTCCTGTGTCTACTGCTTCAAATAGCCGTTTGTTTATTGCGGGGCTCTCTGTGTGCAGGATTCATTATCAACGTCACCCTAAGATTGCAGAACAAACAAAGCTTAAGTATAAAGAAAACCTTTATTTTTTTGTAAGTTTTTTTTTTTCTCGAAGACACTTAAGACACCTGTTTTCTTTGGCTGTCTTTCTGATCTGTGTGAAGAGACCTACAGAGACGTGAAATTGTAAGGCGGGTGTGTCGAAAATGGGAGTGGACTTACAAACTGTGTGTGTGTGTGCGCGCGTGTGAGGGAACACGGGGACATGCACACTTGTACATTAATGTTTAATCTCCTGACCATTTGTGAAAGTGACTCAGTGGATTTCCCCGATGACCTACGATCGATGTACAGGCATAAATATCCCGTGGGGGGAGAGTCGAGGTGTGCCGTCCCTCCCCACCTCCCCCCGCGAACTCTGCTCAGTCAGAGATCAGGCAGGATCCCTTTGGATCATTGACTGGGGGAGGAACTTGTTGATAATTTATAATCGAAAGCGTTGTGGAGGCTCGGTGTCCGATTCGGTCAGCTCCGTGGAGACACATAGCTGAGCTGGTGAAAGCAGAGAGTGCTTATGGGGTGTGGAAAGGCCGTGGTTGAAAGGCAGGTCTTCCAGCTGTCATGCAGGGGTGTGCACCCCTCCCCCCTCCAGGCTTGCAGGAGGGATGCCATAGCCAGCCAGTGTTGACATGATGTCACAATCAATTTTTGAAATTTTTTTTGTACCGAGTGCTGAGGCGATAGGGAGACTCATCCTCAAACTTTTTTTCATTCTTTTTATTGCTAGTGAACCTTCCCCTCACTCTGGAATCATTTGCTGAGTTTTTTCCTGTGTTTTTTTTTATTAGCTTTGTTTAAAAACACAGTTATGTATGGGGATGTAGGCCCATATTTTCGATACTGATTGTTCATGGCTGTGGGCCTTTTCTGCCTGCCGTCACATACGTTTGGCCCTGACAGGGTCTGTTGGAAAGATGCACAACCTCCAGGGGTTACGTCCCAACATACTAAGCTGAGTTTGGGATTCGAATCTACAACATTGCAGGTGTGAGGCCACAGCATTCTCGACCCAACCACATCTCAAGGATCCCAGTGATGACCTTATACTGGTGGATCAGACACCAGGCCATTTATTAGCTCAGGGCTCATGGGCAACACTGGCCATCCATCCATCCATTTTCTGTAACTGTTTATCCTATTCGGGTTGGGGGGGGGGGGGGTCTGGAACCCATCTTGGAAGCTATGGGTGCAAGGCAGGGAACAACCCATCGCGGGGCACACACACCATTCACTCACACAAGCACACCTATGGACAATTTGGTAACGCTAATTAACCTCAGCATGCTTTTGCACTGTGGGTTGAAACTGGAGTAATCAGAGGAAACCCCATGACAACACAGGGAGAACATGCAAACTCCACATCCTGGCAGAGACTCGAACCCAGGACTCAGAGGCGCTAACCCCCACTGGTCACCCATATAAGGTAAAACCAGTTCACAGGTGGGTGTCGCGGCTGTCGACCGAATAGCGGAGTATCAGGGATCAGTAATCAGATGCTGTGGTAATTTTGTTTTTATTTCCCACAGATGTGAAGTCATGGCTCTCTTTCAGTTTCATTTACAGCTCTGTTTGACTTGAAGCGGTCTGAAATAAATTCTAAGAAGATAACAATGTGAGAATCTGACGGTTTAGCGGCTCACGCTCTGCTGGGCGTGGGAGATGAGTCCTCAGCTTCCACCCTCCAGCCTCTCTTGGCTCTTCCCTTCCCTCTCCGTATCCATTGAGTCCCGGGATCAATTATTCCAGGACGGGCATGGAGGGGCGGCTGGTGACAACTCCCCAAGGCGCAAGGGACTAATTGCCCCTGAGTGTTTGGCAACCATCGCTTTTGATCTCTCCCATGAAGGGGAGGCTGCGCGTGTGTCTGGGTGCGCGCGCGCAGTCACACGTCCGTCTGCGTGCAGATGGAGGAACACTGACCCTCATTATGACCTCATTATAGATCTATTACAAGTGATTTATCACACAGCCTTTTGTGCATCTATTAAAACGAGGTCTGTGTGAACCTCAGTTGTAATTTACCTGTTAAATGACCTATGAGGCATGTCAATGTATTATAGACTTCGGCAACACACTCGGAATACCGGCCTTTTCCCTAAAGGGCGTTAACGTTGAAGCTTGGGAGACATTTATTCTCTGGACCTTCTGCATCCATTGAGGTGAAGGCACATAAGTCTTGGGGGGGGGGGGGTTGGGGAATAGCTTCTGACTGTGAATCAGCAATGTCCTCACGCAGCGTGTTTCCGTACAGGACCACGGAGATGAGTCACGACGCGCTATGCGGAACCAACGGGGCAGCCCTATGGTTTGGTCATCTCGCCATATGGTGCTCGGCAGTGGGTGACGGCGAAGGATCAGAGAGGGGGCTGGTGTCCACGACGGGTCCTGCAAGGACGCTCTGTGTCACCATTGTCTTTGGGTAGAACTGGATTATGGGAAATGTAGACTGCAGTGGTTTTGGCCTAGACTCGTGGAATGAGTTAATCTGGCCTTATACTTTAAACAAAAGCTATGGAATCAACGTCTTTCTAGTAATACGCCATCGCATGGACGGCAATCACCATGGCGATCAACATTTTGGCATACCGCCTCTGTAGCACCCCTCACTCCCCAATGCAAACTTTTTAGTTTGTTCGGATCCCACCCACTAGCTACAATTGGCTACAAAAAACATGCGGTCTCAGGCATCACCAGTGCCCCGTAATGTTCCGGAAGTCAAAGCAAAAGTCTTTGGAATGGTTGAGTAATTTTGATGGAAGACTCACTGAACTTGTACGAAGTTATCCACATTTTTACGGCAGCTCACGCCAAGATTTTAAAGATGTGCAGACGATCTGTAATTCCTGGCTGGAAATGGCAGATTTGTTTGTGGTTGACGTTTAATTATTTGCCTTCTGTATGTGGGTCTGTTGCAATGACAACATTCTGCGCCCTCTAGGGCTGTGGCGTGACACTAAACAAACAACCTGGAGGTTTTTATTTTACGTCGACGTCTTCAATTTCATTTTGTCCGGATGTCGTTTGAAGTATGCGGCCACCTTTACTCAGCCAACAGAGGGAGGCTACCAGGCTTGTATTAACTAAGGGAATGACCAGGATGTCCTGCGTACTGACCTCTCGCGAGTCTCAGGCATTGGACACCAAAACTGAAGCTGATTAACTTTAGCTCGGATGTTGTATCGACCATGCCCTCAGTTTGAGAATTATGTACATGACAGTCCCAGTGCAGGGCTGTGTTTCCGGAAACCTTCCTAGCACTACAATCATAGTAACTTCAGAGAGGGAGAATTCCGTATGATGACCCTCTGACTGATAGGCCTCTGGGCTTAAACCCTGAAGATCTTAGGATCCTAGTGTCTCCACTGGCTGTGCAGGTTCAGGGCAGATCCAGTCTGATTCTGTCAAGATGGATGTAAGAGACCCATAAAATATATTTGCTGATGAGAAGTATGTCAACTTAGATCACTGATCAAATCTTGGGAGAAATCTAGTGATCTGGACTGTACGCCATAAAACGGGAGCTATCTGAGATCATAGAATGCTAGCACTCTACAAGAGTTCATGATCATGAAATCAGTATTGTCCCCAAATTAGAGGTAAGGGGGTGTGAGCTGATTACAGCGCATTGCGTACCCATCACACAACGAACCACCTCAGGGATGAGAACCTGAGTGCAGCCGTGTGGCAGGTGATACCTCAGCACCATGCTAGTCCGAACGGAACAGTGTGAGTTTTTTTTCCAGTGGCCGGAGTGCCCGAATCTCCATTTTTAACTGTAAGTGCTCGTATATTTCAGTTCTGTGATTCTGCAGTAGGAGGTGCCGGCTTTGTGGGTGTTGGGGGGGCAAAATGTCTTTCTAAAATACCGCAGGTGTGTTTTTCCTTTGATCTTATCTTGAGCTGTTTTTCTGTTGAATTTCACAGGTGAAGCTGCAATGACAGAGGGACATTTTGACCACAGCCCCTCACCCCCCCACCCTGTGACCAATTACAAGGGCATAAGGTCATAGGTTCCGCCAACCCCCCCCCCCCCCCCACCATGTCCGAGGGTGGATTAGAATACAGATCTGCTTCAAACGTAAATTTGATTTAGTTTTTCATTCCAACGTTTTTCGCCTTTTGCGCTGCTCCAGAGCTGCGGGGGACAGAGCTTCCCTGTTACGGAATTCAGTTTGCTTAGAACAAAGAGCACGCTTCTAAGGAGTAACTGCGGATCTGCCAGATTAATTGGGAGGCTGGGCTGGGGGGGCACCCCCCATACCCAGGGGCTGTAGCTTTTAAACACAAAAAGAAAAAATAAGGCATGGTTTTTTATGAGCAGGGATTCAGCATGTAGACATCACACGATTATGCTACAATAAATCTGGGCTCAGATGTAATACCCCCCCCAGTTACTGGTAATTTTTCCCCTCAGATGAAAAGTGCCCGGATCGACACTGTGTTCCCAGTCCCTCACTTTGTTGTTCTCCCTCACTAACATCTCTGCCAAGTGATGAATTTTTTTGATGCAGACAAGCAGCAGGAGAGAAATGAAACAGTCATCCCTGTGAAAGAGGCAGGTTTTATATGCTTGGGTGTTAATCTACACACAAGATTAATTACCTCGGCAGTCTTATTTCACTATTTGTACTGACCTCCTCTCATCTGGTGTCCCATAACTGGATGAAATAATTAGAGGCTGTGCACTTGAATGGAGCAAGTGATCATTTTTTAAACTTGTGGCTCGTCTGCAGTGCTCTGCCCCCCCAGTGTCAGTCCTGCCTTTAAAGTGTCACTGGTCGGCTGTATTTGTTTGGAGATTGTTCCCAGAGTCCTTTCATAATGAGACGTGTCACCTTGTGTCACATTAAAGACACAGTCGGTGATGATTATGGCACATGAATATGGATCCTTATGCTAAGTATATTTTATCAAGCGTGTTTCTTTAATTCTATTCTCATTTCTTATTGGTTTCTGATGTTCCTGCTTGAGCAGAGCAGCCAATAGAACTCTTCAAAAAACGGGGGCTTGACTCCCATACCAACATAATAAAAAAAAAAAAATGTATTTTTCCGGTGCATGTGCAGTCTGGCCCACAGTCTGTCAGTCTGTTAACTCTGCGATATGCATAACAGGCTGGTTAAGTAATAAGCTCTAACTACATAACTTACATAACAGGTTATTGCATGTTTATAGATGACTAGTATGTATTATTCCATATGAGTAATGGTGTAGGAGACTGGGCATTTATCAACTAATACAGTCGGGTATGTCCACATGGTGTGTGCCTGTGTGGGGGGGAGATTTATGTATTACACTGTGGGGACCAAATGTGCTAAAATCCTGTTATTTTGATGATGTGGGGACCACCTTTTCAGTCCCCACAAGGGGAAATTCAATTTTATACAAATCTCTGACAGCAATCAAAAAACTAAAAATGTCCAAAGTCTTATATTTTGTTTGCTTACATACAGTTAAGGTTAGGGGTTAAAGTTGCCGTTGCTGGGATTAGGGTCTTGCCCATAGAAATGAATGGACGGTCCCCATGAAGACATGAATGCAAATGCATAAGTGTGTGTGTGTGTGGCAGTATCTAGCCTGAGGCTCTCTGTTAGCACCATGCTGCTGTATATATTTGCATCATTCTAGAACCCGTCTGACCAATCAGAAGCATACAGCTGATGGCCTGCCCACACATAGCTAGACCTGCCGCATCGGTCTCTCCCAATGAGTGAATCCAGGAATGCTATCGATCGCTGTCATGCGGCTTACAGATCTGGACTTTTTAATCAGGAGGAGGGTGAGAAGCAGCATCTCCATCTGCTGTAGTACTGTTATTACATTTCTCCGTTAGTGATCATAAAAGAAAGACGTAATTGCAGAACATACCTTAAAGCTTACGAGAACCTCTCATCGCTAATGTGTCCTCTAAGTGAGAGCTGTCAGGTTAGAGATGAAGGTTGAAGTACATTGTGAGCTTCATTATGGGAAATTGATTTCCTGAATCATTATCGCAATGCAGAGACACAGAAATCACTTGGACCTTCAGGCCGATAACCCTGGACTGGACGGAAAAAAAATCAATATGTTTGTGAAAGAAAAACATAAAGAGAAAATTCCATAAGTACTGAGAAATATTAGAAATTAGGTCTTACGAAGGTCTTGGTCAGTGGAATTAGACCAATATATAGGTAGGAACGATCTTGTAGGAGCCCTAGAGCAGTGTTTCCCAATCTGGTCCTCGGGGTCCCACAGTCAGTCCACGTTTTTGCTCCCTCCCAGCTCCCTGCATGACAATCTGCATTTTTGCTCCCTCCCAGCCCCTGGGAGCAGGGAGTCAGCAAAAAAAGGTGAACGGTCTGTGGGTCCCCAAGGACCGGATGAGGAAACATTGCCCTGGAGTTACGTTTGGTGCAGGCAACCTGGACAGTGAGGATTTGGTGCATTCAGAGATGCTAAGGTGGTGATCATTGCCAGTCTCATCTTTTTCAAGAGCAAAACCTACGTTTTTGGTGCAGGGCTGCAGAAAGCGTGGAGTGCAGGACTCAGGGCAGGATGGCAATAGTCGGCTTCCTCTTGTCACACCCCCCCCCCCCGCGCCCCCACCCAGCCCCATCATGAAACATGGAAGCTTGATTGGGCCTGGCACATCCCTATGCAGCACTCGTAATACGGTGTTGGAATTCTCTCCCGGTGTTTTTTGTACCCAATGATTAATGCATCTGCGCACTGTCCTTAGGCTTAGACTCTTTTTTGGGTACATTTTGCTCTAATTTATGGTTAGATCCCAACTGAAGATAACAGCAGTATATTAACTATGTAATTGGATCCGCAAGCCAGAGATCACGCATTACATTATAAAGTATGACCATACACAGGCCATAAATCATTTGTAGGAATTTGTCATAATATACTTTTCATTACTTGAGAGGTCATGGTACGTTTTCATATTTCGCATTTGTCTCGAAATGAAGAAACACATTTGTTTGGCATCCAGATTACACTGAAATATGAATCTGTTGCCTTATTTACTTAAGTAAAATATGAGAAGAATTGGGATACAAGATGGTATGAATGAGGATTTTAAGACCTCTGTTTGGATATTTAGCACAATCAGTGTAAACTACTCATTCATAAGAAGCTCATTGTTTTGCTGGATACGAGTATGGTTCAGTTCAGAATCTAAATGTTCATATTTCTAAGTTAAAAGTTGGTTCTTCTATGTGTAAATTACAAAACACAATGGCTTTTAAAGAAAACTTGCTTGCAATCGCACAGGAACCCCATTAGCCACTGTGGGTCAGAGCAGACTGTACAATCTGATCTCCAGGTTTCTCACAGTGATTTATGTGGACCCTAGGAGATACACTGAACTGAGAAATTATTGCCTTGATGAGTTTTGTGACGCAGTGATGGTCACCTGCTGTTGCCAATGTTGTGGACGTCTTTGGAGGAACTTGACAGCAACCCCTCCGCCCCCCCCCCCCCCCCTGTCTGTAATAAGCCATCGTCCTGGATTCCCATGGCCTGAGTAGCTTCATTTAGATGGACGGGGGGAACTAGAGCTTGAACCTAGTTCCTGCCCCCCGCCCTCCCCACGGTTCTGTGAATTTTAAAGACCGATGCTGATGAGGCCTGACAGACCGTCCTCTCAGAAGGTTTTGCGGGGAATGTGATCCTTCATTAAATCATTTTTATATGGTTCAATTTTGCTTCTGTTTGTGGTTAAAAGTATCCTGGGCCTCTCTAGTCTGGCCGGCCCATGTGTCTGTGCCCTTTGGGGAGTGGCCCCTCCCTCCCAACCAGCCCGTCCATGCTGACAGGGGCATCCATCACCTCTCCTGCACGTCCTCTTTGTTCACCGTCTCCAAATTGATCTCAGGTGATCGGGCGGAAAATCACCGCGTTCAATCAAGGGAGGACGTAGTGACCCTCCCCCAAAGCATAATGTGGAACAGAACCAGGCAAGGCATCAGTGGGGTGTAAAGTTGCCTATTTGAGGTGGGGCTTCCCTTATCGGGGTGACCAGGGATAGACAGTGATGGGGCGAAACCTGAAGACTGCAGTTTGGCCATCAATTAAAAAAACACGTGGGTATTTACGGGCATTTAAAGGCCAATGAGAATCCCAACTACTGCCCCCCTCTCCCCAAGATATCCAGGCTGCACCCCAGATATCAAAAAAGACATACACACTTTCCTGGATTCCATGTGCTCTTTGCTTCTTGCCCTAAAATAATGGGTTTGAACCCCCCCTGCGAAATGTTTTTTATTATCAGCCATCTCAACCTGTCTAAATACCCCTTGAAATAGAGATTGAGAAAAACATGGATGAGGACCCCCAGGGCCCATCCGTCCCCTGAGTCGGCAAAATGTACAGGGGGGGGGGGAGACAAAATAGAATTGCCCCTACAAACTATTTTCTGGCTACGGGCCTGCTGCAGGTTCCTTGTGACCTCAGAAAGTGCTTATACAAGATGGATGGATGGATAATGGATGGATATATACATTTCATTCTGCATGTTGAGAAACGGGTCTCCCTGAGATTTATAATTGATAAACCAAGCCCTGTACCGCACTGCTTTGTGTACCTGAAGCACACACACAGCGAATACTAATCAAGCTCATTAACACTCCACATCCCTGTGCTCTCAGTTTACAGCAGGGGACAGAGGGAGGGTGTGGCTGACTGAGGGACTGTCTGGCTGACTGAGGGACTGACTGACTGACTGTTACCGAGGCACAGACTGACTGACTGACTGACTGTTACCGAGGCACAGACTGACTGACTGGCTGGCTGAGGGACTGACTGGCTGCCATTGTGAGAAGCTTCCTTCCAGTCGACTTTGTGCTTGGAGACTTGTAGATTTGTTTTTTTTTCTTTTTATCCCCTTCCTAGCCTCTTCCAGCTGTACCCCCCCCCCCCCCCCACACCCCACACACACCAGGTCCAGGCATAGTTTTCAATCCGGGGGGAGATAATAGTTTTTCTGCCTTGTTTAAGAAAGATGCTGAAAAATGATCAATCATAATCATTGGGCACGGCCGTGCCTGAGGTTCGAGGAAAGCAGGGACCCCACAGAACGGAAAAAGTAGTGTGGCCGCCGTATGCGAGCGTCTAATGTCTCACCGCGGTCTCCGTGCCAGCACCACGATTCGGGTCCGCAGTGCCAGTGGGAGCCTTTGAAATCCCCCCCCCCTCGTGTCTCTCTGTCGCTGGGCTCTCGACGTTTAATGAGATTCCAGCTCAGGCTTAAATGGCGCGTCTGATTGGCTGAGACCTGAACCCAGACACCCCTGGGACAGGCTCTGCTGTGAGTGATGCCTGCTGCTCCCCCTGGTACAGAGGGGGCTGCTTCTCAGACGGTGATGGTCTGAAACCTGTGGTGCCAAATGAGACCAAAAAAAGCCAGCTTAAGCTGCTCCCCCCCCCCCCCCCCCCCCCCCGTCTGGCTCTGTCTGGCCCTGTCTCCTACGGTCATGTTTATGCTCTTAAATGAGGAAGTCAGCGCTTCAGCAAAATGGCGATGTTCGTTAAAAGTGGTTCAGATCCTAAATCAAATCCACCACAGCAGCACTCTTATAGATACCTAGAGTCATACCTACAGTGGTCATTTCCCATTAAAAGTGCAACAATTCATGCTTTTAATGGAACATGGAACCTCAAGGTTTGTCCTTTCAAGACGGAGCACCGATGGCCTCTGGTCCACCATCCTGCTCATGCTCATTACATGTTTAGCGATCGTGCTATGAGACTTGTACTGTGATACTGTAAATACCAGCTACCAAAAGCATGGCAATAAGTGTCAAATTATTAAAGGAAACCCATAGAATCATGTGCTTAACATTGATTGAACACAGAATAAATGTGTGTGTGTGAGAGTATTATGTATATATTACATTGTGGGGATCATTTTTTTGGTCCCCACAAGGGGAAACTCATTCTTATAAAAATCTGTGACTGCTGCAAAAAATAAAAATGCCAAAAGTAAAATATTTTGTTTGGTGACTTAATGTTATGGTTAACGTTAGGGCTGGGTAGGGGTTAAGGTCGTCCTGATGGGATTGGAGTTTTCCCCATAGAAATGAATGGAGTCCCCAGAAAGATATAACTACAAATCTGTGTTCGTGTGTGATCTGAAATATACATTTGGCTCCCCATGGATTTTATAGTTAAAGCCATCAAGGAATTAATACTTTTGAGATGCTGGAAGTGAAACAAGTGGACATTAGTTTGCGATCAGG